>NC_052349.1:42075804-42197434 GCF_009727055.1 Benincasa hispida | reverse complement strand
TATAATATATATATATATATGCGATCGTGTTGAACAATGCGGTAACTGATTTTGTTTTGTTTAAAATAATTGACCCTCTCAATGTTTTTCTTGCAAACGATCGAGGCGAACGATTGCGGAGGCGCTACAAGACGAAGCAACTTATCTTATTCCGTCACTGCAATCCAAAAAAGAAGATCGCCGCAAAGCATGATGCATAAACAAATGATGCGAGCGACAACACAAATTTCGGGGTTGTATTCTTCCTCAACTTTATTCCAAATTTTGCACTCTCGTATCGCATTTTAATTTTGAAAGTTTTATCACTGCATCCTCTTTGATTACCGCAATCATTTAACACATGCTTCTATTTTCTTTATAAAGTTTTAACACATTCTTCCTCAACTTTATTCCAAATTTTGCACTCTTTGATTACTGCAATCATTTAACACATCCTCTTTGAAAGTTTTATCACTGCATCCTCTCCAAATTTAGTCAGTCGCCGCATGCTGTCTCTTTGCCAATTATGATTTCAATGATGAAACACATGCTTCTATTTTCTTTATATATTCTCGAGTCAACTTAATCTTAGAAAAGTCACCTCATGAAATATTTCTAGAAGTTAGAGGTCTGCTAGCTTTCTTTCAAATCCTCTTTACGTAGCTTCCTAAGAACATCGCATGACTTCTTTCAATCTTTTGGCAATAGGGACATTGCCGCATTTTAAATTTAGGGGTGAAGTATTTACTTTCGATCTTGCTATTTTTAGCCTTATTAGAAAAAAAAATTCTGAGAATAACAACTCCACTGTCAACGCAATTGGGAAACCCATGTTGATAAGAGTTAAGTTTTGAAGGGCACTTACCCGTAGTTGGATGTCCGCATGACACACGTGGGAGCAAGCCAAAACGAAAGTAAATCGCCAGGATCAATGCATAAATAAATGACCGCAACTCCGCTGAGATACGAGTTTAGTCTAAGAAAGAGGCACTTACCCGTAGTTGGATGTTCACATGACACACGTAGGGGCAAGCCAAAACGAAGGCAAGGCGCTTGGATCAGTGCAAGGTCAAAAAATAATAATAATATCAAGAAAAAATCATTTGACACCCTGGTGGAAAAGTTTTTTTCTTGAAATAAATCATGCGATGTCCCGAAATTTAGTGAAGTCCTTTTGAAGGTTAAGCTTGCGGTCCTTAGGTCTTAAAAATATTTTAAGAGGAGACTCGAATAAGACTTAAGAAAATTTTGGTCTATAGGATTTGAATGAAGTATCCTTAAGAAATCTAGGAAAAGAGATTTGCGGTCGACTTGCTAAAGGAAATCTTTAGCTTATGCTTGAGGACAAGCATTGTTTAAATTTGGGGGTGTGATAACGGGCAGAAATGCATGTTATTACAGTGTTAAGTTCTTAAACAATGCTGGCTTGTGTTGATAAAATATGTTAGATTGCGTCCATAAAGCATTAAGTTCATAACATTGTGGTCGCATGAATTCATCGCATAGAAACAGTTAATTTTTGTTTTTTTATGCAGAATATGCGTTGACACAAGGAGAAAAGCGTGATCACAAGAAATCAACGGTTGAGCACAACATTACCGCAAGGCTTTGCGGTGATTTGTGCTTGCAAACATCTACTCAAGAAGGATTGCCGCATTCAGTCGCCGCAACTTGGTGGGCGCATCTGGGTGAAAGGCATAATTAATCACGATGGGACAGAAAGCTGATGACAGTCGAATCCGAATTAAGTTGACAAGCCGCTAACGATAACAACTACACTCAGCTTTTCAGTGAAAAATATTCGGCGCATCAATCAGAGAATTAAAGCCATCCCATCTGTGCAATCATAAGAGAGAAACCGTCTTTCACCCCGAAGGCTCTATAAATACCGAAGGCATGCTTCAGAAAAGGAGTTCAACAGTTCATAGATTAGCTTTGTCCATATTTTTCTTTTTTTATTTTAAGGCAGAGCAAGAGAAGAGCCGAGACACCAGAAGATCGCTCAAGGCAACTCAAGATAGAACCCAGAGGCATAAAAGCAAAGAGCGAGCAGACTCTCGCGAAAGCGAGACTATCTTTTGAACACGAGTAGAAAAGACAAGTGTAAAAGCCTGGGAAGCAAGAGATTGCTACCAGGCTCTTTATTCTCTTCTTACATTGTTATTTTGTACTTCAACTTTATATTTATACAATGGAAGTTCTCGTTCTACATCTGTTCACTCTCTTAGCATGCATGAGTAGCTAAACTAATCGAATGGGTTGAGAAGAACTAAGCTAACATGACCTAGGATCTTCATCGCATGCGATTATCTTGTTTTATGTTATGCCCAACACCCGTTTAGACGAGAGAGAGTCTAAAGAAAGAACCTAAAGACACGAGAGAGCTAGGTTAGAGTCTAGACTCGAGAGAATAAGATTATATCTACATAAGCAAGAGATAGGGACTTAGAGATAAGTTCTGTTTTTCAACCTGCATTGCATGCACCCTAGAGATAGGTATGATATTATGTGGTCGCCTTATTTATGTGTGTGTCATTTTGTCATCGCATAAATAAGAATAGAGGCTTATGTGTAGGTTCTATAGACTCATCGCATATATCGTATGCGTTCTAGCATTAGAAGCTGTAGCATTCGCATCGAGAGGTGGTTTACTATTGTATGTGTGTTCCATGATTGCATAGCATGAACAAATCCTAGGAAGTGTTGGTCGAAGCCTTTCTCAACCCATTCGCCGCATACTCATCGCATTTTCCGTCTTATCAACTCTTTTCGAAACTCTGCCGCATTTGTTTATTTTTATTATCGTAAACAACAACCCAAAATAACTATTTGATTTCTTGGTTACCGCAAAGCCTTCTTGAAAATTACCACTGCATATCGTTTTCCCTAGTCCCTGAGTTCGACCCTAGACTTACCAGGAAACTCAGTTGAATTTATACTTAGATTCTTTTGAGAAAACTTGTTGTTCAACGCATTTCCATCACCGCATTTCATTCATTATTTCACCTCATAAAATAACGCAATAAGTTTTTGGCATCGTTGTCGGGGACTTCGACAAATCAGTGTGCTAACGATAATTTTTTCTGATTTCTTTGCAGCTCTCAATCTCTGGCGAATTACGACCCGGAGATTGAGAGGACGTTCAGACGAAGATTAAGAAACAGCCGCCAACCACAATAACCAGACAAAGACGATATGGCGAAGCAGCCTGGAAACGAAGCACCAATTGAAAACAATGTCATAGCGAATCCAATCCTACTAGCAAACGATCGTAATAGGCCCATTCGGGACTATGCATTGCCAAACCTCTACGATTTCTCTCCAAGAATCATGAGGTCTGCCCTTGATGGATCTCGATTTGAAATGAAACCGGTGATGTTGTAGATAATCCAGACTGCAGGACAATTCAGAGGAAGACATGGCGTGGACCCACACGCATACCTCCGGAGCTTCATAGAAATCTGCAACACTTTTGTGTTCCCGAATATCTCTACCGAAGAAGTTCGACTAACTTTATTTCCATTTTTCTTTGTTGTGGATCAGGCAGAAAATGGGCTTATTCTCTCGAACCGAGAGAGATACTTTGTGGGAACAAGTTCGTCCGAAAAGGTTTATAAGGAAATATTTTCCCACCAATCGAGAAATGCCAGGCGAAGAAAATTAATAACAAATGTTTTGAATAAGAAATTGACGAATCGCTCAGTGATGCTTGGGCGAGGTTCAAGAGGCTGGTAAGAGACTGTCCACATAACGGCTTACCAGACTACTTGCAAATGGGAATTTCTTTAACCAAGGACTGAACCCTGCTTTGCAAACCGCTGCCAATGCGGCAGACAGCTGGTGGTCTGCTTCACAAAAACATATGAGTGAGGCCAAAAATATACTTGATCGCATTTCCAAAAATCACGAGGATTGGCGAGAAAGCAATCAAAGATTAAGAAATTAAAGACAACGACGCAAACAAACAGGGCCATTCGCAATCCCTTCAGAACCAAATGACTGCAATGATGAGTTTAGATAACAAGGCATCGCAATTAATAGCATGGGAGCGAACAAAGGGCAAGGTCACGCAATTGCTCAAACGACCGCAAGCTGTGTCATCTGCGAAGACGTGCATCCAATTGAAGAATGCCATGAAATCGCGAAGTCATATGCTTTCATAAAGAATAATCCTTATTCTGACACATACAACCGCGGGTGGAGAAACACCCCAATATTTCGGCATGAAAAATCAGACACAAATCTATCAATCCAGTGGTTCAAAAAGAAGGGCACACTGGATTTTTTCCCAACAAACGCAACGGTCCACGCATAACCAAGCAGTAGTTTCGTAGACACCGGCAATCGTTCGTTTCTTGAAAGCTATTGCTGAAGCATAGTACATGAGAAAAAAAAAATCAGTGCTAAGAATCAAAGCAACGTCCATACTGAAATCTCGAAATGCAACTAGGACATATTGGCGGGGCGAACTTAAAAATAGACCCGGTAAGAGACTTTGTCGAGCTTCAAACTGAGCTCCTCGCAATGCTGGGTACGGGGAAGAAACAAATGCTTAGTAGTTTTCTTGCTAAGCAAAAAGTGAATTGCGAAGAGAGGAGGAACCCATCAACGACCAACTTGAATGCGGTGACAACTGAGGACCCCATTGAATGGTGTAATTTAGAAGAGCCCGAGCAGAATGAAAACCCGAAGTTGCGTCCCCCTTTAAGCCTCTAGATCCATGAAGAATAGAATAAGTCCAGCTACGCACCATTTCCGCAAAAGATTGAAAAAAGAAACAGAATGAATTAGGAAAAAGTTCGGCGACAATGGCAAGCAACGCAAAATGCGATGATCCCACACAAAAATGTTGTGACCCAGGAATCTTCACGAATAACCGATGCTCCATTGGAGGGGACTACAGTGGCCAAGCACTATGCGATCTTGGGGCGAGTATAAACGTAATGCCGCTACCAATCTTCAAACGATTGAATATGGGCAACCTCACGCCCACGACGGAGACTCTCATACTTGCGGACAGATCCCGAATCCATCCTGAGGGAGAGTTGAAAAATGTTGCAATCTCAATTGATAAATTCATCTTGCTGGTAGTCTTCATCATTTTGGATTATAAAGCGGACGAAGATGCACCTATCATATTGGGACGACCATTCCTCTCTACCGGTCGCGCTCAAATTGATGTGTGCAAAGGGGAGATTGCGATGAACATTAACGGGGAAAGGCTCCGGATTAAGGCAGTCAAGATTTCAGAAGAGCAAGAAAAGAAGAAAAAGCCACTGTGGACGTCAAAAGCCCAGCTTGAAATAAGCAGTCCCTGAGTTACTATGTGACTCAACCTCATCAGGGACGCAAACCTTTTGAATATCCTTTTTCTACATCAATACTTCATGAACTTTCATCACTTTATTATTATCTGTTATCCATATTTACTTCTTTATCTAAAAAGAAAAAAAGAAAAACAATCGTGCTAAACGGTTGCGGTAAAGCGATTTTGTTAACTATGTTTTTTTTTTAATATTTAACCCTCTCGATGTTTTTCTTGCAACAATCGAGGCAAACGATTATGAAGGCGCTACACGAAGACGCGACTACTTTATTCCGTCACCGCAATCCAAAAGAAGAAGATGGTCGTAAAGCAGGATGCGTCAACAAACAATGCGGGCGACAGTGCAAATTTGGAGGTTGTATTCTTCCTTGACTTTATTCCAAATTCTGCACTATCGCACTACGTTTTAATTTTGAAAATTTTATCACCGCATCCTCTTTGATTACCGCAATCATTTAACATTGATAAATTTAGTAAGTCGCCACATGCTGTCTCTTTGCCAATTATTATTTCAATGATGAAATACATGCTTCTATTTTTTTCGTATATACTAGAGTCAACTTAATTTTAGGACAGTTGATGCATTATTTATGTTGTGGAATTATGGATGAAATACGTTGATGGAGTTGCGTTGAGCACTCAAGTTTTCTCAGCGGAATCCAAGTGTAAACCCCACTGAGTTTCCTGGTAAGTCCAGGGTCGCACTCAGGGACTTAGGAAAATAAATTGTGGTGGTAATTTTTAGGAAAACTTTGTGGTAACCAAATAAATCAATAGGTTGTTGTGATTATTGTTTGCGGTAATGGAAATAAAAAAAAATGCGGTGGAGTTTGAAAAGAGTTGATAAAACGGAAGATGCGATGAGTATGCGGGGAACGGGTTGAGAAAATTTTCGGCTAACACTTCCTAGGATACGTTCATGCTATGCGATCATGCAACATGCATACAACAATAAACCACTTCTCGGTGCGAATACCACGGCTTCTAAGGCTAGAACGCATGCGATATATGCGATAAGTCTACAGGGCCTACACATAAGTCTCTAATCCTATTTATACGATGACAAAATGACATCAACACAAATATGCGACCACATAATATCATACCTATCTCTAGGGTGCATGCGATGCAGTGTTGACAAACAATGCTTATCTCTAAGTCCCTATCTCTTGCTTATGTCGATCTAATCTCACTCTCTCGAGTCTAGATTTTAACCTAACTCTCTCAAATCATTAGGTTCTTTCTTTAGACTCTCTCTCGAGTAGCTCTAAAGGGGTATTGGGCACAACATAAAACAAGACAATCGCATGCATTGAAGATCCTAGGTCATGTTAGCTTAGTTCTTCTCAACCCATTCGACTAGTTTAGCCATCCCATCTGTGCAATCATAAGAGAGAAACCGTCTTTCACCCCGAAGGCTCTATAAATACCGAGGACATCCTTCAGAAAAGGAGTTCAGCAGTTCATAGATTAACTTTATCCATAGTTTTCTATTTTTATTTTAAGGTGGAGAAAAGAAAAGCCAAGACACCAGAAGATCGCTCAGGGCAACTTGAGATAGAACCCGGAGGCGTAAAAGTAGAAAGCGGGCCGACTCTCGCGAGAGCGAGACTATCTTTTGAACACTAGTAGAAAAGACAGTGTAAAAGCCTGGGAAGCAAGAGATTGCTACTAGGCTCTTTATTCTCTTCTTGCATTGTTATTTTGTACTTCAACTTTATATTTATACAATGGAAGTTCTCATTCTACATTTGTTCACTCTCTTAGCACGCATGAGTAGTCAAACTAATCGAATGGGTTGAGAAGAACTAAGCTAACATGACCTAGGATCTTCATTGCATGCGATTATCTTGTTTTATGTTGTGCCCAATACCCCTTTAGAGCTACTCGAGAAAGAGTCTAAATAAATAACCTAAAGACTCGAGAGAGCTAGGTTAGAATCTAGACTCGAGAGAGCAAGATTCATCTACATATGCAGGAGATAGGGACTTACAGATAAGCTCTGTTTGTCAACATGCATCGCATGCACTCTAGAGATAGGTATGATATTATGTGGTCACCTTTTTTGTGTGTGTGTCATTTTGTCATCGCATAAATAAGAATAGAGGCTTATGTGTAGGTCCTATAAACTCATCGCATATATCGCATGCGTTCTAGTATTAGAAGTTGTAGCATTCGCATCGAGAGATGGTTTGCTATTGTATGTGTGTTGCATGATCACACAACATGAACACATCCTAGGAAATGTTAGTCGAACCCCTTCTCAACCCGTTCACCGCATACTCATCACATCTTCCGTATTATCAACTCTTTTTGCAACTCCGCCGCATTTGTTTATTTTATTATCACAAACAACAACCCAAAACAACTATTTGATTTCTTGGTTATCGCAAAGCCTTCTAGAAAATTACCACCGCATATCGTTCTCCCTAGTCCCTGAGTTCGACCTTGAACTTACCAGGAAACTCAGTGGAATTTATACTTGGATTCTGCTGAGAAAACTTGTTGCTCAACTCATTTCCATCACCGCATTTCATTCATTAATTCACCTCATAAAATAACGCATCAATAAGCACCGGGCACATCATCTCAACTGTGGCAGTAGAAGGCATCCAGTTAACTTTACAGAATAGGTTTTTCATATTAAAAGATGTCTTTGTAGTTCCTAAACTAAAAAGGAACCTTATTTCTGTAAAGTGTCTATTACAATGCAATTACACTCTTTCTTTTAAATTGAATAAAGCGTTTATTCATAAGGATAGTGTTGAAATTTGTACGGCTAAACTAGAAAATAACTTGTATGTGCTAAGATTGTTAGCCTTAAGTTCCCTTCATAACATAGAGATGTTTAAATCTTTCGTAACTCAATCTAAACGTCAACGAGTTTCTCCAAAAGAAAATGCCCAACTTTGGCACTTTTGATTAAGGCACAAAAATCTCAATAGGATTGAGAGATTGGTGAAGAATGACCTTCTAAGCGAGTTAGAAGAAAATTCTTTACCAGTGTACGAATCTTGCCTTGAAGGTAAGATGACTAAAAGACCTTTTACTAGAAAAAGTTATCAAGCTAAAGAGCCTATTGAATTAGTACATTCTGACTTTTGTGGTCCTATGAATGTACGAGCTCGAGGAGGCTATGAGTACTTTATCAATTTTACTGATGATTACTCGAGATATGGGTATGTCTATCTGATGTAACGAAAGTCACAATCTTTTGAAAAGTTCAAATTATTTAAGGCTGAAGTTGAGAATGCTTTGGATAGACGAATTAAAACACTTCGATTAGATCGAGGTAGAAAGTTTTTGGATTCTGAGTTCCAGAACTATTTATTAGAACATGGAATCGTTTCTCAACTCTCGGCACCGAGAACACCTCAGTGGTGTAGCAGAGAGGAGAAACGGAACCTTGTTGGACATGGTTCGTTCGATGATGAGTTATGCTTCCTTACCGGACTCGTTTTGGGGTTTGGCAGTGGAGGCTACAGTATACATTCTCAACTGTGTTCCTTCTAGAAGTGTTGCGAGAACACCTCTGGAGTTATGGAACAGGCGTAAAGCTAGTTTACGACACTTCTGCATATGAGGTTGCCTAGCACATCTGCTTGAGGCAAATCCTAAGAAATTGGAATCACGATCGAGGTTGTGCCTCTTTGTAGGCTACCCCAAAAGTACACGAGGAGGTTACTTTTATGATCCGTCTGAAAACAAGGTGTTTGTTTCCATGAACGCTACTTTTCTAGAGGATGATCATATCAGGGAGCACAGTCCACGTAGTAAAGTTGTATTAAGTGAGCTTTCCAAAGAAACTACTGAAACTTCAAAAAGAATTATTGAAGAACTTGTTTCATCAACCAGAGTTGTTGATGATAGTTCATCTGGTAGGACGGTTCCACCTCAAGAGTTGAGGAAACCTCGATGCAGTGGGAGGGTTACGAACCCGCCTGATTGCTATCTGGGTTTCACGGAAATCCTAGCTATAGTGGTAGATGGCGACATTGGGGATCCGTTGTCCTATCAAAAGGAAATGGAGGATGTTGACCGAGATGAATGGGTCAAAGTCATGAATCTCGAGATGGAGTTGATGTAATTCAACTCGGTATGGGATCTTGTAGATCAGCCTGATGGTGTAAGACATATAGGTTGTAAATTGATCTACAAGTGCAAACGAGGTGTTGATGGGAAGGTGAAAACCTTCAAAGCTCGACTTGTGGCAAAGGATTATACCCAAGTGGAGGGAGTCGACTATGAGGAGACTTTCTCACCTGTTGCCATGTTAAAGTCGATCTGCATCCTCCTGTCCATTGCAGCTTATTATGATTATGAGATTTGGCAAATGGATGTCAAGATGGCTTTTCTGAATGGCAATCTTAAGGAGATCATTTACATGGTGCAACCTAAAGGATTCATTGCCCAAGGTCAAGAGCAAAATGCTTGCAAACTGAATCGGTCCATTTATGGCCTGAAGCAGGCGTCTCGAACTTGGAATATTCGGTTTGATGTTGCGATCAAATCGTATAGCTTTGACCAAAACGTTGATGAACCTTGTGTTTACAAGAAAATAGTCAACGGCTCAGTAGCTTTCTTAGTATTGTATGTAGACGATATACTACTCATTGGGAATGATGTAGTTCTACTGACTACAGTTAAGAACTGGCTAGCGACCTAATTCCAAATGAAAGATTTGGGAGAGGCTCAGTTTGTTCTGGGTATACAGATCTTTCGGGATCGTAAGAACAAAGTGCTAATGCTGTCTCAGGCATCGTATATTGAAAAATATTGCTCAAGAACTCGATGCAGAACTCCAAAAGGGGCCTACTACCATTCAGGCATAGAGTCATTTTGTCTAAGGACATGTGTCCGAAGATGCCTCAAGAGGTTGAGGACATGAGACGGGCCCCATATGCATCTGTTGTTGCCAGTTTAATGTTTGCGATGCTCTGCACTAGGCTAGACATCTGCTATGCAGTGGGAATAATCAGTAGGTATCAGTCTAACCCAGGCCAGGGTCACTGGATCGTAATTAAGAATATCCTCAAGTATCTTTGGAGAACGAGGGACTACATGCTCGTGTATGGGTCGAGGGATTTGATCCTTACACAGATTCTGACTTTCAGACTGATAAGGACTCTCGGAAGTCCATTTTAGGGTTTAAGTTATTTACTCTTAACGGAGGAGCTGTAGTGTGGTGGAGCACTAAGTAGAGGTGCATCACCGACTCCATGATGGAGGCCGAGTACGTAGCGGCTTGTGAAGCTACTAAAGAGGCCGTCTGGCTCAGAAAGATTCTTGATAGAGCTGGAAGTTTGTTCCAGATATGTCTAAGCCGATCACCCTCTATTGTGACAATAGCGGTGTTGTGGCGAACCTTAAGGAGCCCAGGAGTCCAGAGGCGTGGCAAACACATAGAGTGGAAAGTATCATCTGATCTATGAAGATAGTGCATCGAGGAGACGTGATCTTCACAAAGCTTGCCTTAGAGCAAAACGTTGTTGATCCATTTCGAAGGCTCTCACGGCTACAGTATTTGGGGTACCTTCAGAGCATGGGTCACGAGACCCGCCGCGGCTTGGACTTAAGGCAAGTTGGGAATTTTGTTTGTACTGGGTTTTTTGGCCCTAGTTTATTGTTTTGTACCTGTTTGTTTGTTACTCCCCGCTTCGCTTTAGGACAAAGTGGAAGATTGTTAGGGTTTGTACCCTAAAGTCTCGTGTCCTATAGTTTGTAAACAACTTTGTAAGAACACTTGTGATGTAATAATTGTATATGATATTTACCTCACTTCTTGACTTTGCACATTTAGATTGTTTTTATTTTACCACAAACCAATAAATTTAATAATCCTAGTGTATTTATGTAACTAAGCATGTATGTAGTGACATACAAGTGGATCATGTCTTAAGTGACAACCAAAATAGTTTTGGTTAAAATATGGATATAGCAAGGAACCTTATCCTGGTAACACTACGGACGCAGCCCCACTTTGTGGAATTGTTACAATGGTTGTGACTTGTCACAGATGGTCTGATCCTGATCATTCGTGTAGTGAACATGCGAACGGGGGCATCCTATATAAAGAGTTTGTATAAGACTTAACTTCGAACTGTTAATGTCTCGTCATATAACTTCGTTCATGACTAGAATTCACTTCACTAGAATGACCATAGGTAATATGACCTCAATCCTGAGTGGAGTTGAAGAACTCCCTGCCATTGAGGGCGGTCTTTTGATTTGCATGAGTACGAGTGGCCCGAGCGCCGACTTCAAACCTATCCACTTTGAGGATTCGATTGATTAAGGAGCTGGAACTTGCTTCACAAGATGGAGTTCACTCCTTCTCCAAAGCAGGGGTAAGTAGATAGATTGCTCTCTTAAGGGTTGATCCCCAGGCTTGAACGATGTGGCGCCACGCACCTTCTCATGGCCCAAGAGGTGTTCACACATAGTAGGACTATGTTGTATTGTTCATTAGAGGGATTAGTGGTACTTAAGGAGAAAGATGTAATTACAGGGGCAAAACGGTAAATTGGTCTACTTTAATTACGAGCATCTGTGAAGGGTCATCGTACTAATGATTAGTTATATCCAATGGACATATATATCTATGGCAAGAAGAGTTCAACTGTCGGTCTTTAGTGGAATGCCTGGTAATTAACGAATGGTGGATATCATGACTAAAGAGTTTAGTTAGCTATTCACGTACCGTTGGAGCTTCGAGCCATATGTCCATAGGTCCCCTTGGTAGCTTGGATACAAGTTGAGAGTCAGTTTTTGGGTCAGTTTGAAATGTTCAAATTGACATGAGGGAGTTCGATTATATATGATGTAATTGAACTAGTTAATTATATATGATATAATTAACTTTATATATGAGATACATTAGTTTGAAGGAAATTGGATATAAATATGATTTATATCTAGCAGAGAAAAATACTATAATTAATATATGATATTAATTCATATGTTATGAATATGATGAGATCACATTCATTGGACGATTAAAAGGGAAATGGGATGGCGTCTCTTCTGTTTTAATAAGGAATGAGTGAGTTGAAAGATCACTTTGAGATGCATAAGTAGCTCACGGTGTGTTAAACATGAGATGGGCGGACATTGTGTTAAAAAGTGTGTCATTGCTTAGAAAATCAGTGCCTATACGATAGTGCCTGCACGATCACTTACCTATACAATATTGCTAAGCGATCGCTTAATAATTACACTCGCGCACGCTATTTATTAAACGATCGTTTACCTTTTCCTAAGCGATCGTTTAGCTCCCGATATTTACTAAACGATCGTATCGACGATCGCTTAGTTTTTTCTACACAATCATTTAGACAATCGCTTACCTTTTCCTACATGATCGTTTAGACGATCGCTTACCTTTTTCGTACACGATCGTACATTTCACCTAAACGATCAAGCATTTTGTCTATACGATAGACGAGCTCATCTCCCACTTGTTTAGTCGTTGTATACGATCTCTCTTCCTCTTTCCCTCTACCAAATCTGAATAAAGCCCACCCTTTGGATTCTCACACCAAGAATACTGAAGGCTCTGAGTGGTGGTGTCATCTCTGTTTTCTTCTATTTGTGGAGACTGTTCGAGGTAGACGATTGGGTTTTAGATTTGCTGTGAAGAAGACGTCTTCAACCGGTATGATCTCTCGATCTCTTTAGCATTATGAATGCATTTTAGTATGTTTGAATGTATATGTGGTAATTATGTCACAATTAATTGGAAAGATCCGCTTCCGTTCGTAGGTACTCTTGAATAAGAGTTCCTTTAGTACCAAGTTGAGAGCTCTACATACACGTATGACGAGTGTTATGCGTTAAGTTGGTTTCACATTAGCACTAAGACCGAGTTTTTGAGTCGGTTCCACTTCAGTAAATGAAGGTGTGAGTATGGTTCCACCTCATTACCTGGGAGTATGGAGTTGGTCTATCCCAGGGAAGCTTGAGTACAAGTTTGGTGTATGATTTATTATGCACTCAGTAAGTTTATTGAAAAGCTTTGCTATATAGTTTTGCTTAGTTTTCTTTAAAAGTTTGTTTATAAAATGTCACTCACTGGGCTTCCCAACTCATGTTTTCCAAAATGTTTTCCCTAGATAGCGAAAGAAATGAGCTCCAGGGTGTTGCTAAGGTCAAGATCTGCCACACTACAACCGCACTTCCAAGCTTAAGTTGTTGTTATGAGTTTTTTAGTTAAGTGCCTATAATTACTTAGTTGAGTTATGGATTGTATAAACTTTTTATTGTTGTAATAAAATAAGTTTAGTTAAAAGTTGTTGTTATATTTACTTGGCTCAACAGTGAAGAAGAGTTTAGGTGAGATGGGCAGTAGGTATCACAAAAGGGTGGTATCTACCATCCTCACGATTTGATCCCGTGAGGGGGTGTGACAAAAGTGAGTTTAACTCAACTAGTATTTGTTAAGGATCGAGAAGTGTTTGGTTCAAAATCCCTCACCCTATATTGTACTAAAAAACCATTGACAAAGTTATGATAACAAGAGACTATTCTAAACTTGGGAGGGTATGTGAGTATAACAACCCATAATTTGTTAGATATTAATAACATTGTGAAGAAAGTGAAAAAATGGATGGATTTAATAAGTAGATTAAATTCATTTGTGAAACTTTCAAATTAGATAATGTTTCAACTTTCAACTACAAATTTAACATAGATGAAAGTTAAATGTGTAGTTAACCATTTGATGACTTTTGTGTTAAATTAGTCAATTAACAACTCAATTGAATTATATTTGACATATGTTTCAGTTATTGTTTTTATTTATTTTATTTTGTATTTTAGAGAGTTACTAGCCTATAAATAGCAACTTGTTTCTTCATATAGAGCATCACATTCCAATTTGAAGAGTTCTCTTATTTCTTTCTTTCTTTTGATTTTGAGTTTAGTTAAAAGCAAGCATCCAAGAGTTCTACCTAAGTACCTGATTCAAGTTTTTCGAGATTGTTGTAGCGGCATTAATCGTTTTCTCCTATTAAGACAATCACTGTAGTTTGCTTGCAACTCGTGTAGAGTGAATAATTGTCATCAAGATAACGTTTGTTAGAGGTATATGTCTTGACTACCTTGAGGTTTTGTACATTTGTGGTTATCTCAGCTTATGGCATTATTTCAAGGACAAAAATATCAATATCGATGTAGATATCGGTAACTTAGATTTATGGATATGGATATTTAAATATTGATGGACATTTCAAGAAAAGTTATGGATATGACGAAAATTTGTAAAAATATTGAGAATTTATAGTGAACTTTAAGAACAAACTTATTTAACTAATAAACTTGACTTTAAGCATATAAATCAATAATTAGAAGCTAAATATGATTAGTAATGGAATAATAGTTAATAGTGAAGTCCGAAAAATTATGAATAGGAAATGAATGTCATTGACAAAGTTTTAGTCATAAAGATGAAGATTAAATACAATGTTCAATAGTAAGATGATGACCTAGAAAATACTAGCCCAACATTAGCGTAATTTATTTGATAGTGGCGATACTTCTCCTAAGTCATAATATATTCAAAATTTGTAACATAATTCGACTTATTTCATGCATGGATATCAATGTCGTGTTAGAGTTTATTTAAATTTAATATTATCATTAATGTGGCCCATGTACATTATCTATTCTTTTATCTTTTAGACCTATTATTTTATTAGGCCAATTATGTAAAAGATAATTCCTAAATTAAGTAAGAAACAACTAAAAGTAATTCCCTAATTAAACATCCTAATGGAAGGTGTCTATATAAATATAAAACCTTAGAGATTGGTCCTTTCTATCTCATTAAGTAGTTATTTTCTCCTTATCAAGAAACCTACTTAAGTTATAAAAGAAGGCTAAGAGAGAGAAGCTCTGTAATGACCCGACCCCCTAGCACTTAAGTTAGGCCGAAAAATACTTCTCATAGAAATGCTCCTTGAACTGCTCCCAGGTTGCAAGCTTCCCACCAGTATCAATCATTTTCTTTGCTGAATGCCACCAGATTTTCGCGTTACCAATCAACATGAAAACTGCGCATTGAAGCTTGTGCTCTTCCAAACACCTCATAAAACGGAATACTGTCTCAATAGATGACAACCACATCTCTGCTTTGGTGGGTCCCCCAACGATCCATCAAAGGAGCTGCCGGGATGGATGCAACAGCTTTACTAATTCTGGCTTCCATTGCCTTTTCATCAATTTGGGTCATAGGCGGATTTGGAGCTGCCGGGACAGTTTGGCTATTCTCAGCTTCCTCTGCTTGCACTTCTTCTCTAACTGTCTTTCTTGCTCTAGGTTTAGATGTCATGTCCTATCATGAACTCATACATTAACTATCTATCTCTAGGTCTTCCTTAGAAATCATACATTTAAAACACTACATCACTATTCTCATATATGCATTGAAACTTTCATTAGTAGGACGTACCTGGCGATGACGAGGGATCCGTTTATTGGGCCACAGGGACTATCTAGACTTACGTAGTAAGTCAGTCTACAGAACCCAAAACATGGGCTTTGATACCAACTGTAACGATCCGACCCCCTAGAACTTAAGTAGGCCGTTACTAAACACATGCATACATAGAACTTAAAACGATACTCTATATGGTGAAATAAATGCTAATTAAATAAGATAAATTTAAAAAATTTTGCATTAAATTTCAAATATTAAAAACAACGGTAGGGTACCCCTAAATCATAAATGATAATAAATAAATCTGGAAGCGATTCTTTAATTAGTAAGTTTTAAACATCAACACTGAAAGCTAAGAAAAACATGAAAAGAAGTTTAAATCTCATGAGCGGAAGCATAAAACTGGTCCCAGTGGCTCGATCACGAATTCCACTTGTCATTCGTCAGCGCGTCCCTACTCTTATCTGAAACATAAACATGAGAAAGGGTGAGTATAAAATATTCAGTAAGTAACCTCACTACTGGGGTTAGGCTAGGCATCTATGTCCTCTAGATACCAACCTCTAGTGGAACATATAAACTGCTCTAGTCCTCAT
This sequence comes from Benincasa hispida, assembly GCF_009727055.1. Classification (NCBI taxonomy): domain Eukaryota; kingdom Viridiplantae; phylum Streptophyta; class Magnoliopsida; order Cucurbitales; family Cucurbitaceae; genus Benincasa; species Benincasa hispida. The sequence goes on along the minus strand of NC_052349.1, from coordinate 42,181,098 downwards.
GGGACACATACATACATGAAAAACTTATTTCTGTCTTAATGTAGTTAAGTATGTCCATTACCTCTAGTAAGTCCCGTCGGACCCACAACCTCTGGTGACTCCCAAAGGAAACACAATCTCTTACATACGCATGGTTATGCATCTTTCGTATACACATAACCCACTTAATGTGTACCTCTTTCGTACACATGGTTACGTATACACCTCTTTTGTATACACATAACCTACTGAATGTGTACCTCTTTCGTACACCTGGTTAAGTATGCACCTCTTTCGTATACACATAACTCACTGAGTATGTACCTCTTTCGTACACCCCAGATCCTCTCTATAAATGTAGGGATGCGTACCTCTTTCGTACACCTGGTTATGTATACACCTCTTTCGTATATACATAACCCACTGAGTGTGTACCTCTTTCGTACACCCCAGATCCTCTCTATGAATATAGGGATGCATACCTCTTTCGTACACATGGTTATGTATACACCTCTTTTGTATACACATAACCCACTGAGCGCGCACCTCTTATGTACACCCCAGTACCCTCTAGGTATGTATCACTTTCATACACACCAGCCCTAGTACATCTCTTTCATGTACTAGCATCACTTTCATACATCTCTTTCATGTACTAGCATCACTTTCATGCAGTCACATAGTCCGGAAAGGAAAAGAGATTACATCTAACTTCATATTACATATAACATTCACATCATCATGAGTCCTCTAAAATCTCCTCGTCAAGGTCATGTTAATTAATCTCAACATACGTAATTAATCTAGTATTAATGGATCAACTCTAGTACATCACTTTCATGCACTAACTCATGTAAATAATCAAGCGTTCGAAATTTCATAATACATCATATAGCCTACACACTTTCATAATAAATCACATAGATATGTACATCAACAAATGCTCCAACTTTCACCTAACTTTAAGACATTTCAGTAGTAGTGTCGCTTAACTCATAAGTTAGAGTCATGCTCAATCATCCTTTTAATATGTCTCATAAGATTCTAAATCATATTCATACATTAACATACTTCAGACATCATCACATGCTCATATATCTTTTCTAAATAGTCCATTAAATCTCATAAAGTCAGAATTATCCTTATAACTAGTCTTAAAATCCTCATAATAAATCATAATTTTATCACCGGCACAAAGGCGGTTCCAATAGTAAGATTACCTTTTGCATAAACTTGAATTCATCCAGGGAAAATTTACCACAATTTAACTATCTTTACCAAAATGGTCTTGAATTTGATGGGTCACCTCAAAACTTCCAACCTCCCCCAAAAGGGTTTCGACCCAAACACCGGCTGAAAGGTAGTAGGTGATGTCGGATGGCCGAACTGACACGTGGCGGTGACCAACGGTGTCGACGATGTCTCAACATGCAAATGGGCGGAGCGACGGAGACGGCTGGAGCTTGCGGCGACTTGGGGCGGTCCGACGTCAGACGGATCTGACGCGCGTGGTAGATAGGCGAGCGGCGGACGAACAGTGCGGCGTGAGCGACGGCTTCTGCTTGGGCGACACCCTACCGACGGTCAACCATCAGTGAGGACGAGCGGCGGCTGGCGAGGCGGGGGAGGCTAATGGCGAGTTTTGGAAAGGGGAGGGGCGCGTGCGAAAAAGAAAGGGGAAGACTCTTCGATTGTCGTGCCAGAGGGGAAGAGAAGAGATAAAATAATCAATTAAATAAATAAACAAATAAAACTTTAATAAAATAATCAATTAAATAAATAAACAAATAAAACTTTCTTTATTTTATACTAAATTATTTTTATCTTATCATTTTCTTCCATATATATATATATGTGAATTTATATATATTCTTAAAACTCTTTCTTTTTTCTCTTCAAATTCCAAAAATCAAAACAATTTTCTTCAGATTTAAATTCCATTCTCGATATTAACTTAAATTAAATTACTTAAAATTAAATTAATGAGACATAGATCCAAATCTTTCCTTTAAACAAATCTGAATTTCAAAAATTAACAAAATTGTCCTCAAATTTTACGAAAATACAAAATTTGAATTATGAAAAACTCGGGATGCTACAAGCTCAATCCCTTACTAGATCAATATCATAGATCAAGGTAGTTGTTGACTTTGTTAACTACCCACAAGAAGAAAAAATTAATGATCAAATACCACATAATGATATTATAATGAATCAACCTATAATTGAGGATCCACAAAAAATAGAATTAAGAAGATCTGTAAGACAAAGAAGATTGGCTATTTCTAATGATTATGTAGTTTATTTGCATGAGTCAGAATTTGACTTAAGTATTGATAATGATCTAGTTTCGTCTTCAAAAGCCGCTAGAAGTGATACTTTTACCAAATCGTTAGATGCCATGAAAGAAAAGTTAAAATCAACGGGTTACAATGAGGTTTGGGACCTTGTACAATTGCCTACAGGAAGTAAAAAAGTATGGTATAAATGAGTCTCTAAGACCAGACATGACTCAAATGACAGTATAGAACTATAAAAGGCTAGAGTCGGTACCAAAGGTTGTATTTAGGAATATGGTATTGACTATAGAGAGACTTTTTCTCCATTCTCTGAAAAGATTCATTAAGAATTATTATGGCTTTCGTTGTTCATTGTGACTTAGAGATTCATCATATGGATGTGAAAACTGTTTTTCTAAATGAGAATTAGATAAATAAGTTTTCATGGATCAACCAGAAGATTTTATGGTTGAAGGAAATGAACATATGGTGTGTAAGCTAAAGAGGTCAATATGTGGACTTAAATAAGCTTCCTGACAATGGTATCTGAAGTTTAATAATGATACTATCACATCTTTTGGATTTAAAGAAAATATCATTGATCAATGTATATATCTAAACATTAGTGGGAGAGGGTTTATAATTCTTATTCTGTATGTTGATGACACACTGTCTATTATTGACTTTGGTTTATTATGTCAAACCAAAGAATTTCTCTTTAAAACTTTGAAATGAAAGATATGGAAGAAGCATCTTACGTGATAGGAATTGAAATATTCTGTGATTGAGCAATAGATTATTACGATTGTCTCAAAAGAATATATTGATAAAGTTTTAGAGAGATTTAAGATGGATAATGCTCTTCGAGAATAGTTCCAGTAGTTTAGTCTCATGCAATATCCAAAGAATGAATTGGAACGAAATCAAATGGAAACCATTCCTTATACTTCTATTGTCAGAAGCTTAATGTATGCACAAACTTGTACTAGACTAGATATCAATTTTGCTATCTCGATATGTTGAACAAATATCAAAGTAATCTAGAAATGGATTGTTGGGTTGCAAAGAAAGTGTTAAGGTGTCTATCTACAAGGAACGAAGGATTTTATGCTTACTTACAGAAGATTTGATCATCTTGAGGTGATCGAATTTTCAGATTTAGATTTTTTTTGGATATGTGGATATATGAAAATCCACATTTTCCTATTTGTTCCTATTATGTGGAGGAACAATTTAATGGAAGAATGCGAAGCAGTTTATCATCGTTGCATCCACTATGAAAATTGAATTTGTAGCATGCTTTGAGGCTACAGTTAATTGTTTATAGCTACAAAACTTTATTTCAGGACTTAGAATTGCTGACAGTATTGTCAAGCCACTGAAAATTTATTATGATAATTCTGCAACAATCTTCTTTTAAAAAGTAAAAAGTATTAAAAAGGTGCTAAATAAATAGAATTAAAATATTGTCCTTAAAGAAGAAATTCGGAAACAAAGGGTGTCAATTGAACACATTAACACTAATTTTATGATTGTGGATCCAATTACTAAAGGATTGTCACCAAAGACATTCAATGAACATGTCAAACTTACAGGCATTAATGGATACCATGATTGATATTATGATTATGTTGTTTGACACTTTGAACTCATGTATTCATTGTTTCTGATTTTATCTTACGATATGGTTTCTTATGATTGGTATATACATAAATGAATTACGTAAATCAAACAAGACAATGTCCTTGATAACGACACTTATTGTTAGACCGTTATTGATTATCTTTATTATTAGATCATGTTAGATGAAGAACTATTTCTGTTATACATGGAAAGGAGTATGTTAATGCAATGATATGTGACCACCAAGATCATTTAGTAGTTTCTTTGACTTGACATTGATTTCATGATATGAAGATAATTTTTTTTTTTTAATTCTTCTCCACGCGTTATGTTTATGAACTTATATAGCAAATATTGTCAAATGGGCCAAGTGGAAGAATGTTAGATTTTAGGGGAATTGGAGAGTAGGAAAAATTTTAGGGTTTCGTTCTGAAAAATAGCAAAATCAACCAATAATAAGATTTATGACAACTCATGTAAAATGCACATGACCACAAATTTCTAAATATCTAATTTGCCCTTGTTTGGTTCGTAACTGTTATTATTGATAAAACTACAAATACATGGTAAGTGTAGAATCATAATCAAGATCGAGTTCTGTATACAGGGTTATTATTGATGAAATTACAAATACACGTAATCTACATATTTTATTATTTATTTAGATTCTGTTTAACTACTTTTCGAATTAATCTTACTTTAATTAAATGTCTAGATTTTTCTACCAAATTTTATATTTTAAATTTTCATAAATGATCAAATTTCAAATTTATTCTAATCTTCGAATTGTTTTTCATAATTTTATACATATTCTTAATAAATTAGCTGAATATTTCTCATATCCTTGAAGGTTTAATTTTTTTTTATATTATTGAATTTTTATATTATTTTAACCATTTGGGAAAAAAATATATCTATCACTATCGTAAAAAAAAAGACCATCACTTTTGTTATTCACACAAAGTTATCGATTTAGGTTTTCTTATAATTTTTTTCACAAGCTATTGTTTTTGCTATGGCTTTACAACTACTGGTTAGACTTCTCTTTTCCTCTTTTTCCTCTTTTCCTCTTTCCATCGATTTATCGATTTTCCTCTTTTCCTCTTCATTTGTTATTGTATGATGATTCAATCTTCTTTTGTTTCATTATTATATTCAACTTTCTTTGTTTTTCAGCCAAAGAAGATGAAATCTTGTCCATCGGAGAGAATCAAAGTTAGACACTACAATAAATCGAAAATTTCACGGTTGCAGGGAACGCCAGAGAATTGGAGTTATGATTTTTGTGTGGTGGTTGACTATTTTCTAATGTACCTGTGAATCTTGCAAATACACTATACATTTGAATAATAATTCACTAGAAACAGAACCTTCTCTTCAATTTGCTGAGCATATTATTATCAATTTTGGTTTATCTAACTATTTTTCAATTGGTTTAACTTTTTGTTACCAGATTTAACTTTATCTAAATCTTATTTTTATTAGTTTAAACATGTTGTTATCAACTTCAAAATGTAATATAAAGTTAAACGTATTTCCAGTTTTCCCTTAATGGGTTTTGAAAATTAACTAATATACATTTACAGATGTAATTGTAATATGAAGTTACGAGATTAACTAATCTACACTTACACATACAATGTAATTGTAATATGAAATTATGCGATTTTAATCTTCATTTTTTGTGTTTCTAGATTTAAATTATAGATTTTCCTAATTTTTCTCCAACAATATCTATTTGAATCTATCTTTTCTTATCAATTATGTTTTATCTTTTTTTTATTATTTGTTTATATATTTTGTTATTATATTAATTTTGTATGTGTATATTATTACCATTTATATATCTATTTATTATTTTGATAAGATTTTTTTTTATATTGTTTCATTTAAAAAAAAAACACTAACCCTTATTTCCAAAGTTTCAATATATTATAATTTTTGTGGAAATAAAATTAAGCACTTTCTTCCCTACATATTTAAAAATATATATATTTTTTAAAAAAATACTCATTCTACTTTACCTCCCTCTTATCCCATCCTTTTATTTCTCTCTTTCCTATTTCCCATTTGCAACAAGTTTGTAGTCATAACATCTTTACAAACTCTCCTTTAAAATCTATGCTAGCATATCCTCCTCACCACGTCGCATCTTAGGTCACCTTCTTTAGAACCTTCCATTATTTCTTCTCTCACCATCACCCTCTCTGCTACATTTTGGTTTGCATGACTGTCAAATCTTGTTTTGCTCATTATCGACTTGTTCTCTAAGCAGCCGCATGCCACCAGCGGTGACCATCACACCACAAACATACCATCGTGGTCGTCCATTGAAGAAGCAGCCACCAATTGTTTCTCAGTGAGACCTATATTGATGAGTTTTTTAGTTTTTGGTTGAGATTGTAATTTTTTTGCTTCTAGAAGTTTAGATGGAGTGTAATTGTAGTTTTTGAGTTTTTTTAAGCATTGTCTATTTGTACTCAATTTGTTAGTCTTTGGGGTAGTTTGGTCATTTACCTATTTTTATTTTCTATATTTAAATTCGTTTTGCTATTTTTACAATGTTGAAACCTTTTTGCCATTTTTTTAAATGAAACTTTAAATTTTGTTATTTCTCTTGTCAACCTTAGATTTTATTTAAATTTAATATTATCATTAATTTGACCCATGTGCATTATCTACTATTTTATCTTTTAAGCCTATTATTTTATTAGGTCAATTAAGTAAAAGATAATTCCTAAATTAAGTAAGAGATAATTAAAAATAATTTTCTAATTTATAAATCCTTGATGGGAGGTGTCTATATAAAGATAAAACCCTAGGATTGCTCCTCTCTTGGCCTTTTCTCCTCATCAGGAAACCTAATTAAGTTATAAAGGAAGGCCAAGAGAGAGAAACTCAATGCCTTACTAAATCAGTATCATGGATCAAAGTATGTTGTTCTAACTTATATTGTTTGTGAAAATCATCTAGTTCAAAGATCTTGACATTTATTGTTTTATACAATGTTAGGATTTTATTGTATAATCATGAAGTTAAAACTTACATCTCGGTCACAATAATACTAATAGGAGGACACCTTCGATCAAACCATGTTATATCTAAATGAGGATGCTCTAAAGAATGTAGATAAAATATAGATGTTTTGATCCATGTGTATAGATTGATCTGTTATGCCTATGTCCGTTAGAGGTAGAGAAACCATCCATGAAATCTTCTAATTACTTGGAGAGGTAAACTTAGGCAATAAAAAGAGGACTTTGCAAGCCTAATTGACGAGGATCTATCATTTTCGTTGCATCTTTGTATTCAATCCAAATCTTTATCTATCTCCCACTAGTCAAATCACTATAACCATAAGAATTGTAGTCACTCGACTGTCTATAGTTACCATTGCAATAATCACAACTACGGTTGTTATAGGCATATTGTTCATTTCCATATTGACTATCCAAACTCATTCCCTCCATATTTAAGATAAGTGAATCTATATCAACTTGAGCATCATCATTCATGGATCTTCTACTGATGAAATGCTTTCCTATTGCTCCAATTCTTAGTCCAACTCTATGACCATGATCAGATTGCCTTGAGTACTGTCGAGATGTGCAGGCCTAACCTATATATAGATTGGAAAATTTTCTTTATCACTTAGCTCAACCAAAATCTCAAGCAAATCCAAATAGTCACTAGTTTCCTCGACTTAGTTTGCTTCACCTTGCATATATCTTATTTTCAACTTCATATTATATGAGTAGAAAAGTATGAAAAGAAGCAAAACACTCACTTCAATTCAAGTTTGAGTTGAAATGAAGTAAAATTTCAATGGGAAAAAAATTAAATGAAGTTAAATATAGGTTCTTTTTTTATATTTTATTTTTTGAAAATGAAAGTTTTGTATGATAAAAAGAAAAAAAAAAAAAGCAAAATTCATACCAATTAAATTTTGAGATAAAATAAAGTGAAAATTCAATAGAAAGGATTTAGATGATATTAACACATAAAATATGGGTTTTTCTTTCAAATTTTATTTCTTGAAAATTAAAGTTTTAGATTGGAAATGAAGTAAAACTCAAATAATTTCAAAAAGTGCTTTTTTTTTTTTTTTTTTCCAAATTCAATCTTGGAAATGAAGATTTTTTATTGAAGTTAGGATGAAAAAAAGTTAAATTTGGAAATTCGAAACAGTTAGAAATTGAAAATGCTGAAAATTGAAAATTAAATCTAGTGATACTTGGACTATATATATCTGCTATATTTGGGAGATATATCCATGATATTTTAGCAACTTATCCACGATAGTTTGACAGTATTTCCATATTTTTGTAAAGATGTCATATTGGCAATATTTCGTGAATGTTTGAGAAAAAAGATGTTACTCTCCTCATATCTCTATCGGTACCATGAATTTAATGATATTTTGACAATAAATATCATGATTTTTTCACTCTCCATAGTATTTTTATTCTATGTCACTTACTTTTAAAAATTCTTGTTGTCTACAATGTCTACGTGTTTATACTATGATTCTTTGTATCCAGTTGAATTGTAATAAGCTTGTTAATATTAAGTTTTTTATACATCATTTCTTTCAACACGATGAAAGGTAGTTTTATATATATATATATATATATATATATCATTTAATTTTATATAATTAATTGTTTTCTTATGTAATTGGTTGCATCTCAAAACATTTGTAAAATACTCTAAATCCATTAAACTCAATCCTCATCGACGGTCTTAATTTTTACTTGACCATATTACGCCATAATTAAAATTGTTCAATCATAATAGATTTTTATTATTCATAATTTACATAATATTATTAATTAATTTTTTAAAACGTATTTAAATGAATTCCACTTTTTATATTACGATTAATTGATTACGTTTATCGAAAATGACGTGATTTTAAATTAATCTTTTTACCTAATAATTTTTATTGAGGTATTGTCCTCGACTCATTTATTGATTATTAAACTTAAGTCGTACTTAGATAACAATATTCACCCTTATAGATGGAAATGTCTTTTTTTTTCCCTTTTATCATTTTAAATGAAGTGGCCAAAATTGACACATATGAATGATTGGTATTGAATGGAGAAGAAGGCTAAATAATTTTAAAACAAATAAATAATAAATATAATAATTAAAAAGGAAAAAAGGAGTAAAATATAAATGAGAGATTAGTTGAATAAAAATAGTTGGTACTGTTAGTTGGGTAAGGTTAGGGTAAGGGAGGCGCCCATAGTCACAAAGCAAAACCGGAAACCGGAAACTAAAAACCGGAAATGGTATTCAAAACTGGACTTCCCAAAAACCAGGAGCCCAATTAAGATGACGTTTTTCCACGATAATCTGGGAGCGTCAGCTCCACGCGCTCTACTTTCACCTTTCTGGAAACATCCCCTGCATGAACGGCACATTTCTTTCTTCTTCTTCCATTTTTCTGCCACGTGTCCTTCCTTTTCCTGCTCCATCCACCACTTGCTTATTTTACTAAAACTAAATTAAATAAATACATTTTTTTTTTTACATTCATTTTTCAATCAAATTAGTTTTTTAAAAATATATTCTGTGAAAAAGTATTCATGTGTTTTTAATAACTCATAAAATATGGAAATGGTACAAAATTAATAAGATTTTAGAGATAAAATGATTGATAGAACTTTGATGAAATTTGTGATTTTTTTTTTTTTAATGTAGTTGAAGGTAGGAGAATTCGAATCACATCACTCGTGGTTTTTAGTACATTCATATATATGTTCGACGTAGCAAGATTTATTTAACAAATCATTATATATCCTTGTTTTGAAATATAGAGTGATTTACCATCTATGATTAATCATCAAAATATGTTATTATTTTTCTCATTTATTTTAAATATTTAAGTAAAAAATACAAAAAAATATATCAAATTGGTCTAAAAATTAATTTATGAATTTGATTTCAATTTGAAATATAACAACATATTGGCAAAAATATAATTAATAAAAAAATAATAATTAAAAAAATATGAGTATTGACGAATGTGAGCATAATTAAATTAACCTAAATTATATAATATTATCAAGAAATCAAATATTTATATCTCTCCCATGAACTAAGAAAATAGACGAAGGCTATTTTTTAAAGGAATATATTTATTCAAATTTTGATTCTAAGCGGTAATAATTTATATATATTTTTTAAAATAAAAAAGCCTAGATTCTATTTTCAATTGAAAGTGTAAATTGACATTAGTAATTAGAGCAATTTTTAGAAGTACATAAGTATTAGAGATCCATTTCAAATACATAAATATTAGAGATCCAAATATGGTTAAAGGAAGCATTAATTTATGACCCATTTGGATTGACATTTTAACGATTTATAAATGCTTTTTTCCACTTATAAATATTTAAAAAATCAATCATACTATAAATATGATAATTATATAGATGCATAACTTCTATAGGTTAAAACTCATTTGTAGGTTAAATATCTACTTAATAATGGATTGATACTCATATTATTGAGATTGGAGGTTTAAATTTACAGGACCAAATATTACTATAACTATTTTCAAAGTTTATCATTTTCTTTTCTAAGTTGATTGTTTTATGAGTTTTGAGAGAGCACTTGTGTTATATATTTTTCTTTAAACAAATATTACATATTTTTAAATAATTATTAATAATGATTTTTTTAAAGTATTGATGTCAATATTTAATTTAGACTTAATAAAATTTAAATAATTATGTACCTATTTAATAAGTTTTTAATTAAATTGAGTTTTTGGTATAAATTTTTTATTAAATTGAATGATTTAAGTTTCCGTATCACTTTTAATTAATTAATGTCTTAATCTAAACATATATTTATTTATTTATTGATTAAATAGTCGATCAATTAGTTAATATAACCATATATTAAATGACATTAATTTTAATTTATGATCACATTCACTTCACCTATTTACAGTTATTAATTTATTTAAACATTAAATAGAATTCTCGTTACAAAAAATAGTAAAACAAACCGATTATTTGATTTTCAAACATTAATTATTTTATATCTCTATAAAATATATGTGTATATATATTCGGATCATAAATATTTAGGGTCTATTTTGTAGAGAATCTAAAAACAAAAAATTAAAAATAATGATTAACGAAAATAGAGTTGTATTTCATGTTTTCAGATATGTGTTTGGTAGCAGAATTTAAAAATTAATTCTAATTTAAATAATCATAAACTAGATGTAGTTTTCCACTAAATAGTAGTTGACAATAAATTATTATTAATTTATTTATAAACATGTTTATGTAAAAAATTGTATAATTATTATTGTGTAATATTATATAATTTATAAAAATTTCCCTATAATTTATAGAATAAATTCAAATTTTGGTCCCTATGGTTTGGAGGAAATTAAAATTTAAGTACTATGGGTTATAATTAGTATTTATCCCATAGTTTAAACTTTATCGACCAAATTTGGAATTTAACCTAATTTAATTTATTATACACTATATAATACATATTTTAATTTTTAAAAAATGAATTGAGTTTATAACATGACATATTATATTTCTAAATGTTTTTAATCTTTATTTAATATGATTCTGTATTTTAAATTTTAGAATTCAAATTTTGGATATAATGAAAACATTAAATTGTTGTTTTTAGAATTTATACTGTTTGGATCACAGAATTCTAAAACAATTGTCAAAAATATAATTCGGATTGTCTTCAAACATAATTTGCTGGACTCAATGAATATGTTGAATTGCGAACCAAATAGGCCCTTAATATTTCACACACTTTTTTAATGTACAAAATATTTAGAGATTTATCGCTTATGCATTCATATATACGCTATGATCGCTTTGACAATGTCCCACACATTTAAACTTTTGACATTTAATTCTAAAATATTTAATATCCACATACATAATATGAAACTTGTGATCTGAGGCGTTATAGATTATAACAAAATATCCTAAATTTTGGAGTATGTTTCAATTAAACTTTGATTTTTTTTTTTTTTTTTAAGTTTAAAAATTGAAACTTGTTTTAAAGAATGATGCCCTTAAATGTTGAAATTGTTTTAAAATATAAACTTTTAGTTAAAATGAATGACGATGAAAATTAATGTGACAATAAATGTGTATAAATTAGAAAGTATATATATATGATATTATTGGTTTCAATTATATCGTTACGATAAGAGGAAAATTAACTCTCCCACGTTTTTTTAAATGAATTTAAAAGTTAAAGATAAAAATAACAATTTTAAAATTTAGAGGTATAAATAAAATATCCTCTAAAGTTTAGAATATTATGCATGATTTAACCTATTTTCGTTTAAACTTTCGGTAAATATTGGGAACTTCTATTACTGTTTTTACGGCAAGTACATTAATTTGTTTAACACATCAATATGTATATTTACTTAATTGTTTTGCATTATTTTATATGTCCAATACATTTAAAATATTTAAAATCCATGAGCATTAAAAAAGACTTTTCAAACAATCAAATAAGTTGATGGTGGATAAATCAGGAGAGATCTATACTAATTAAACATTTTTGTTTTTTTGTTGATCATTTATTAATTCCATGTTATTAATGTCATGATATTAAATAAATATTAAATTATACAAATTCGACGGTTTGTTTGTTTGTTTCAATTTATTTGATTTAATTTAGTTGCAACTTTCTTTTGGGGTTTATTTTAATTTATTTAATACAATTTTAAAGTGTAAAAACATAATTGAATTAAATAACAAAAGTTCAGTCTTTTGTATATAATATTTTTTTTAGAATAGGTGATATTATTATATAACAACAAGAGGATTCCACAGGCCGGGATCAAGGCATCAAAACAACAAAATACGAGTAAAGACAGGACAACAAAACAAAACAAGGCCAACAGGATAAGATCAGAACAAAACCAACACATAAATGCAAACTCGCAAACCACCCGGAAGAAAATAGAGAAAAGAATCCAAAACCCAACAAACTATGAGCTACAACAAAACAGAGAACAATGTGAAGTTCAAAAGGAAAAAACATCCGTACACACACTAGATAAGACCAATAAGGTCAATCCGTCAGGAAGTAGCACGAGCACGAACCGTAGAGCCATAAGGTGAACCAGAGCAGACACCGACCTCGGTCGACCTCCATGCAGCTGCCGATTACGTTCCTGCCAGATGTAGTATATAGATGCTAATTGTGTATATTTATTACATTTATCGATGCTAAAATTCATACAAGATTGAATAGTTTTTTTTTTTTTTTTTTTTTTTCATAAGTTGATAGGTGAAGCTTCTAAGGAAAAGTCAACTTACCTCTTTTAATATCATTTCAATTATAATAACTATAACCCTAGGTTCTACTATGATATCAATTTATTCTAATATTACTCATAGCAATATTATTTTATTTTATTAATATAATAATATTTTATAATTCAATTTGTTTTGGTCATGTTTTTGTTTTTGTTAAAAATTGTTAATAAATATATTTGATTTATGTTTATATAGGAAAACTACTAAAAATATTTTTAAATATAGTAAAATATCGTTGTCTATCCGTGGTGAAAAGTGATAGACAATAAAATTTTCTATATTTATAAATCAATTGACTCATATTCCTATATTTGAAAGAGCCTAAAAAAAAATATATCATAACACATCATTTTTAAAAAAGTATTTTCAAGTATTTAAAACAAGTCATTTTAAAAGAAGACAGAGTGTTTGACAACCACTCAAAATAGTTTTTCAAGTATATTTTAATCAATTTTTAACAAAAGTGTTTAAATAAAAGTGAGTTTTTTGAAAATCATTTTTTTCTTAAGTCCATCCAAACGCTCTAAATTGGGTTTCAATTTTTAAATTACTTATCTTACCAAATATAGGTATCCGGTTGGGAATACAACCAGAGTTACACATTTGCTAGAAGTGAAGTATTTCCAGGTGAAACAAAAAACAAAGACATGGAGGTTTATGGTCGAAGTAAACAATATCATATCATTATAGAGATATATGGAGAATTCTTTGTTTTCAAATCAACCTAACAAACATCTTCTAGAACTTTTTTTTTTTTAAAAAAAAAAAATTATGCTCTACTAAATTTAAATTGGAAACATGGTTGTTAAAATATATATTACACACATTTAATACTTAACTTTTGAGTTTAATTTCAATTTAGTCCTTAAGTTTCAAAATGTTACTATCTTACCCTTGAGATTTGAGTTTAATTTCAATTTCGTCTCTATAGTTTGATATTTATACTTTTAATCTTGACTTTTACTAAATACCCACTTTTCATTTTTAGAGTGAATATCTATAAATAATTACTTTAAAAGGATTAAAAGAATTATAGTTAATAAAGTTTTAATATTTTTCATTCCTGTAAAAATTTTATTTAAAATTTTACTTAATAATCATTTAAAATTAATCCATAGATATTAACCATGAAAAATGAATATTTAATTAAAATGTCGAGGTTAAAGGGTAAATTTTGAAACCTATGGATCAAATTGAAATAAAACTCAATTTTACCGTAAAGTTGTAATATTTTTGAAATATAAGCATTAAATTGTAATATTTTGAAATATAGGGAACTTAATTGAAACCAAACTTAAAGTTTAAGAACTAAATGTGTGTAATATTTTGAATCTTAGGGACCAAATAGAAACTAGATAAAAAAAATAATTTTTTTTTTTTTCATTTTTTCCGGTATTCATCGATATTATAACCTTAATATCCACAATATTTTGTAGGGTTTCTTCGTTTCTTCTTTCCTACTACCAACACATGCTTTGGATTCTCCCACTTCAAAATTAAAGTTGTGGCATTAGTTTTTGAATTAGGACAATAATTTATGGTTAGAAAATCATACTCATATGTATTATTATCAAATGATGATTTAGTTTTGCATGGACATTTTCTGTTGATTTACGAATTAATCACATTTTTATTCATGTATTCACATACACATTATTTTATTTTAATTTCATATATAAAAAAAATTGTATAAGTCAATGATATCTATGTTTAAAATGATTGTTTCAGTTTGTAAGAGAGAGATTGTTTAAGAACTAAATAAGTTTTCTTCAATCTCTTCTTCTCTCTTTTTGACAATCTATTATTATTATTTGAAAAGAAACAGACTATTACCTTTGGAAAAAAAAAAAAAAAGAGTTTTCTTCGATCTTTAATTATGAAATTTAAAAAATACTTAACCAAAATTTGGGATATCAGTGATTTTTATTTGTATCCGTAAAGAGGTTTTTTTAAAAGAAAGAATATAGGTAAATTTGAGTCATTTTTAATTATTTTATTTTCTGTTAAAAAAAAAGCTAAAGTTGAGTTTATTTTTTTTAAATTTTTTATATAATGGGATGGGAGATTTTGAACCACATAGTTTTTGGTTCTAAGCCAACATTGATGTTGGTTGAGCTAAACTCTTTTTGACACATAAATTTCTGTTATATATTATATGGATGTTGAAAATTTTTAAGAGTTAGTTTTATCGAATTTTTTACTATAAGTAAAAATCTCCAATCAATTTATAAGATTAGTGTTTTTTTTAATATTTACTGTAAATTAGAGTTGAATTTCAAGATTTAAAAATAATGTGGATGAAAATGTTAACCTCTCTGGTTTTATAAAAATATTGACGAAAATATTCATCGAAAATACATATTTAAAAAATTGTAAGAAAATGAAAAAAACTGTTTAAATTATATTTAGTGAAATTTTATTCCTTAACTTTTGTAACATTTTTAATGATAATGTTTATTTACTCTTTCATGTTAATGTTCAACTCTTACAAATATAACAATAATCAACCAAAAAATGTCAACCAAACTTTTCTACTATAGTTAGATTGTGCATCAACTGATATTCTTAGTCTATGCACAACCATAGACTTTTTAATTTAATTTATTTTAAAATGGCAAAACCTTATCAACAAATGAGTAAGCAAAAAATAATAATAATAATAAAAAAGAAAATATCTAGGTTTATTAATAAATACAATTTAACATCGAAAGATTCCCTCCAAAATTTACCAAACACAAAATTAGAAATATCATTTTAAAATTCATTAAAGAAAAAAATGGTGTCTTTGTTAAGCGTGTTCACGTGAACGCCAGAATTAACAAAATCCGAAACTATTGCTAAGAGAAATAATGATAATATTTTGATGATAAATTGGAAATTAATTAAAAAATAGAAATTAGAAAAAGCAACACGACTCTTTTGTTTTTTTAATTAATTAAAAGAAAAAATAAAAAAGGAAATTCGAAACCGTTGGCTAGTCTATAAGCGCCCACAGTCCCGAAAAATCCCACAAAACCAGCTACCGGTTTTGGTTTTTCATCCAATCCTGGTTTTTTTAATTTAAAAAATGAAAATAAAAAATTCAAAACCACTTTTCTGTAATCTTCCTGAAAACCAGGAGATTTTTCTAACCTTTAAAAGATATTTATTTTATTGAGTAATTTTAAATACCGGGTTTGTGGGACCCAATTTATTCCACGTTATGTGGCAATTCGACCTTATTTCTGATAGCATGAACGTGGTTGCCACGCGCCTTCTTTGTTTTTTCTTTTGGATTTTTTTGCATGTTGTCCTCTTTCTCTTTTATTTCCACCTGTCAGCTTCTAGAGTATTTTATTGTAATTACTATCTTGCCCTCCTGATCTTCTATGCCACTTGCTTGCTGAGTTTCGTTATCTGTGGCGCGTCGGGCGAGGGCAATTTAGAGAGTTCAAAAAAGAAAAAAAAAAAAAAAAAGATTATCGAAACCAGTTTTTACGTTCTAACGACCATCTCTTTTGGACGTTGCTCTCACGCGCCTTTGTTCTCATCTCTTTTAACATTGAATTTTGTTAGATTTAGATTTTTTTAAAGAAAAAAATTTAGTTTAGATTAAAAAAAAAAATCCTAATTTTATCATCAACCTTAAATTTTGTTCTATTTTGATTTTTGAACTTTTAAAACGTCTCTTTTAGCCCTAAATTTTTAAAATATGTCCATTAGGACTATTCCCTCCAAATAGACAATTGGAAATTGCAAAAACCTTTTTTTCTACAATGAAAAGAATGAGAGAAGAACACTTAAATAAAATTCACCTCTTTCCCGACAACAAATCATCCACATGAATATTATATATGTATATATATTAAACTAGATGCCACATTATCAATTTGTTGACTAATTAATAGAGAATTGACAATAATGGATACATTTTAAAAATTTAGGGACTAAAATAGATATTTTACAAGTTAGGAACCAAAATAGACAAAACTCATAATTCATTAACAAAGTAGGATTTAAACAAAAAAAAAAAAAGTTTAGATTTTCATTAATTATACTAATATTATTCAATAACAAAAAATTTATCAAGATCAACGTTTTATAGATGTTTTTATGGGCATTTCGTAAAAATAAAATTTGGACATTCTAAATATTAATAATGTTAAGATAACTTTTCTGATGTTTATTCCAATTTCATTTTATTTGAATGAAAATTCAATTAATGTATTTTTTAAACTATAAGTTGAATTAGTTAAAACTTTAAATTAGACATGATAGCTATTTATGCATCAAAATTTCTCAAGTCAAATTATACTTTTCTCAAAATCCTATCAACATTGTCACATAATTATTTACAATACATAAAAAGGAGAGGAATAAGAGAAAATGAAAAAAAAAATCAAATTATATGAAAAATCTTACTATTTGCTAAATTCAGACCATTCATTCTCAATATGAATAGATTTAATTCACTTTTGGTTTGTATTTGAAATTTAAACTTAGTTTTATTTTTAAAATTCAAGCAAAAAATTGATGTAGTTTCAAATTTGGTTATTTGACTAAAAATCCATACAAAAATGTGAAGAAATTATAAGAATTTGACTTAAAATTAAAAAAAAAGCAAACAAACTAAAATTTAAATAGTTATGGAAATGAACCCTAATGTTTTGATTAGTATGATGGAAGAGCGTTCATAGTATTGAAATATATATATATATATGCATACAAGGTAGTTTTTGTAAAAGAATAATATGTAAAGAAACAGTAGTATTTGTTGTAATTATAATCAAGAATGTAAAATAATATTAAGAAGTGAAAATGGATAGAGCGAGTGGAAGACACGCAGAAGTAAAGCGAGTGAAAGAGACGGAATCATCATAATTAAAATAGAAGACGTATTTGGGTGATGGTATGGAAAAGTGGGTTAAAAAATGGAACCTCCACAAGTACGGAAAAAAGCAGTGTTTTTTTTTTTTTTTTTTTAAAAAAGTAATTTAAAATTAAAATTAGAAATTAGAATAATGAAAATTAATAATAATTTGAAACTGCGTGCTCCCATTTTCCCTGAAAACCCAATGGCTCCCACCTCCCAGATTATATATATTACTTTCCTTCTTTTCCCCCTTAAATATCCCTTTGTACTTCCTCTCTTTATATCCTCAATCAAATACCCTTTTTCCCCCAAATTTCTCTCTCATTTTATGCTTCCATTCTGCCATTGCTGTTCTTGCTCAAAATGCGGATGAGTTGTAATGGTTGCAGAGTACTTCGCAAAGGTTGCAGTGAGAATTGCAGTATTCGACCTTGTTTACAGTGGATCAAGACTCCTGAATCTCAGGCTAACGCTACCGTTTTTCTCGCTAAGTTCTATGGCCGTGCTGGACTCATGAATCTCATCAACGCTGGTCCTGATCATCTCCGCCCTGGTTAGTTCTCTTCTCTTTTGGTTTTTGGTTTTTCATCTTTGATTCTTTTGCATTTTCATTCAGTTTTGATTTTCGTTTTCATTTTACAGCGATTTTTAGATCTCTTCTCTACGAGGCTTGTGGACGGATTGTCAATCCGATTTACGGATCGGTTGGATTATTGTGGTCTGGTAGTTGGCAGCTCTGTCAGGCGGCTGTTGAAGCCGTACTTAAAGGTGCTCCGATCACGCCGATCAACTCCGAAACGGCAGCTACTGCCGACGGACCGCCGTTGAAGGCTTACGACATTCGTCACGTTTCCAAGGATGAAAACTCCGTTGCGTCCAACGATACCGAAGCCAATCGGCGAGTTAAGACTCGGTGCCGGTTCAAGCGGTCGGCTGTGAAAGGGAAAGCGAGTAAAGGAATTGCCTCCACTGTTGATGAATCGACTCGGCGACTCTGCTCTACCGAGTTGAATAGGTCGTCGAGTGGTGAGTCGTCGTTGAGTCACCAATCCGACTCGCGGCATCTCGAGAACGAGAGTAAAGAAACCGAGAGCATTATTTCAGTTGGAACAGCGGAGGATTCTCCTCCTCCGGTGCCGTCGGTTTTTTCCCGATCGGAATCCACGGGCCACGACGGCGGCGCAGTGCCAATTCCGCAAAGTGAATTAGCTCTAGAACTAACCCTGGGGATGGAGCCGGTGTTACGTGCACAGCACGTGATTCCAATGAAGAAGCGAAAGATAGAGGCCGACGTCGGGTTCAGGCCCAATAACGAGACGTGCAATACTGTTTTAGGCCTTGATTTTTCAGCCTGAAATAGAGGCCCAATAATGAGCCCACGCACACAACGACGGCAATAATAATAGTAATAATAAAAATAATAAGATAAAAAAGTAAGAATAAAAGAGAGTACAATTTTGACGGCGGGGATTGGCTATCTTCGGTGGCATAGAAGAGATCCGGACCATTCGTTTAGTTCGTTCCTTTGTTTTGACGTTTAGTTTTTATTGTAATTTACTGTTTTAACCCTGTCCCCTTTTGTAACTTGAAGCGATGTGTATATATTAAAAAAAAAAAAGTGGTCGCAATGTGTATAGGAAAGGAATATAATGTAAAAATGCAACAGGAGGCGAAAAGGTTCTTAGGTTTTTTTAAATCTCCATTTTCTTTATAAATTTTCTTAAAATATTTTAAGTTTGGTATCAAACAAGGGGCATGGCATGTTCCCTTCAGTTCAGAATTAATTTAAGCTCGTTTAAAATGAATATATATATATATATATATCAATATTATAGTCAAAATTTTAAATATGTGTATATGGTTGAACCCATAGAATAAGGAAGTCAATATGGTCGTTGGGGTTCATTGGATTTGGCCGCCGACAAAGTTGAAAGCAAATGACTTTTATGTTGAATCCATATTCTTTAGGAGCCGCTTGTAAAAGTAATTATTTTTTCTCTAAAAATTAAATAAAGCCAGTCTATTGCATGAATCATTTATTCCTTTTCTCGAAAATCGTTTTTGGAGGATCAACTAAAGTGAAAAAAAAAGGAAAAATACAAAAATCCAAGATCTAACGGTTTATATGTTTCTGTTGTTAACTTGAGTTTATAATTAGATGGGATAAGGTTCTGTTGAAGTTAAGACTTGGAATAAAAAAAAGTTTACATGGTGAAATTTTTTTAGTACTATGATAATATCTAATTCATAATTTGATAAGTCAGCAAATGATTCTGCATAATTCTATAATAACTATTATTACTATTATTATTGATTCAAAGTTTCTCATTAAACAAATACAAACAACTATTACTATANCTAGAAGATAAAAGAAAAAAAAAAAAAATCCAAACTCTGTTGCTATATTTACATGTGACAATTGTTTGGAAATTTGCAATTGTGAGGCGTCATATCGTTATGATGTATGATGTAAATTTTATTCGAGTATATGGCCTACATCAAGAATGTGTTGTTTAGTTCATCCATGTCATAGATATTTTCATTTCTTCAATGATTATGTTATTATTTTTTCGTTAACTAGAGTAAAAAGGAAAAAAAAAATACAAATATCAATCAATATATTTATTATACCCTTCCTATTTTAATATTGATGTAATAAAAAAGGACTTCTTGTAGATTTAGTTCCGACTTATTACTTTTGTAAAATATCAGAAAATAAGCTCAACCCATATATACTTGATACATCTAATATAGTCGATACATTTGATATGCTATTGATATATACTTGATATTCTTCATACACTTGATCCACTATGTGGTTGAATATGACTAATAATTTAAGTTTTTTTTTTTAAAATTTTTTTCTATAGTTATTCTAAACATGCCTAAATTGTCAAAATAAGTATACTAAACTTAGTGTCAGTGAGCTTTAGGTTGAATCTCCCTAGATTTGTACTTAAAATGAAAGAAACAACATCATTTGAAAAGAAAACAAAAACTAAAAAGGGATTAAAAAAATGTAGTAGATACAAAAATCAAAGTGAGTAATAACTCATATTGCTGCAAACAAAAAAAAAAATATAAAGTGTAAATCAGTGAAAAAATACAAATTTGATATAATTTAAATGTGGTATATTAGTTGACTGATATATCAAAAAATTAAAAGGGCAAAAATGAAGTACAAAATAAATGAAAATTTAAATTTGAGATTTTTGCCAAATCTATAATTTTCCATATATCGAAAGCATATCTCTAATTATATATTTTGGATTTCCACCCATTACAAATTTCCTAAAATGAAAAATATTGATCAATAACATATTTTTGTACTGGTTGACACATGGATGAGTTGTAATTATCGTCCTATTAATGATTATAGAAAATAATGAATGAATATTATAGTCAACGAGAATAACAAAAATGTGTTTGATATAAAGATGATTAGAGTAAATGTAATATCTCTCATATTATTGACGAATAATCTCACAGATATTTATAGTACAATGAGAGAATACTAGGAGAGTGAAAGATTATTAAGGATATCAAACCATATTAGCAACAAACTAATAGAATTAAAACAACTCAGCATTAACCCATACTCATACACTAATATCCCTTTGCTTAATTGTAAAGAAGCTCAAGTGTAAATCACGAGCTGCAACTTTCTCTTTAACAAAGTGAAAATCGATCTCAACATGTTTTGTTCGACCATGAAAAACAGAATTACGGGCAAGTTGAATAGTAGATTCAATGCCATGATATAACAAGCATGAAGTAGAAAAACAAATAAACCACATAATATTTATCAAATCCATGAAATCTCAGCTGCAGTAGTGAGTCCGAAGAAGTAGATAAAGCAAAAGACCATTTTTGAAACAAAATACAAGCAACCAAACATTTTTTTTTCCTGAAGTGTCTCATTTTTTTCTTATTAGGAAGACCTACGGTCACATGGTTAATTCTTTTCCAAAAATAAAATAAATAAGAGAAGAAAGATTTAAACAATCAACCTACTTCACCATTGATATTTCATAAATAGCCTAAACTCAAACAATATTTCATAAATCAATTTCTTAAATATTTTGGACAAATTTAACCTTATAGCACATTCTCTTTCTTATTTAATTATGGTAATATTTTATAATTAAAATACTAAAGAAAATCAAAATGAATTTAATATTTATTATTTGAAGAATTTTTTTATTTTTATTAATCATTAATTGCAATTGCGAAATATATCCTAATTAATGCGTGTTTTTCATTTAATTGTTTATTATTTTATTAGTTAACAAATATGTTATATATACCTAAATCTTAGGGAATATGTTATGGTGCTTATGTTTCCCAAAACTATTTAACTGCTATGACACTTCTTCAATCAAGATGAAAATTGCAATAATTACCATATTTTAACGATCAATTTTGTAATTTGCCCTAACATTATTATTATATAATATGTGGCACATATCTGTAAAATGACTAAATATACATGGATAGATGTGACAAAGTAAGGGAAATATTATCTAAATAGAAACGAGACTTATAACAATCTAAAATCTATATTTGTTCTAAATATATTTAAAATAAACGTTATATATATGTGTAATAATGTTGTATATATTTGAAATAAACTTGCTGCCTATAAAAAAACAAAACCTAGATGAAAACAAAGATTTGGTACTATAATTATGTATTAAATGTAATCTACCAAATTCAAAGATTCTGAATTTTAAATCAAAATTCAATATTTGTAAGACAAATTAGGGAAGAATAAAATCTCCTGAATTTAATAGAAATGGAAATTTCCTTTTGTGATTGGTTTTGAAAATTTTGGGAAAAAAACTATTTAAGGCATATGATTTCTATATTTGTGTCTTTTCATTTTTTTAATAAAAGACTAGAAATTAATGGGTGTATTATGGACTTTTGGATTTGATTTTTATGTAATATTGTAACATATTAAGTTATTCATGAAAAAAATAATGAATTTAAGTCATTCTTGTAATTTGATCTATTTAATTAGGTTATTAGTATAGAAAGCTCGTTAGACAAACAAGGAAAATTTACTAAGGGCTTGCTTGGAATGACTTAGAAAATGTTTTTCAAAAATCCATTTTCATTTAAACATTTTTTTTAATAAAAACTCCCTAAAATAAAAACACACCTCATGATTACCAATTTTTTCTCAAAAGTGTTTTTATATACAAGTTTGTTTGGCTTGTTATATAATAAAAATGGTTTTGTTAATGTCAAATTATTGTAAAGATTTTTTTTTTCACATCTATGGTTGCCGGAGGCCATTGTCGGAAGTGGTAGTTGAAAGTAGCTCTGGTGGCGATCTCTGGATGTTGGCCTATAGCGGTCGCTGGAGGTGGTGGTCAGATGTTGGCCATCGATAGTCGCTGGAGGTGGTAACTGGAGTTGGTCGACAATGGTCACGAGCTGTCGCCAATAGTAGTGGTCGAAGTTTCTCATATAAATTAGAAAACACGTGTGAGATAAAGCACATGGACAAACATAAGGGGGGAATCAGAAAACTTCCATGATTTGGGCGTGTGCAGAGGTTGAGCATGCCATACAACTTGAAATATGTGAGTTCATTAGTAAAAAAAAAAAAACCATATAAATCCCCCAATCAATTGGAACCTAACAAAAAAGAAAAAAAAGAAAAACTAGAAATGAAAGAAAGCAGTAAATTTAAACGCCTGGCTACTCCTAGGAAACACAAATGTTTAATGTCAATTGCTCAATGGTTGGCAAACGAGGCTCAGGTGTATGAGGGAATCACTAGACCTATAATTGAGGAATATGGTCAACCTCCCATTCATTAAAGAGCATCAAATGGTGCCCGTTCACGTTGAAAAGCTTTCCTATTTTCAAACTCTTGATTTCCACTGCACGATGGGAGAAGATATTAGTAAACTCAAAGGGACCTAACCAGCTAGAATGTAACTTACCTGGAATGTTGAGGCGAGAGTTGTAAAGGAGGACTTTTTGACCAACTTGAAAATCCTTCCTTATTAATACACAATCATGGAGGAGTTTTGTTTTCTCCTTGTAAATACGGGCACTCTCATAGGTCCCCATTCTTAACTCCTCCAACTCTTGTAGCTGTAACAATATCGACTTTCCAGCTTTTTCTAACTCCACGCTGCACTTCTTAACTACCTAATAAGCCTTGTGCTTAATTTCAACAAGGAGATGGCATGTGTTTCCATAGACAAGCCTAAATGGAGTGGTCCCAATAGGCGTTTTAAAAGTATTTTTATACGCCTATAAGGCATCATTTAAGCGTAAACTCCAACCTTTACGCCCTAGACTGATCGTCTTCTCCAAGATACTTTTCACCTCATGATTTGAAATCTCTGCCTTACCATTTGTTAGGGGATGATATAGTGTTGCTACATGATGGTGGATATTATATTTCTTCAAAAACGATTCAATCGTTCTATTGCAAAAGCGCATGCCTTGATCGCTAATAATGGCCCGAGGGACTCCAAACCTGCTAAATATGTTAGACTTGATAAAACTTGAAACCACAACAACAATATTGGTCCTTATGGAGATTGCCTCCACCCACTTTGGCAATAATCTACAGCAATGAGAACATATAAATAACCAGTAGAGGAGGGAAAGGGGCTCATAAAATCCATATTTCAAACATTGAATATTTCACAAATTAAATTAAGGGGCATCTTATTCTTTTTTTTGACAAGGACCCAAACTTTTGACATTTCACATAGAATTTGTAAAAAGCATAAGCATTAGCAAATAGGATAGTCTAGAAAAGACCACTATCAAGCAACTTGCGGGCTATCCTCTTAGGACTAAAATGGCCTCCACAAGCATAATCATGACAAAAAGATAAGATAAATGCAAAATCATGCTCAAGAGCGCATCTCTTAATTATTTGGTCAGTAAAAAAATTCCATAGATATGATTCATTTCAAACATAATATTTAGAGCCATTCTTGCTTTTTGTCCTTCTAGAACTACTACTCATATGTAGAGGAAACTTGCCCATGATCAGGTAGTTCATCATGTCAACATACCATGGTTCAAAGCTAGATACCCTAAAAACGTCCTCACTTGGGAAGTCCTTTTTGATCAGTTGACTATCTTTCTCTTGAATGATTTTGCTCAATTGGTCTGCAGCTAAGTTTTCACTTCCCTTCCTATCTCCAATTATTAGGTTAAACTCTTGGAGAAGAACTATCCACCTCACAAGTATAGGTTTTGACTCTTTCTTCCTCATAAGGTGTCTAAGCACTGCATGATTAGTGAAAACAATTATTTTTCAACTAAGAACATAGGAACAGAATTTATCTAAGGAAAAAACAATCGCAAGTAGCTTCTTTTCTGTGGTAGTATAATTGTTCTAAGTCGAATTAAGTGTCCTGGATGCAAAGCAAATGACGTGGTTTCTCCTGTCAATCCTTCATCCAATAACAGCTACCACTACCAGATTCCTGGCGTCACACATGATCTCAAAAAGGTAAATCGAATCGAGGAGACTATAAGATTGGAATACTTGTTAGCTTTTCCTTGAAAAAGTTAAAAGCTCGCCTGCAATCATTGTCAAATACAACAGGAGCGTCTTTCTGCAAAAGAGAAGATAAAGGCAAGGCATCCTGAAAAAATTCTTAGTAAAACAATGATAAAAACCGATGCTACAAAGAGAAGACTAGACTTCCTTCAGGTTAGTAGGTTATGAATGATTAACAATAACATCTACCTTTGCTTGCTTTTGGGAAAAGGGGCCTTAGGAACAATTGAATCAGAAGAAGATGGAGAATTGGTATTTACCTGAGTGATTTGGGCATCTTCACTATTATATACCTCAATCGGGTTTTCCACAAAAAGAGAAACTGAAGTAGCAACTGGTGGTGGGGTCATAGAGGGAAGCACCTTACCACTTCTCAAGGTAATGACACTTATGTTGTGATGGTCAGGTTGAGTTGAAAGCTTACCTGAAGACAATCTACATTTTGTTGATTGTAGTTGCAAGCTGGGTGATTTATAGACCAAGGTTATTCAACCCCGTCCTGGTTTCTTGCTGAAATTGAATGGAATCCTTCTACAACTGATGGATTTCCTATTGAAATTTCAGAGCATTATCAGCAAAGGATTTAACTATGTCTTCAAGGGACATACTTGAAGATGAGGATAACTGCTGATTATGATTTCTGTTGTCATTTCCCCTTGACTGCCCCATTTGAAGTTAGGATGGTCTTTCTACTCTGAATTATACGTATTTTTGCAAGGGTCATATTTCCTTTGAAATACTCATATAATGTTTGAAGGAAATCGGATATGAGGATTTCCATGAGCAGCGACATGATCATTCCAAATTTCATTCGTATTTGAACATAAACAATTACAATTAACAAACAGAAACATACAAACTATGCATAAAACGAAATTAAACATGCTTTATATAAGATCAAAGGATAGAATTTACATACCTTTGAAGACTCATCTTCAACACCCTTGATCACGAATGCTTGTCCAACCAGTAAGACAGAAAACCCGAATGCTTGAACACTAAGACCGCAACACAGCACGATCACAATAATCACGAACACAACAAACTCCAAGACCATGAACACAACGAACAAACTCAAAAAACCTCAAACATGTCGAGTTGAGTACGACACCACCACAATGGCTACCTGGGTATTCTCGGTGTGAGAATCCAGAAGTGTGGGCTGTGTGGATTTAGTTAGAGGACGAGACCAGAGGAACAACAATCGTGTAAACGATTGAGCAAGTGGGAGAAGACAGAGGTCTATCGCATAAACGATGCCTAATCGTTTAGAAGAAGCTTCGCGATCGTTTAGCAAAAGCTTCGCGATCATTTAGCAAAATCTCCGTGATCATTTAGCTATCGGCTAGCTGAGTGAACTATCGTATAATGTTGCTCCATGATCGTCTAGTCTCTCTTTAACTATTGTTTAGTAAATCTCATTCACTTGACAACATCTACATGAGATCTTTCCCAGAATAAAAATCTCAATTCAACAACTACTAAATTTAGGAAATCATTTTTTCTTTTATCTCACGGTTACCATGAAACTACCAATAACCTCTCACTCAATTGGTTATTAGAGAAAAAGAGATAATTATCCAAATAATTAATATTATTATAAATATGTATGATAACTAGCTTATCATATTATATTTATAACCTATAGCTTTAATATTTCACCTCATGAAACATATAAACCATAGCTCCTTTTCTATTTCATGGTACTTAAGATAAATATCATTTACATTAATCCTTCACTTGATGTATCTCATACATTACACCGATCATATCATATATAATCGAATTACCTCTTTTCAATTTGAACATTTCAAATCAACACTAAGAACTGATTCTCAACTTGAATACATTGAGCTACTAAGGGGATCTTATGGACCTGTAGCTCAAAGCTCCAATGGTACGTGAGTAACTAACTAAACTCTTTAGTCACGGGATCCACCATCCGTTAACTATCAGACACTCTAGTAAAGACCGACAATTGAACTCTCTTTACCACAAATATATTATTTGTCCATATAAACCAATCAACAATGTGATATCCCTTCACAGAAGCTGGGCCAATAACCGTTATGCCTTATAGTTACATCTAACTCCTTAAGTACCACTAATCCCTCTAATGAACATAAGTCATAGTCCTACTATGACTGAGTCCTCTCTTCCAAAGAAAAGCTGTGGCCACTATGTTCATGCCCCTGAATCAGCCTTTAAGGGAGCAATCTATCTACTTACCCCTGCTTCGGGGAAGGAGTGAATTCCATCTTGTGTAACTGAGTTGCCAGCTCCCAAATCAGAAAAATCCCCCAAAAGGTAGGCATGTTGAGTTGGCAATCTGGCCACTCTCACCTATACTAATCAAAGGACCGCCTTCAAAGGTAGAAGTTCCCAAAACACTCAGTATTGAGGTCATGTCACCTATGGTCGTTTAGGTGAGATGTAAGTCTCCACTATCAAGAACATTATATACAAAGACTAGTCATCTTATGGTGTGGTCTTATACAAACTCTTTGTATAGTACACCCCCGCTCACATGTCTCTATATGAATGGTCAGGATTTACCATCTACAGTAGTTCACAACACTTGCAAACCTCTATAAAGTGGGTCGTATTCGTAGTGTCACCAGGATCAGGTATCCCTCATTAATCCTCATACTACAGACCTATTTAAGTTATTACTTAAGGCATGATCCACTTGTATATCTCATATACATGCTTAAGTTTATATACAATAACCATGGAGCTTTGTTTATTGGATATGAGTAAATGCTAGATAAAATAGCCCTTATTTTATTCATAACAATGTGTATAAATTACAAACTATGAGACTTCGGAAGAATTAAGACACCAATCCCAACAATCTCCTACTTGTTCTAATGTCTCGGGAGACTAATGTACAATACAAGATAAATACATGTATAATATACAATAAACTAGAACATATCCCAGTACCATCTCTCATTTGCCCTAGACAATATGCCGCATGTCCCGCAGACCCAGACTCTTTAAGTGACCCTCGAACACTTTAGCCGTGAGAGCCTTTGTAAATGGATCAGCAATGTTATGCTCCGATGCGATCTTCATGACTATCACATCACCGCGATGCACAATCTCCTTGATCAAGTGGTATTTCCACTATATATGCTTGCCTCGACGATGACTCTGAGGTTCCTTCGAATTTGCCACAGCCCCGCTGTTATCACAATAAAGAGTGATTGGCAAATCCATATTTGGAACAACTTCCAAATCTGTAAGAAATTTCCTCAGCCAAATAGCCTTCTTAGTTGCTTCACAAACTGCTATGTATTTGGCTTCCATAGTGGAGTCTGCGATGCATCTTTGCTTGATGTTTCGCCACACTACAGCTCCTCCATTCAGAGCGAACACTAAACCCGATGTCGATTTACGAGAATCTCTATTGGTTTGAAAGTCAGAGTCTGTTTATCTTGTAAGGATCAAATTCTTATCTCCATACACGAGCATGTAGTTCCTCGTTCTTCAAAGATACTTGAGGATTGTCTTGACTGTCGTCCAGTGATCAAATCCTGGATTGGACTTATATCGACTGACAATCCCTACTGCATAGCAAATGTCGGGTCTGGTACAAACATTGCATACATTAAGCTTCCAACAGCTGAAACATTGGGAACCGGTTCATCTCTTCAACTTCTTGAGGTGTCTTAAGAAATTGATCCTTAGACAAAACGATCCAATGCCTGAAAGGTAACAAACCCTTATTGGAATCTTGCATCCTGCACCTGATAAACATTTGATCGATGTACGATGCCTGAAACAAGGCTAACCACTTGTTCTTACGATCTCAAATGATCTGGATCCCTAGAACATACTATGCCTCACCCAAATCTTTCATTTGGAACTGGGTAGCTAGCCACTTTTTAATGTCAGTAAAAAATCCTACATCATTCCCAATGAGTAGGATATCATCCACATACGTACCAGGAAAGCTACTGAGTGGTTGATGATCTTCTTGTAAACACAAAGTTCATCAACGTTCTGATCAAAGCCAAATGACTTGACCGCATTGCCAAATCTAATGTTCCATGATCTAGACGCTTGTTTCAGCCCATAAATGGACTTATTAAGCTTATAAACTTTATTCTCTTGATCTAGAACTACGACTCTGGTTGAGTCATGTAGATGGTGTCCTCAAGATTACCATCAAGAAAGGCAGTCTTGACGTCCATTTTCCATATCTCATAATCATAAAATGTGGCTATGGACAGGAGTATCTTGATAGACTTGAGCATAACAATAGGTGAGAAAGTTTCCTCACAGTCCACTCCCTCAACCTGAGTATAACCCTTTTCCATGAATCTAACCTTAAAGGTTTGCACCTTTCCATCTACACCTCGCTTTCACTTATAGATCTACTTACACCCTATAGGTCTTACCAGTCAGGTGGATCCACAAGCTCTCAGACGTTATTGAAGTACATAGACTCCATCTCCAGGTTCATAGCTTTAATCTATTCATCCTTGTCAACATCCTTCATTGCTTTCTTAAAAGACAATGGATCCTCGACCCCATCATTAGAAATGACGTTTTGGGCTTTAGTCAATCTCATGTAGCGATTTGGTAGGTTCATAACCCTCCTACTACGTCGAGGTAGTTTCAACTCTTGAGTTGGTTGACTAGATGCACCGACCTCAACAACTCTTGTTGATCTATCGACCTGTTCAATAACTCTTGTTGAACCCTCAGTAGTCTCAGTCTCACTAGAAATCTCACGTAAAACAAGTTTACTTCTTGGCTTATGATCCTAGATGTGGTCTTCTTCAAAGAAGATAAAATTTGTAGAAATAAACACTTTGTTCTCACTCGGATCATAGAAGTAT
Organism: Benincasa hispida; assembly: GCF_009727055.1. NCBI lineage: Eukaryota > Viridiplantae > Streptophyta > Magnoliopsida > Cucurbitales > Cucurbitaceae > Benincasa > Benincasa hispida. Next base: position 42,150,628 of record NC_052349.1, on the reverse strand, counting down.
CCACCCCTTGTTTCCATGGAGTAGCCTACAAATAGGCAAACTTTTGAACGCGGTTCCAACTTCTTCGGGTTAGTCATAAGCACATGTGCTAGACACCCCTAAATCCTGAAGTGGTGTAAACTACCTTTACGGCCTCTCCACAACTCAAAAGGTGTTTCAGTAACACTTTTCAAGGGAACGTTGTTCAGAATGTAGCATGCAGTCTCCACTGCAAAACCCCAAAACGTGTTTGGAAGATGAGCATAACTCATTATAGACTGAACCATGTCCAACAAGGTTCTGTTTCTTTTTTCTGATACACCATTTTTCTGAGGTGTACCAGGGGCCGAGAGTTGGGACGCAATCCTATGTTCTATCATATAATTCTGGAATTGGAGGTCCATATACTCTCCACCACAATCAAATTGTAGTGCTTTATCTTCTTACCTAATAAGTTTTCTACTTCAGCCTTATACTCCTTGAACTTGTCAAGGGCTTCAGACTTACGTTGCATTAGGTAGAGATACTCGTACCTTGAATAATCATCTATGAAAGAGATGAAATATTCATGCCCACCTTAAGCCCTAACATTCATCAGACCATAGAGGTCAGAATGTATAAGCTCTAAGGCTTCCTTGGCCCTGTAATCTTTTTCAGTAAAAGGTCATTTGGTTATCTTGCCTTCGAGGCATGATTAACACATCTACAAGGAGTTTTCTTCTAACTTTTCACCAATTGCTCAATCCTATTGAGGTTGATGTGACATAACCTTAGATGCCAAAGATAAGCGTTTTCCTTAGGAGAAACCTTTGGTCTTTTAGCTGTTGTTGCTGTACTGAATATTTTAGTGTGAAACAAGGCTTTTATGACTAACAGCCTTAGTACATACAAGTTACTTTCCATTGAACCAAAACCAATCTCCATTCTATTCTTGAAAATAAACACTTTATTCTCAGAAAAGAAATAGTATAACCTTGTTCAATGATACAAGAAACTGAGATTAAGTTCCTCTTAATATGAGGAACTATGATAACATTATCTAGTAACAGATAACATTTCTTGTCAAAAAATAACTTTAGCCTGCCTACAGCAACAACTGAAACAACCTCACCAGTACCGACTCATAGAGTCAACTCTCCCTCTGGCAACGTTTGCCAGGAACTGAATCCTTGGTAAGAGGAACTGACATGGTTGGTAGCACTTGAATCAAGGATCCAGGCAGAATCATCATTCTCTACCAAACACATCTCCAAGAACAATAAATCACACTTACTGTCTTTAGACATCCTTCTCTTTTGGAGAGTAGTGGGATCAGTATCAGAACCTAAATAAACTCCAAGTTCCATGTTAGAGAACATTTCTCTTCTATGAATTGTAACAGAGTCAACAACACTTGCTTCCTCTTCCTGGAGTTTAACTTAGGAACTAACACTACTTGTTTTGTCATCCATCCCCTTGTGCTCAAAAAGTAAGAAATGACGTTCAAACAAATCTTGCAATGAGTCCATGATCTTGCGTGCAATGACCATGTTCTCAACCCTTTTGGCCAAAACATCAGGTATGCTAGCCAATATGTGAAGTCAGACCAATGAATTAGCTTTCATCCACGCCTCATATGCATTACGAACACTTCGGATACATCAAGGGTCCGGACTTAAGAACATTCCTCAACCATGACAAATTCGAGGTCGTTTACCACGAAATACGTTTTACAAGACTCTTTCCACTGTATGTAATCGGTCAAATTAGAGGCATTAAATGGAAATACAAACACGTTACTGAAAACAAAAAACACATTGACAGACGTTAGGTTTTAAGCAAATACCCGTTGAAAAATATATAACATCTAATACGGTTTAGCAAAACTAACATGAACCCCGTGTGACATCTAGTTTTGCAATGACGCTTCAAAGGTTTAGAACAAAAGCCTTTGAAGGGAGGTCAATTATTCCTCCTCTGAATTTAGAAATTCTCAACCACCCATTAATACTATAACAACTCTTGCTCCTATAACAACTAGCCACCATTGATTTGGTCAAGAAATCATTAACTTACTTAACAATTTCCCGTAAATGTGACCCGCCATTTTAGGCCCTTGAGTTATGCCCCAAGCAGCCAATCCGAAGGAAAAAAATCTAACTAGGGCAAAAACTAAAGCGACCTTATCTATTTCTGGAGTTCACCTTGATCTTGACCAACTGCATAAAACCCATCCGAAGGGGGACGCTCTTAGGGCGCCACGAGTGAGTACAAAATGATCTCACGGTGCGAACCAATGACAGAGACCATAGGATGTGTTGACACACACCCTTCACCCACTTACTATAAACACTCTCTCTGGTCCATCTTGATCTTGACCAACTGCACAAAACCCATCCGAAGGGGACGCTCTTAGGACACCACGAGGGAGTATAGAATGATCTGTGCAAACCAATGACAGAGCACGTAGGACGTGTTGACACACACCCTTCACCCACTTACTATAAACACTCTCTCCATCCACCTTGATATTGACTCATGCAAACACCATCCGAAGGGGGATGCTCCCAGGGTACCACGAGGCCAAGCATGAATCTTAGGGTATGAACATTCAGAGAGAAACATGAGTGGAATCATTAACATATTAGGTGCATCTCTTCCTCCCACTGAGTATTTTATAACCTAGGGTTTAGTTTACTCAGAAAAAACACGGCTAAGAATTTTAACTAAGTGACTTCTTAGGTTTGCCCAAGATTAACTTTTACCTTGGATAGTTGAACAACTTTTGATCATCATCCATTAAACTCTTTAACGGAGTCTTTGACCAACTGTCGTATGCTTGCAGAAAATCTATCTAATTCACCTTTCCAAGTAGGTTCCCAGGTAGGGGTGTTCTGTTTCCGTCAGCTTAAGTACCCGAGCCTAGACAGAACCCGCCTTAGACAAAAGGTCCCTTATAGATAGATCTAATACAATTTTAATCTTTTTTGCCAATCAATTTAATCCCATTAAATCGATTTAAAAAGATAAACTAGGTTGTTAATTTCATTATAACCTTGAACTTAGGTTTATCTCAATCCAATTTTAAAACCCTTTTAAAACATGAATTCATCCTCAGTTTGCATGCAACTCTTTCTTATTGATTTTAGTTCTAATTTCTTTTATAACACTTATAACAGCAACAACAAAAACATTCACAACGCAAAGCAAACACATGAAAGGCATTCATAACTTTTATAAACAGCCTAAATGTCGTGCTCCACGCATTGTTCATTCATTGTAGCCTTTTTATATAACACTTATACAAAATAGCAACTAACCAAGCAAAACTTGCTTCCATTCACCCTTATACTATAATGCTTATAATATAAAGATGATGCATGAATATGCTTACATGCATAAATATAACTCTTATATTTTCATGATGCATGCACATGCTTTCTTGTAATTTCTTCATGCCATATTATAACACTCATAATATATGATGCATGAATAATTGCACAACCTAAGGTGGATTTCAAAACTATATGTCAAACACTTTGCCATATAAACCACATACATGTCATGTATAATAAAGTTGATGAACCGGAAAAAATTGCCTCAAATCCTCAAAACTAAAAGCTAACTATTACAAATGCAAAGAGTCTCCGGTTCAACAGGCGAATCGGGTCTTAAACCGTCTAGGCAAAGCAACACGTCTCCACTGATCGTGTACTAAACTTCCCTGCGATCGTCTACACGAAAGAGTAAACGCTTTACTCAGAACTAAACGATCGTTTAGAAACGATTTTGTACCTTTTACTATGCGATGAAGCATGAGGTACGTGATCGTGTAGCGCGCTCCACAATACAAGCCTTATACGATCATCTAAATGACTACGATGCGGTGAAGACAATCGTTTAAACGATCACTGAGCAAGTGCCTTCATATCATATACCATATGATCGTGTAGTTAGTGACTATGCGATGAGCATGCTAACTACAAGATCGTTTAGCGCTCACCTTTTTCTAAATGATGAGCATCATATGCTCCCACTCGATCGTTTACCTCCAGCGTCTATGCGATCAGGCAACCAAAGCTACGCGATAGAGTAAACGATTTCCCCCATCGTTTAGCATTAGCTAAACGATTGTTTAGTAAATACTACAAGATCGCATAGAAAAATCTACATGATTGTTTAGTCAAATCCTAACGATCGTTTACCTGAGGCTACACAACACAACCAACTCTTGGTTTTCTTCTTCGTTGAGAACCGCATCTTCATGCTTCAAAAATTCATCACGAACGACTCAACCAACTCAAACACTTTGAATTACAGACTCGATTGCATGTTAATTATGCCAAAAAACACAGGGACCCTTACAAATTAACATTTTGTAATTTAAAGAAAGCTTTAAATAGAGGCAATTAACTGGTAAACATTCATCAATGCCATCCATAAATACATTTAACAATTAAACGCAATGCAAAAAACCCACCACGACTGTAAAAGAAGTTCAACACAGAAGTGAAATTTAGAATATTAGAACACCTTGGCTCTGATACCAATTGAAGGAAATCGGATATGAGGATTTCCATGAGCAACAAAATGATCATTCCAAATTTCGTTCCTATTTGAACATAAACAATTACAATCAATAAACAGAAACATACAGGCTATGCATAAAACAAAATTATAGCATGCTTTACATAAGATCAAGGGATAGAATTTTACATACCTTTGAAGACTCATCTTCAACACCCTTGATCACAAACGCTCATCCAACTAGCAAGACAACAAACCTGAACACTCGAACACTATGACCGCAACACAACACGATCGCAACAATCACAAACACAATGAACTACAAAACCACAAACACAGCGAACGACCTTCAAAAACCTTGAACATGTCGAGTTGAGTACGATACCACCACAATGGCTACCTTGGTATTCTCAGTGTGAAAATCCAGAAGTGTGGGCTCTGTGTGGACTTAGTTAGAGGACGAGACTGGAGGAACAACAATCTTGTAAACGATTGAGCAAGTGGGAGATGACAGAGATCTATCGCATAGACGATGCCCAATCGTTTAGAAGAAGCTCCACGATCGTGTAGCAAAAGCTCCACGATCTTTTAGCTATCGATCAGTTGAGTGAGCTATCGTATAATGTCACTCGAAGATCGTCTAGTCTCCCTTCAGCTGTCTTTTAGTGAATCTCATTCACTTGACAACATCTGCGTGAGATCTTTCCCAGAATAGAAATCTTAATTCAACAACTACTAAATTTAGGAAATCATTTTTTCTTTTATCTCACAGTTACTATGAAATTACCAATAACCTCCCACTCAATTGGTTATTAGAGAAAAAGAGATAATTATCCAAATAATTAATATTATTATAAATATGTATGATAACTAGCTTACCATATTATATTTATAACCTATAGCTTTAATATTTCACTTCATGAAACATATAAACCATAGCTTTTTTTTTTCTTTCTATTTCATGGTACTTAAGGTAAATCCCATTTACATTAATCCTCCACTTGATGTATCTCATACATCACACCAATCATATCATATATAATCAAATTACCTATTGTCAATTTGAACATTTCAAATCACACTAGAAGAAATTCAGGTTTTAATGTCGGTTGGAAAAAGTGAAATCAGATGTATAATGTTGGTTTTTTGTTTTTTAAAAAATAACAGATCTTTAATGTTGGATTTAAACCGACATTAAAGATGGGCTTTAATTTCAGTTTAAAACCGACATTAAAGGTGTAATGTTTTGTTTCTTATTTTATTAAATAATATAATTCTAAATCGCGACTCCTTCTCTTCTTTACCTTTCGCACCGACACTAAATAATATAACCCTAAATCGCCGTCGCTCTTTCCCTTCGTTATCAGCTTTCTTTCCTTGCCATCCGTCGATTGTTCTTCACGTCGTCCGTCGATCGTTCTTCACTCCGTCCGTCGATCATTCTTCATGTCGTCGATCGTTCACGTGATTTAGGTATTTTGATATTTTTCTTTAAAACTTCGTGGATAGATATCATCTTTGTTAGTATAGTGACGACATTAGCAGTCAACGGTGATAAATTCTTTTTCAACATTATTTAGGACTCTCACAGTAGCTTACAACAAAGTTTTCCTTCTATTGGTCAAGGATTAAGCAAATTCGGACACTAACTAGCAAGGATTTTGGTTCTTTTGGATTCAGAATAGTTTCAAAGCTCTTCGAATACTTTTCAGCAAGAATTGAGACTGTTTTGTTTAGACTTGATTCAAAGTGTCCGAATTGAGATTTAAAATTGCTTTGGGAGTCTTTCAAATAGTTTAAAAGTTCTTTTATACGCGTTGTGCAATTGGAATTCTACTTCTGGAGTCTATTTGTTGTGTGTTAGCATGTTTCGGGCTTCTATTGTAATTTATATATTATTTATGGCTACATATTGATCATCTTGAATCATGTGTTTTGGCTAAATAATAGCATGTTGTGATGTCATGTAGTAGTGTAATAGCTTATGTGTAAATGAGTTATTAAGTGATATGGTGCATATGACTTTATTGACTTGTTGAGAATGTTTGGTTGTGCATATGATTATGTTGGAGGCATGTTGTTACTTTATGTGTTTTGACATGAGATATGGTTTAGGATTATATGGTAAAAATCATGCATTGGTGAGATTTTGTGAGAAGGAGGTTAAAAACCTTGTGAACTTGTAAAGAAAATGTTTCAATGTTGGAGGCATGTTGTTACTTTATGTGTTTTGGCATGAAATTTTTGTTCTTATGTTATGCTTCTCAACTGTTTGTGTAAATGTCTCAATGAAAGCCAGCTATGGTTTCACTCCAATATGTCTCTCTGCTCCTAAATTTTGGCCTTTTTATGTGTCTATGGCCTTTGAAATTCGATTTGATTAATGGTTTTGTTGTATATAATACATTTGTTGAATTACTTGAAGTTCTAGTGCATAATTACTTGCTACCTTTTGTGATAACATCCTTAAGAAAAGTAGGAGTGAGAAGCTGAATGATGAAGCAATTAAGGAGACACTTAAGAAGGTAATTTTTACTGTGATTTGATGTATATCATTTGGATGTGTTTTTACTATGTACTGGAAGTTTGTTGCTGTAGTTAGGAGAAATCTAGCAATTTGGATGTGGGTAGTTGTTAGTCTAAGCACTGGAAAATAATAAGTGTTATCTCCTGGACTGTGGTACTGAAATATTTGTTTGGGTTGGAAGAGTGACGCAAGTAGAGGAGCGAAAAGCAACAATTCAAGTAGCTGAGGTAACTAACGTAATTAAAGTTATGGACATGATTTATCAAACAATACTTTATATTCAGGAATTTATTGCCAGCCAGAATAGGCCAAAGGCAACTCGTGTGACTCGGGTTATACAAGGCTATGAAACACATTATTTTAAGTCCAACTTCGAGTCCTGGCTAGTTGGATCAGTGACTACAGGTGCTGAGAAAGGAAGAGGAAAGTAGCTAGTAGTTACCATATCTAATTGATAAAATGAGTTTTTTATTCTGCTTGCTTTAATTATTATTCAAAATGGTACTCTTTTGTAAACAGCTCTATTGAAACAACAAGGTCTATATTGCAAGGGATTAACAAAAAGTGCACCAGTGAATGAGGAAGTTGCTGGAGGGAGGCGGGAAAAATGGAGGTTTAGATGATACAAGTTTTGGTTGTTTGAAATGGTTAGATTAGTTTTGATTGTTTAATCGAGGTCCTGATGGTTTTCATTCTTTAGGTATGGTGAATCAATGGTAGTACCAAAACTCCATTGCTTGTAGAGGATATTGGTAAAATTTAAAGTGGAGATTGCTACATCATTCTTTACACCTATCACTCTGGTGAGAGGAAAGAAGATTATTTCTTGTGCTCTTGGTTTGGAAAGGATAGCATCAAGGTTAGTTAATATTTAGGGTTTATTTTGAGAAAATCTAATATTGTAAGTTACATACTTAAACTTGGAATGTGGTGGTACACTTGCCAATTCAATTGAATAACTAGTGCTGATTCTCTAAGAAAGAGAATAATGGAAGATGGTTTCCTTGATCTAATGAAAGTACTCTTGATTCCTGTAAAATAATAATTGCTTGTAAACAAGTGTAGAGATGTTTTCTCATTCTTTACATTTTCATATCATGGCATATTTAAGTGCATTTGTACATAAACATATGTGTTTATTACTGTTAAACCATTTTCTATTATTTCAAACCTCAGGAAGATCAAAGGATGGCTACACGGTTGACGAATACAATGTCCAACTCGCTGAAAGGGTCATGAAAATTACAAGATCAAAAGATGGCACACAAGTAAAGAAATAATGTTATAACATTGTCATTGGGTCATGTTTCATGTTTATGCTGAAAGCCTGTACTAATTCTAGCCATTGCAAGTCTTATGGTAACGTCTCAACTTATGATTATCTAGGTTGCAACCTCACTGAACTCTACCGAGTGTTTTGTCCAGCAATCCGGCTCTTCTGTTTTCTCTTGGCATGGAAACCAAAGTACATTCGAGCAGCAACAGTTAGCTGGCAAAAGTTGTAGAGTTTCTAAGGGTAAGGCCTCAAACATTTTATCTATTTATATCTATCAAACATTTTATCCACACACACACACACACACACACACACACATATATATATATATATATATTTGAATGGATACAATCTTCCGTTGCATGTGTTACGTTTACGCCCAAACCTTCATTGTTTGTGATCCTTTGAACAACAGTGGTCAGACAAAGATGCATATAACTAGATACTGTTGAAGCTGGGGGGGTCTGTTATCCTTGTTTTTAATGAAAGTACACACGAGCCCATATATTTAAAAAATTATGTTGTGTTATATTGCTTCTTTGCTTTTGATCCTTTTCTTTGATCATGCTGGTATCTACTTTCCTGTGATCCTATCAAAGTTAATTAAATTATTATCATGTGGTGAAATGAAAATTATGTTGCTTGTAAATTTACAGGAAGTAGGTGGATGGGGATGGTCAACCGTTGTTGCAGCAGCAACAGCAATAGTAACAGATGGTTCCATTATAAGATACTTACATGCAGAGTAGAGCTGAAGCTCTTCAAAATGTTGAATCCACCATTCATGAATTGAGCAATATCTTCAACTAGCTGGCAACTCTGGTTTCTGAACAAGGAGAGATTGCTATCAGGTTCTACCCTTATGCACCTATTTCAGAATTGCTGATGATATAATTACTTTTCTGTTACAAACAAAGTATGAAAGGTATATGGTTACAGTATGTCCATTACATTCAGGTTGATCTTGAACCTTAAAGAGTTTAATGTGCTACACAAGATTAAATGAGTCTAAATATAACCTTCATTAAAACTGGATAAGTAGTTAACCTGCCATAGCTTCTAGATGTATTGGGTTTATTTACCATATATTTTTTTAGAAATGTATGATTCGATGGTTGTTGTGATTGTGAAACTTGGTTCCATCTGATGATGACTTTTCTAAGGGGTTTCCCCCAAGCATGCTTCTATTAGAAAATTGGCTTATGAGATTTCACTTCTGTTATTAACTTGCTATGGTTTAAATTTTCCATTTTTGTTTTGTATATGCGTTTATGTTTTTCTTTTATAAGAAATGAAAGATGTCATTGAAAGAATACTCAAATAAAGAGAGATATCATTGACAGAGGACTCAAAAAAAGAAAAATTTGTAGGCTTTGGGGATGAGGAATCGTGAATCCCCAAGCCTAAAAAGAGGAGTAAAACAAGTTCTCCAACCTAAATTATTGATTTCTGTAAAAGAAAAAAATCAATTTAAAAAAAGTCAATAAAATAGACAGAAGAGAGTAGCCTGGCAAAGATATTACACTTCTTGTGCTTAGTAATAAATGGGAGGAACAAGCTCCTGACGTTACTTTTATATTTTGATACGGAGAAATAGGATGAAAATGTTGGATATTCTTGCTACTTTTTGTTCATTTTTCTTTATGATTGTTAAAACTGGAGCACAAGAGATGAGGCTTTATTAGTTGTATATTTCTGATGAATAATTTGGTAATCTGCTGGTATGGTGTATCAGAATAACCGATGGATCTGGAAACTGGAAAGTACATATAGGCATTTCCATCTTAAAACTAAAACTGAAACTGAAACTTTAATTTTGATTAATGAAAATTACAAGAGAGAGAGAAATAATGTTATAACATTGTCATTGGGTCATGTTTCATGTTTATGCTGAAAGCCTGTACTAATTTCAGCCATTGCAAGTCTTATGGTAACGTCTCAACTTATGATTATCTAGGTTGCAACCTCAATGAACTCTACTGAATGTTTTGTCCTGCAATCCGACTTTTCTGTTTTCTCTTGGCATGGAAACTAAATTACATTCGAGCAGCAACAATTAGCTGGCAAAAGTTGCAGAGTTTCTAAGGGTAAGGTCTCAAACATTTTATCCGTTTATATCTATATATATATATATATATATATTTGAATGGATACAATCTTTCGTTGCATGTGTTACGCTTACGCCCAAACCTTTATTGTTTGTGATCCTTTGAACAACAGTGGTCAGATAAAGATGCCTATAACCAAACACTACTGAAGCTGGAAGGTCTGTTCAAGAAGAATTATGAAGGGATCCATACTTACCAAGTGGGGAGGGACAGTAAACTCATAATGTTTGTAAAATCATAATATTTCTATTACTTGTGTGTTTTCAAAGCCTGAATTATTGTACGCTTTTTAAATTATAATTCTATAGTAGAATTTTCGGATTAAATGTAATAGATTTACAATCCATACATAAATAATATGTCATAGCCATAGCATTCGATGATAATGTGTCATGTTATACTTTTTTACCGAAAAATGGATTTGGCAAGGGAACTTTAAAAAACGGACAATAGTTGATAAAACGAACAGATTTGGGCTTCAATGTTGGCTAAGAATTAAAAAAAAAACAGGCTTTAATGTCGGTTGCAACCAACAGGCTTTAATCACTGAAGACCTTTAATGTCGGTTGCAACCGATATTGAAGGTTGTGTTATTGGTGTTATTGAAGCCCTTTAATGTTGGTTTAAAACCAATATTAAAGGCAACCGACATTAAAGGGCTTTAATAACTCTATCTTTAATGTCGGTTGCCAACCGACATTAAAGCCCGAATTTCTTCTAGTGCCAACACTAAAAACTGATTCTCAACTTGAATACATTGAGATACCAAGAGGATCTTATGGACCTATAGCTCGAAGCTCCAACGGTACGTGAATAACTGACTAAACTCTTTAGTCACGGGATTACCATCCATTAACTGTCAGGCATTCTACTAAAGACCGACAATTGAACTCTTCTTATCACAGATATATTATTTGTCCATATAAACCAATCATAGTGTAATATCTCTTCATCCATAGTGTCACAAGGATTAGGTATCCGTAGTGTCACCAGGATTAGGTATCCGACAATTGGATCTATCATCTATAGTAGTTCACAACACTTACAAACCTCTACAAAGCGAGCCGTATCCGTAGTGTCACCAGGATTAGGTATCCCTCTTTAATCCTTATATTACAGACCTATTTAGTCTATCACTTAAGGCATGATCCACTTGTATATCTCATATACATGCTTAAGTTTACATACAATAACTATGGAGCTTTATTTATTGGATATGAGTAAATGCCAGATAAAATAACTCTTATTTTATTCATAACAATGTGCCTTCCCCCGCTGAATCAATCGAACTCCTATCATTATAAAGAAAACCAAAATAAAAAAATGACTAAGTAGTTGATAAGATATTTGGTGATGGGGAAAACTCGCACAAAGTTTCTTGTAACGTTTACAATACTCGAACAATGATTCTCCCACGTCTTGTTTAATTCTGTGGATATCTTTTTAATGGAATGAGCTATTATTTTCTAGAAATTTTTTCTTTAGATTGTTCTATGTTGTGATAGATTCAGTAGGTAGATAATACAATCAATCTTTGGCCCCATCCTTAAGTGAAAAAGGAAAGACCCTCAAATTAAGTTGTTCTTCAATGACACCATGTGGGCTCATCCCATTACAAACCATGTGGAAATCATTGATGTGTTTGTGGGGATCTTCTCTGAGACTCCCTTTTGAATATGAAAAAGATGTGAATTAGCTGGTTTAAGCTCAAATGGAATGGTGGTTTCCAAATATACAATACATAATGGTTGTTGTGTCATGTCTGGTTTGACAAGTTCCCTCAGTGTTCTTTCTCATACTTTTCCCATATTTACTTCTTGTAACTCCATTTCCTCTTTTCTTTGATTCTCAACTTCTTGTTGATTCTCCTCCAAATGGTCTTGACCCTCCTCAATAATTTCTCTTCTTTGTCCCCTTTGGATTTTGCGTTCTTCTTTGTTCCCTTATATAAGATTGGGTCATAAACCAACTCAAACTCATACACACTGAATAAATTTAAAAGTTGACCAAGTAAGTTGCAAGATTCCCTAGCAATAGTGCCAATTTGATCGGTGGATGCCAGGTCCAAGAACAAATAAATATGCACCATCCTTACGAGCTTGTAGCAAGTGGGAGTAGGTTGTCTCTACTAGGAATCAATAACAAACTCAGAACAATTAATAAATTCAAGGTAACACGGGAAGAAATTTAAATAGAACAAGATTGCTTGTGAAAATTTTATTTTGACAAAATCCACAAAGGGATAGGAATGGATTAGTTTATTTCTTATCAATGGAACAAAAGTAATTGAGCCATTATTTGTGAACACATGACCATAATCCAATTAATCTCTAGATGTCTCTAGTTAATAATTGGTGAGATTTCTTAATTAAACTAAACCACATTAATTACTTTGGAAAGAAAGCTCCCTTAGGAATCACCATGGTTTGCATTACGTGCCTTGGAAAATTACCATGACGTATGAAAGACTAGCTAGCCTAAATGTAGTTACTAATGATTTTCATTGATTCAAGAACATTAAGCTGAGATCTAGCCTATAAGTGGATATTCTCTACCCAATGGTGCCACAAAATTCATTCAATTACAAGGCAAATACTCTTGACATACATAATTAATAATTCAATAAGCGTCATTTCTATCAATATCAATCAAAGTAAATTTAATAAAAAAAATCAATAGAGTTTACAGCAACAACCCATAAACGAGCTCAATCCTTAATGAAATTAAACATGAATCCTATCCCTAAGTTGAGTAATTACCTTAGCCACTCACATATTCATGATAAATCTTCAATACTATGTGGAAAGATACAAAGAAATAATGGAGGATGAGTGAGAGAGAGATTAGAAGGTGGAAAATAGCAGAAGAATATCGTGGAGGCTAGAAAAATCAGACTTCGGATTCCTCTTGCCCTAAAATAATCACGCAGATATTTATAAAAATTTGCCAAGCGCAGCAGCACTATTAGGAGTTATGTAGTGCTGGTCTCGAGCGTAGTTGTGATCCTAGATGCGCTCTCTAAGTGTAAACGTGCATGCACGAGGCCGTCTTTCTTCGTCAAAGTTCGGAGTGCCATGACATTCTCCTACAGCGTTGAGTCCTACATGAAGTGGTCTAAGGCTGAGCTGAATGCAGGGCAGAGCGCTAAAAACACCAGTTACTTCCTTTGAACTCTAAGCAGGGCACCAAGGTAGGACAGCTGCACTCCTCATGGAATTTTCATAATTCTTTGCCTCTTCGTTCAGTTGATGGTTTCGAAGTTTCGTTTGGACGTGTTTTGGCCTCAAATCAACTCCAATTGTCCGCTCTACCTTCTTAACACTCAAGGCCAATAAAACAAATAAATAAACCAATAAAATCGTGGAACGAACATGAATTAGGCCGAAAAAGATAACTCTTTTGGGAGCTATAAATGATTCTTCATATTTTCATAGAGCGAATTTTTCCTTTCGTTTTTTCCTCGTTTCCTCTGTCCTCATTTTCTCACTTCCATAATTCTTCTTCTATAGTTTTGAATATTGAAATTTGGTTGGCTCATAAAAAATCGATTAAAAGACAAATTACATTACAAGAAATCCATGACATAAGAAAACTGTAGTAACTAATTTTTGCAATTTTTTTGCGAGTTGTTGGATCAACCATAAATTGGAGATGACAACAACAAGAATTTTATAAATCCTTAGCTAAATAAAATCAACCATGTCTGCATCTTTCAAGAAAAAAAAATATATAAAAATGTGACAATATTCCTAAATCTAAGGGTAGCAACAATTTGAAAATCATACTAATACACCTCTAAGTAAACAAGGGGTGGGAGCATTAGATGAAGGGTAAAATAGGAAGAAATGACCCAAAAATATTTATAAATTAAAAATCAGTTTAGTCATGTTTCACTATATATTTTGGGGTTATTTATCAAAACCTCAATTTGTAGGTCTATTCCTCATAATTTCCCAAAATAGTTTAGAGGAGGCAATAAGAAAGTAAGATAATTTTGGGCCTTAGAAAGAGGCTCACCCCAATCCCAAGCCTAATGAATCAAGTCCAAGCCCACCAAAAGAAAGCTTACACCCAGCCCACGAGTGATCGCCTAGCCCTACTGAAAGTCCCAATATGGATTTAAATATTAAAATAATAATAATAATAATAATATAAATTGAAACAAACTCTCAAATATAAAATCGTATAGCAAATCAATTATAACTGTTTAAATTTAGATGATTGAACGGAAAAGATTTAGGGTGAAAATAAGATGGAAGTCGAATATCCTATTTCATGATTATATTTTTAGATTCATTTGAAGACAATATTTTAAGCTCTTCAATCGTTATATTTAAAATACATAAATGAGATTATTATTTTTAGAATGTTAAGGACCCGTTTGATAATATTATCGTTTCCTGTTTTCGGGTTATGTTTCTCTTTTTCAGGAAATTGACATGTTTAATCATTGTTCTTATTTTTTGTTCCTAAAATTTGAGAAACGTTCCTAATAATGAAGCCAAAATTGAGGAACAACAAAGTAGTTTCTTTTGTTTTATTTCTATTTTATTTAAAGTTGTTTAGAGTTGACTAGTTTGCGAGGAAGCTTGTCAAAGACATTTTTTTTTAACTTTAATCTTAACTTTATAGTCTTGAGATCAAATTTCAAATGAGACTTATTTTATTTTATTTTTCTTTCTTTCTTTTGATATTTCTTTTTTTTTTCTTCTATATATTAAGAATTTCCCATATATATATATATATATATTATAATTATTTCTTTCTTTTATTTGTATTTATTTTCTTTATTATTATTTTTATATCTATATGTTAATTTAATTTTAAATTTTCAAATATTTAGATTTATATATTATTTTGATTTTCAAATTTTAAATTTTCATTAGGTTGTTTTCAAGTATAAGAAAATGAACCAAAATATTTATAAATATAACAAAGTTTCACTGTCTATCTATTCTAGATCACGATAGACTAGTATTTGTGTCTATCTATGTCATGATAGACACAGACTATAGACACAGATATTAGTCTATCACAAATAACTATGATATTTTGCTATTATTTGTAAATATTTTAAGCAGTTTTGTTGTTTAAAATAATTTATCTTTTCAATTTTTATATATAAATATTTTTTGAATTTTGAATTTTAAATTTTGCAATATGAATTTTTATATATTTTTTAAATTTATTTATTTTTCTTACATATGAAACTAATTATAATTTTACAATATAATAAATTTTGTTTACTAAGATTTTCATTTATGTTCATATTAATATTTACGACATTTTCATAATAATATAATTGATTTAGATTTGAGTCTATTTCATTTAAAATTTAAAAAGATGACTTGAGTGAGAAATAATATTGTACATAAAATTTTAGCATATTGTTATTAATTTTACATAAAAATTTATGTGTATTTAATAATTATTTTTTATATTTTAATGCATGGCATATATATTTTTTTTATTTTATATAATTAAATTATATTTAAACTACAAAATATGGAAAAAAAAATGTAAAGAAAAAAAATACAAGAAAAGAAAAACAAGAATGGTTATCAAACAAGTTTATGTTCTTGTTTCTTTTTTTCAAGAAAGAGGAAACATAAATAGTTATCAAACATATTCCTGTTTCTTGTTCTAAAAAAGAGGAAACAAAAAACAAGTAATAGGGAATAAGGAATAGAAAACAGTCAACAGAAATATTATCAAATGAACCCTACATAAACAATAAGTTAAAAATCACTTTTAGTTCCTTAACTTTCATAAAAGTAACAATTTAGTTTCTGAACTTTGGTTTATAACATTTAGTCACTAAACTTTTAATTTTGTAACAATTTAGTCCCTAAACATTACTATGTAACAATTTAGTCTTTATATTTTCAAATTTGTAATAATTTAGTCTTGAAATTATTGTTAAGATGTAATGAGATTTTTTATAGAAACTATTGCATAAATTATTGTTAACAATTTAGTCTTTATATCTTCAAATTTGTAACAATTTAGTTTGTATTGCAGAAATTATTGTTAATATTTAATGAGATTTCTTGAATAAATAAATCAATAAATTAATTAGAGATTCAATTTTTTTAGAAAATACAAAGTCTACATCATAAAATAATAAAAATTAACATCAGACTTTAATAAATTTTCTTATGTTAGGGACTAAGTTGTTACAAATTTCAATGTATGGGGACTAAATTGTTACAAAATTGAAAGTACAATGACTAAATCGTTATCAAGTAAAGTTTAGGGACTAAATTGCTACTTTCATAAAAGTTTATGGACCAAAAGTGTTTTTTAACCTAAATAATACTAATGCAAAAGTGCGATTAACTTAGTGGTATTGACATTACCTTTCATTGTTATAAAAAAAACAAAGGCAATTAATACAATATTTGAGTAATATCTTAAAAAATGAGAAAATATTTTTTTTTTTGGTTGAAGAAAGATAACAAATAACCAGTATTATTATTAAATTTGAATTATCCTTAGGTTCTTGACCTTTTATTTCTATTTCTTTCTCTATTTCTTTCTATTTCTTTCTATTTCTTTCTCTATTTCTTTAATAACTATGCATTTAAATTTACATGATTGCCTATGACAATGCATAGGGATATATAAAAGAAAATGATAAAATATAATTAACTTAAGAAAATGTTGGAATTTCATTAATTAATTTAACATCTTTAGTTTATGTTATATCATAATTTTCGATTTCCTAAAATGCAATTTTTGTAGTTGATGAAAATTCTATAATCATTTTTTTAGTAGATCAAATAAGTGGTGTATCTGACAATTAACACTAAATTATAATATTTGACAAGAATAACTTCATACTTCTAAGCATTAAGTTCAAGAATAATGTAATTTTTAAAAGTAATGACAAAAATAGTATATATAAGAAAGAAATTACAAAGCTAAGGTAGAAGAGAAACGTATTGATAAAAATAGGGTAACAAGATCGTGTACTTAGTTCACCATTATTGTTGTGGCCACCATGTCAGCTTATAACTTGGTCAATGAAGAACAAACTCGTCGGTATCCGTGGATCCGTCCACGATTTTACAACCCTATTTTTGTGAATACTTTCAAATCAACTCTATTTTTGTCAATAAATATTAAAATAATATTATTTTTTTACAAAAATTCTAATTGGGATGATTTGGGCTTTTGGCCCTTTGCAAAAACCCACATGAAAAAGTTGAAAATTGTCCTACATTAAAAGATTTGATGTGGCTATTCTTCAAACTGAGTTCTTCACAATCCTTATTTTCAATTCTTTGTTCTTCTTCTACTAGTCTGTAATGTGATCTAACACACAATTTCTACTTGATTCCAATCCTTATCTAACAAGTGTTCGATTAAAAAGAGTGTTATGTTAAACTTAGAGAGCAACCAACATGAAATGATTTAACGTTGAGGTTGTGGTAAAACTACTTTCAAAATAGTGATTCTTGTACGACACAACGATCTATTTTTTTTTCCAATCTGATCAACATGAATTAGAACCTATAGAATTGTTGTGGACATTGATATCTCACTTCTTGATGCTAAGTCACAATCCATATAATTTGTGTATTTTTTTTTTCTTAATTTTGTGTTTGGGACAAGTTGAATAAAAACATGTTTTTTGGTTTCCTCTTTTTTTTTTTTTTTTGGTTGAGAACATGCTTATTGTATCAATATGATATGAAGATATGAAAACAAGGGTGCCAAAACAAAGGAAGAAACACAAAAGACAGTTGGGAATGGGGGACAAATGCATGCTATGTAATTTATGAACAAGGTCTACAATGTTGAAATCTCAAATTTATGAAAATATAGATATAAATATCTATTAAATATCAATGTTGATGAATATTTCATAAAAAAAAAAAAACAAAAAACATATATTTAACTAAATTAATATTATACAAATTCATGAACATGTAGATAAATGATGAAAAAGATTATTCTCAAGCGTACCACAAAGTTTTGTTATTCGCTCAATTTGGAAAATTCTAAAACTATTTAAAAATACTTCTAGAGAAACGGTTGATTAATGTTTTCTTAAGACTAGTTTTGAGAATATTGTTTTTCATTTGAAACAATTTTCTAAACTTTTGAAGGGAGCACTAATTAAGTGCTGCCTTCTTTAAATAAATGCTTTGGAATGCTTTTAGGATTAAAATCACTTTTAATTTCATTAATCTGAACTTTCAAGATCTTTAATTCACGAATCTACTTAAATACAAAATTAAAAATTAAAGAGTTTCATTAAAAATAAAATTTAAATTTAATTGATCAATTAAGTTTAAAACTTTTTTTAATTAAATTAAGTTTAAAATTTTTGAAGTTGATAGGACCTACCATTAAACACAAGATTGAATATTCAAGAATCATCTAAATATTCTTTAAAGTTTATGGACCAAAATAGACACTAACCTCAAAATTTATTTTCGTTTTCTGGGAATCCAATATTTCTATGAAATGGACATCTCAGTAATGTAAGATGTCCAGACATCTATAGATGTCCTTATAGGAACATTTCAAGAATTCTAGATGCGCTCTTACAACATGGGTTATCGAGACTCTCACCCAGAGGACATATTTTATTCTATTTTACTTCTTTTCCTTCCTTTTTTTTCTTCCTTTTTTATATGTATATAGTTTCACTCTTCTTTCTTTGCATTTTATGACTAAAATAAATACCTTGGTAATAGTATAATAGTTGTCTTTATCTTTTTAGAAATATATTAAAATTCAAATCAAATCAATTTTTATTTTTATAGAAAACTCAAATTAAAATAAATTAATTTGTTGGGCATAATAACATATCGAAATAATATAAACTATGTTAATTTAAAAATTTCAAATTATTAAAAAGCAAATATATTATACAAATTCAAAATATATTGAATTAATTATAAATGAATGAATAACTCTAAGGGATTCTTGGAGTTTATATAAATTTCTTACCTTTCTAAATAGGAATCTTATGAAACAAACATAGTTATCTAGGTAATATTATTACAAAACAGACATGATTATATCTAAAGATGTCCGATTTCTAAAATTTTTAAACATTTATCATTTACGACATCTAAAGATTCAAATTATCGGTTTTACTTGAAAAACAAAGGATCCCTCAAACAACAATTTTCTTGCCTTAGAATAAAACCCTAAGTAGGGATTGGATCTAGAGAGGTATAAAATAACATAAACGATTATCCCAGATATTATCCAAATAAAAATGTGTGTTTTTTTCTTAAATATTGGTCAACTTAAATCCTTGGATATTCATTACAATCATCTTTAAACTAAAATTCAATTACTATGAATTATTCTTTCATCCATCTATTAGGTTTATGGGGGCTGACAATATTTGTTTAAGTTGTACTGTGGTTCTTCTATAGGTATTGAGCAAAATATCTTAACACTCATATTTTTTAGAAGTCTATGTCCTCTCAAGATGCGGTGTCTGTGATAATTTGTTTCCTTAGGGAAGATTTTGGAAATTGTGTTTCCTTTTTTGCTAAAATCAGAATTGTTTTAGGGTTTTCTTTTAACATTTAGCTGCATATTTAAGGGCCGTAATACTATTTGATAGGGTTGGAAATTTTTGATATCCTTTGATGATTGTTGCTGCCACGTGTGAAGGGAGTTCATATTTCCGTATCCTTCAAGGAGAAGGTTGTGTGTCGATTACTTGAATGTTTTCACATAAAGAATATTGTTCAAGTTTTCATATTGGAATCGAAAGTAATTCTTTAATTTAGGGGAACCTAAATTCTTAGCGTGAAGTGGTTTTCACTTGAAGCAAGAAAGATAAACAATGCATTAAGAATGTGTCTCTCATTTCAGAGGAGCCTGATTGTTTATCCACTATTATACTAGTTCTTAGGAGAAGCCTATATAATATTGAGAGGGAATCTCACATTTAGGGGAGCCTAAGTATTGTTGAAAGTGTAGAGCTTGACACTTGTCTCTATTATTATTTGTAGTCTCAACAGATAAGTACAACATTGTAATTGTTTTACTTTATATTAATAGATTTATCTTTTTTGAACATACTATCCTAAAAAAATAGGTAATTTTCATGAACTGGTTCACAATTTCTATGTTAGTTCTCTTAGCTTTATTCTTATTTATACTAGGATGTTCTACTAAGTGTTATAGCATCGCATTTAACATCCTTGATTAGTATTGTTTTTACCTTCCTAATTTTTCACAATCCATTTTTTATCTACCAAAGAGTTAGAAATGAATTCGTTTGGAATTTATCTCATTGTCATTCTTAGATTTAAAGATCACATTTACCAATTGGTAACGAAAGTCGGTATAATTGTAATAGGATTCCATTGATAATTTAATTGTAATGGTTCACAATCGCAAACGTAATTGGATTGCTTTTGATCACATGTTCTTAGAATTATGAATTTATCACATTTACTATTCCGTTACTATTACCGTTATCATTTAGGGTCTAAAGGTAACAGTAACGGTAACAGTAAATGTGATAAATTCATAACTCTCATGCTGTAATACTAACAATAATGATAACAGTAATGATATTGGCGTAATTTCAAAATGCAATTGGATTGAACACTCTCCACTCATCAATCAGTTTGTGTTTTTTGATTAAGATTTGGAAGTGGGTCTCAAATATAAGTATGGATACGAAATACAATAAACAACACCATACGTAATTAAATGGAACTTACGTTTTGGTTTATCATGATTTATTATATTTCCCTAAAGTAAATGTGGCCAAAGTTTTATCCTAAAATTTTTGACTTGGTGTAGAAACCTATAGTTTACACTTTACACTATTATCAGCTATTGGAATATTGTCATGTCAATAGTTAAAAATTCTCCGACATCAATAATTAAGTGCCTTAACTAGCCATGCATATACATATTATGGCTATAAAAAGCTTCTCTCTCCAATATATTTAGCTATTGCAAGGCAAATATAAAAACTTAAATTTAGGTGTACTTTTGAATATTTCATCTTAATGATGGGAAACAAGTGATCCTCACCAACCAGATGGTTTGTTTTTCTTTAGTGCAAAATTGATGTGACTTACTTTGCTTAATTTATATCAACAGATAAACATTCCCCACCTCCATTTTTTCCCATTATAATTTTTGTTCCAAAAAGTGGCCATAAACATTTTAGAATGTATTAATAATTAACATTAGCACATGCATATTTATATATTGCATAAGATTTGGACCATTTAATTATTTTATATGAATAGTACATTATTTATTTGATGCATGTTGTTAAATAGTTTTGAAGTCTGTTTTGATTATTTAGACTAAAATATAATAATGTAGTGGTTTTAATATTAATTTTTCATGGTTGATAAAAGGGTTTCATTTTGTCACTAAGAGAGAGCATTTCTGTTTCCTTTAAAACTTGTAGATTATGAAATATTTATTTTACCATTTAAATACTTCTTAGCCATTGTATTGTTTTGGCTTTGGTTCATATTTCTTCTTGTAGTTTCGAAAGGCTAATCTTATTCAACTTTGATTTATTTCAATTCTTATATTTTTAACTATTTTGATCTCTCGTACTTCTAAAAAGTCACCATTATAATCTTTTTATTGTCATTTTTAATGGACCAAAATAGTTACATTTAGATTAACAACTAGCATTTAACATAAATATAAATTATCGGTTAAACTATAAAAAATGTCATTGAACTTTGTATTTTGTATAAAAAAATACTCCTGAACTTTCAAAAATTTGAAAAATATCCTTAAACTTTCGAAAAAAGAGTTTTAAAAAATACCTTTACCATTAGTGTTTTGTTTCAAAATACCCAAACCTTTTGAAATTATAAAAAATACCCTTACTTTTTTAGTATATGAACAAAACTGTTTTACTTTGTTGTAAAAAATAACTATAAAATTTAAAAAAAATAAAGTTTAAAAATGCTCCTACCATTAGTATAGTGATCAATTTGTTTGAAGTTTTCTTGAGTTCAAAAAGAACCAAATTTAAAAAGTTATTTAGATATCCACATTTTTTTCCATATAGATACGGGTGTACATGGATTGGGTTGGGGGGATTTTTTTTTGGACAAACCCGAAAATTCGGGTCGATCAAATTGACTACCCAAAAGACCCAAACAATGTCTTTAACCCAACCCAAAGGTTGGATTATTGGGTTATTGTCTTATTTTTTTTTTAATTAATTTAAAATGTTTAAATTTATCTACATAATATGACAAATAACTAAAATTTTATAAAAAGTAAATGTTAAATACCAAATATCCATGATATCTATTACAAAGTTTAAACAAAGACGAACATCGTAACAATGCTAAAAGAAAAACATTAATAATTCAACCTAAAGCTAAATGATCGGAGCGGATTTCATTGTCCAAATCTGGACCAAATAATTTTATTGTATCATCACCCCAAACTATTATAGTAATGGCAGTACGAGTCGAACTCAGGGAGTCATCGAATTTCTCAATTAAACAGTTTGCAGTTCGACGATAACCAAAATGGGAGTTTTGAAGTTGTTTTGTTGCAAATAAATTTAAATGCATAAAATAAAAGCAGAAAGTAAAGTGTTGAAAGTCTATGTGAGAAAGCCTAGCTTGGGTTATGATGGAATTCTCCTATTTATGTATTTGAACATAGAATTTTCATTCCCAGAATCAGGTAATTATTTATACCTAACCAAATTAATTGAAAAAAAGCCAATTAATTCGCCAAAATCAACTAATTAGTCTAATTCAAATTGATGATGAATGTGCAAATTCAATTTAGCCTAATTGTAGTAAGGTCTAGGGAAAAATTAGATTGAATATCTAACAAGAAAAGCCTTAATTAAATATTAGTTTGTTCAATTCTAAGTTGGTTAGAATAATACTCATCCAAATTGATTCACAAGCTAACCTAACTTATTGCTTCTAGGTGATTAACACAAGATTATATGTCACGTATCAAAAATTATAATTATAAATTTCCAAATGTCCAATAATATAATCATAATCAATAAGGAACAAAATTGAATATGACAATTACAATAATTTAGATAAAAAACTTACAAATACATCGAAATAGGGAAAAATCCTAGAACCTAAGCTAGAAAAAGAATACCTTAGACCATAATATTCATGAATAACACCAAGAAATCGTTTTGATGCATTCTCAGATTAAAAGAGAAAAAAAGAGGAGAGAAATCAGTGTGGGAATCGGTTGGAATCGACAGATCGATGGAACTTCTGACCTAAGCGGTTAAAATTAGTATTTATAAAATCGTTGTAGCATCGCGACACTGACAGAAATCCTCAAGCATCTGAATTCGGAGCGCCGTGGTGCTGCACTAAATTCAGTGCTAATGGAAAAAGCATCGGGTGCTAGCACGCTGCACTGTGCACTTGCGCCTCCAAGGGCATTTTGGTCATTTTGTCATCATATTTTCTGATTGATGCAATTAAGCTTTGTTTTGGTCCAACCTGAAAAAAAATGTATTCAACCTGAGACCCAACCCAACCAGATAAAATAGAAAACATTTAACCCAACCTAACCAATAAACAAACTAACACAATCTAACCTTTAGAGTTTAGATTGAATAATCCAATTGTTTGGGTTACCGAGTCATTTGAACACCCCTAATAGATACTCTCATTTATCCTTAACTATTAAGGTACAACATTGTTATAACATTTAGGTCCTAAGCTCTCTTGATGCTTCAATTATTCTTTTTGTTCTCATTATATAGTCTATATACGTTAATCGAAGTTTGGGAGTTTTATTTACTTATTTATTTATTTGAGATAAAAAAAATGTAAATTAGTTAAAAATAAAAGAGGAGTGAGGGAGGATTGAAGAAGAGAGGAGAGGAAAAAGAGGGGAAATAGAAAAATAAGAGGACATTAACCGTTTTTGTTTATATAATAACAGTAAGAGTATTTTTGAATATTTTTTTAAGTTTAAGGGTATTTTTGATATTAAACATTAACGAGGTCCATCTAAAACTAATGGTAAAGGACTTCTACACATTTTTTTGGAAGTTTAAGGCTATTTTTAAAACTTTTGAATGTTGGAAGATATTTTTGACATAAAGTATAAAATTTAGGAGTATTTTGTATAATTTAACCAAAAATATATTATGGAGAAAATCCAAGATCAGTTAAATTTGTATCTTAACGATGAGTTTGATGAGTCCCATGGTTGTGTGTAGGTTGCCTAGTTGGAAAGCCAAGCAAGTTAAGTTTCATGGTGCCCCCTCGATTTAATGAGTAGAAATGGAACATCGATGCTTCTTAGAATCCTGCGAAGCAATGCGGCGGCGGGAGGTGGGTAATTCGTGATTCCATTGGATCTTTTATTTGTGTTGGACTCCTAAAGTCTTCTCAACAGTGATCTGTCAAGTTGTTGGAAGCTCAAGCTGTCATTTTGGATTTAAAATCACCTCTCTTCTCTTCTTTCTCCCCTCCCGAGTGCTATTGAGGTTGAATCTGGCTCATGGGAGGTGGTTAATTTGATTATCAATAGCTCCTCAAATTTCACTGAGATGAAGAATGGTATTGATGAGATTGTGTTCTTGGTTGGGCAATTAGAAATGTCTCTTTCTCTTTTTGTCTTCGTGTCTAGAATCAGGCTTCTCATTATATTGCTTGTTATGGCATCGAGTTTCTATTTGATTTTGGTTTTTTTTCTCTCTTCCACTTCGGAAGTGATCGGAGGTGTTGGAACTCTTGTTTTCCTAGTTAGATTTTGGATGTAATTAACCACGGCTCTCTTTCTCATTTACCCCTTTGAGTTAGGTGTTTAATGATTTTTTTTAAAAGAAAAATGGCAAGAATAAAGGGATTCCGTACATGTATAATGGAGTGGGGCCGAAAAGGGAGAGTGATGGAAATGAGAGACAAGGTGATGGGGAAAGTTGATTTTGAAAGAGTAGTCATTTTCATATTTTTGGTATATCATTTTTCTTGACAGACAGAATTTGACATGTTTGGAAGGAAGGGGAAAGCCGACTATATATATCATATGGGTACCTTTTAATTAATTAATTTCATTTAATAAATCTAACGATAACCACGAACAAGTTGGTCCTTTTTTTTCTTTTTCTTCTTCTTGGTTTTAGGGTTATTTTGCTTCATCATCATGGATGTTTTTGGAGGTTTTGGAAAAGGAGGGGTTGGTTGTCTTGTGTTGGCTCAACATAGGGGTCCATTTCAAATCTATATGTGGATCCATTTTGTGTGTAATATATGATTGATATTTTGGTATTTGGAATGACACATATCTCAATATGCTCTCCTTTCGTATCTATCATAATCTATCTCCATGATATGAACTTGTTTTGGTTTTAAATGTTCTTGTGCTAATGTTTACTTATGGAATATGGTTGCGTTAATTAGCTCTCAAATTTTTAAAATTTTGAAATTTGTATTTATTTGGTCCATAAAATTTTAAAAGTGACTAGTTTAGTGATTTTTAAACTTTCTAGTTTACGTGTAACAAGTCTCTGATTAATTCAACTTTTTTTTTTTTTACTGACAAGATCATTTTTCGGGCAATGGGTATACTCGCAGAATTCCATTAGTTATGTATCAACGTTCTAACAAAAAGACTTGTATGTAGCAAAAATCCCAGGTTCACCAGCGAAGGCCTTTCTCCTTCGAAAGGAGATCCGGGAAAGAAAGAGCTATATTAAAGAACCCTAAACTTTTATGTGTTTAGTTGATTTGTGATTTTTCTTTTAAATCTTCAAAGTTTAAGTATCGAAAATGAACAAAAATTTTCAATTTCAGGACTAGATTTGTATTTTAACCTTGCTGATACCATTACATTACACGAATAAAAAAGGTCTTACAAGTAAATATGGTTTTTTATACTCATGCCTTCAAAATTTTCCTTGCCTAGTGTTGCTAGATTTTAAACCATGCAAAACCGAGCTAGTATACGATAGTCAAGTTTTAATATAGTGACCGAGTGTTGAGTATCACTTTCCATACTAGGTTTCAAGTTCGAATGTTTACTATGAAATACTAACCCTAAAGAAACAAAAATCAAGTGATGGGAAAATAACAACTATGAGAATAAACTAACTATAAACTTGAAGAAGAGAAAACCTATGGAGTTGATTTCACCAATGAACTACCATTTTACTTCATTATTGGATGTTCATACAAAATCATAATTAAGCGAGGAAATCTAATTCATCATTAATCTCTTTTTCAAGCGAAGTTGATTCGCTCATGCAAGTTATAGATTTAACATCCATGGTTAATTTTTAATTAAGAACATGCATGAACTTAAGCAACTTCTTTTAAAAACCTCTAAATTAAGGAGCGATAATCATTTCCAATGTCAAAGCAACCCTTAGTACATAATCTATTCATACAATTATTCTAATCTTTAATCTAAATCATACTTACACAAGCACATGATCCAAACCAAGAGAGAGCCAAAAAAGTACGATCATTTATAGTTTTCTTATTTAAAAAAAATAAAAATAAATTCTTGGTTCAATTAAATACTATAGAGTTCAACAGCTACATCAATTTCTCTAAGTACAGAGTTCGCTACTCAACATCACTAAAATAAAATCTAGGCCTGATAGAAAGTCCACAAAAGAAAATTACAAAATTAGAGAGGAGTAAGACATAACCATTATAGCACATTGATCCTCATTCCATAGTGATCTCCATGTTCTTGAGTCCTAAAATCACTTCTTTGGCCCCTCCAAAAGTTCCCAACCTCTTCAAATTATGTAGAAACCAGTGGTAGAATTATTCTCTCCAATGGCCCCCTCAAAACGATTGGAAAAATATGGTTATATACAAAATAGTGACAACATCGAGACGCTAGACACAATATCTCAACATTATACTCTAACCACATAATATTTTTGGACAATTTTGACAGCATCGAGATACCAGAAATTGTGTCTCGATGCTATAAATGAAAAATTCAAGGACATCTTTACTTTTGAATGTTGAATTTTGTTGAGTGAAAATTCGTGGCATTGAGTGAGACGTGATTCATTTAAGTCGTAACGTCGAGACGTTACACATGACAACATTGAGACATTGTGTTGCAAAAAAAAATTACTTGCTTCCACTTGATTTTTTTTCACTTTGCATTTTTAGCTTCTTTTTAACCCCAATTGTCCTCAAACGCTTCTTTTGTTTCCATATCTCGAAATCTACATATCAAACAAAACAATGTCATGAAATTAACTATTTTAACCTCAAAACTAGCATAAATTAAGGCATAGGATTAACACATTATTTGAGCTATTACCCTAGCAACATGAAATAGATTTCTTGAGATGTTCATAGAAAAATTATCACTAATTTTCAAAAGTGAGAAACAAAAAGTAAGGTGATAAAGACGTCCTTTAGTAATATCATCATGATTTTTAGTGTCATGCGTGATAGCAATTATAAACCAAATATAACGAGTAGTGGAGTCCTAAGCTAAGTCAGGACTAAACTTTAAAAATATTAGGTGTCATAATGTCTTTCAAATCATTTTAGTCATTATTCGATTATAATAATTATCGCCAGAAAGAATGATCTAGTTGTTGACAATTCCACCCAAGTAATAGGTTACTTCTATAGCACATCTGTGCACGATATTGAAGAATTAATGGATGAGTTATGATTAGGGGTATAATGCCACATTCAAATCTAGAGCTAGCTAGTTCTCTCTAAATGCGTTGCAGAATAGCAGTTGACTAGATGTCTAGGAGTAAAAACATGTTTTTCATGTAGGCCACACGATCAAAGTGTGACCAAATTTAATCAAATTAACCCTCTAAATATACTCATTGTGATTTTAATATATTATAAAAAGTTAAAATTTGATCAATGAAACGTGTGAAGATAAGCTTCATTGTCGAGAGGGAACAACCTATAAATTTTGACATAAAATGCTACTTGGACTTACAAGTGATGACATATGAGAGAATAGCTTGCCTAACTAGATGAAATAAGCATGATTGGGCAGTAAAAAAGTTTGGTTTAAAATGTATTCCACGAGCTCGCTTCTTTGATTTTCTTAAAGTAAAAACTATTAATGAAATTCAAGCTTGTATTCTAGGTCTCATTTTCTATTAGTCTCTCCTATATTTTCAAAGTTTCAAATTTATTGACGACGACGATGACGACGATGATGCTGATGATCATCTTCATATAAAATTATGACACAATAGTATAAATATATATTTCCAAAATTTATAGAGGAAAAGTCTAATAAAGACATTTTTTTAGTAATAAAAAATTAACAATAAATTAATAGTGTAGATACTACATTTAAAATTTTCTAAAAACACTTAGACTACATTTGAAAGTGTAGGAACTGAGAACAAATATAAGTATAGGTTTTCAGAATTGATAACCATGATTTTATTATTTTTAATTATGAAATCCTTTATATATTTAAATTTTAAATCTAGACTATTGTAGACTATAAATTAGGATGTTGGGACTGAAAACAAATTATTTATTTTCCAATATATCAAATACTTGTTTGGTTTTAATTTAAAAACTTTAAATATCAATTCAAAAATTTAAAATTATGTTTGATTGTAAATTTGAAAATAGAAGAAAAAGATAAATATATGTTCGAAGAAACTTTATTTTCAAAGGTTTAAAGATAGGACCACACTAGCAAATTAGGGGAACTCTTTGGTTATGTGACCATATATCTTCTAACATGCAAAATTTGATCTATCAAACTTTGAAGATTTAAAAAGTGGTGCATTTTATCGCGGCAAGTTTGAAGGGTTTTAGTCTAAGGGCATATTTAGAGTGTTTTTAAAAATAGTAATTTTAACAAAATTGATCTATTAACAAAGTAATTTGTTAAAAAGTGATTTTCATACCATCATTTTAATGTTTGGTTTTACACTTTTAAAATTAATTTTGTATAATTAAAATTAAAACTCATTTTTAATGATTTAAGGTAATGTCTGCAGTTAATTTTTAGAATAAGTGCTAAGGGTGATATGCTTCCTTATTAAATAAAATGAAGATTTATTGGGAAAATGCTTCCCATCAAACAAAAAATACAACATTTCTAAGGCAAACATCAAATGAACTTCATAAGATGATTTCAAATCTGACAGAAAGTTTGGGGTTGCCAAGACAAATCAGCCAAAACCAACTTCACCCAGAGAATTATGAAAGGAAGTAACGACAAACCACTAGACAAATTTGGGTGGCAGAGGTCGAGTGTAGGAGTTATGGCCGAGGCTGATAAATGTCTTACTTATGCATTTTTAACTTCTCACTTTGTTACTTTTCTCAAGTAAAAGAGTCATTTATCTTGATATTTTGATCTATATGTTACATCCCTCTCTAGATTATCCTTTTAATTCGAAGAGATGTGTAAAGATAGCAATTGCCAACCCTCTTATAACAATTACCACCAACGTACTCATGAAAACCTGTATCCTTAATACCTATTAAACCTGATTAGTAATTTATAATTTTCTAAAACTCAATACATAATTCCAACAACCACTTTAAACATATATGTTATTGCTAACTAGAAATATCAACATAAACATACACGACAGATTTAGAAACCAAACTTATATACAACACCATCTCCACTATGTTCTCCCCCCCTAACATGGATATTAAATTTAAATAGAATGTTATGAGCCACCTAAACTGCAATCTTCTTGAGGGTCTAAGGAGTGACTGACTGGTAGAACTGTTAGTCCTTGGGATGTCGACCGCTACCTGAGGAGGAAATTTTTTTAAAGAGTGAGCTGGAAAGCCCATGAGTGACTATCTTATGTAAAACATACATTAAATCATAACCATAAACACGCCTATCAAGAAAAACATTTATAAAATCGTAATTAGGGTTTTGGAAATGGAACTGAAATAGTAAAATACATCATGTAAAACCCTGTAATAAAACCCATTAAAATCATTCTGAAAAACTCCATTACTCTACTTCCTGAACATGTGGGAGAGCCCTTTTGCTCAATCCTTAATCACCTTAATTGAGAGAGAGTTCTTTTGCTTGATCTTATTAACGTCAATAATATAGTCATACGTGCACACAGAGCTGAATTGAGTCTTGACAACCTTACCATACCTTCGGTATCAAGGATCCCTAACATCATTGAAATCTAGGTACCTTACGATACCTTCAGTACCAACAATGGAGTAAGGTTTGTACAAGGCATAAACATTTAAGCATTTAAGAACATACACAGAATATGTATATTGGAAATATTCATACCTCATGGTTTCATATCAACACATAGTGCCTTGTAAAAATGGAGTATACTTGATCAATTTCATCATGTGATAAAACATGACATAGGCTACTGGAAGATGCATGCTAAACTCTTAAATAATTTGATCATTTTAAAAAGATAGATCATGCGATCAACATTTTTTTTAAGGCATGTTTGGAGAAAATTGTAATATAATAGCTTCATATAAAATGCCTATGCGTTGGAAATCATTCATAAAACTTGTTTTAGAAAATATTTATTAAAACTTGTCACTCACTGTCTTAAGCTATTTATCCAAGAGGTTCTACGCCTCGACTATTTGCATTTGCCCTAAAAAGGAAAGGCCCCTTGGTTAGTATACTTGGCTCCCTTTTGAGCTTAATGCACAATTTAACTTTCTCACATACTAAATGGTTATCACATCATAGCTAAGTTTGACACATAAAAAATAATCTTTAATGCATCGATTATTCCGTAGCCATCTTACTTTATAACTTAAATGAAAATTGGGAATCCCTTCTCAGTATGTTCGGGTAAGCATTGAAATACTACTCAGCCTATGCGACGTACATCCACTATGCGATGTACTCAAATTGACTTCATTGTGGATTTGCTATGATGTATGCGTTAATGCATAACCTCATTGAGTCAGCTACTTACTTATTCTTCGTATACAGCTACCTACTTATTCATCTACAACATCATCTCAAAATCAAACTTCCAGATTTCATAACTTTAATCCCAACATTCATTTAACTAAACTCCTTTTAAAGAAAAATGCTCATAAACATCTTAACTTTTTCTTACCTTAGAATTTGAGCATTATTCCCTCTAGAATCGATCGAAAATCCCTCAAATTCTCCTTTAGTTAGTCGAAAGTTCTTCAACTTTCAAAATCTTCAGATGATAACAACACTTCCTTACTTAAGCGTCAGAAAATTTTTGGCAAAATAGTCTCCTTTTTGGTTAAGCCTATTGTTGGGCCTGCACACTTGATTTTATGAATTGTGAAAGTCCAAATGATGAAATTTTGGCCCTGTTTGCTGATCCAAATCGTGATCCACCAAGTTATTTTGCCCCAAATTAAATTGGTTGGTAGAAAACTTGGTCCTCCTTCTTCCACGATCTTTCAGCTGATGTGCACCACATGGAATAACCCACTATCTTTTGCCTGATGGAAGAGAATGACTATTCTTTTTTCTGATGGGATTTTTCAGAATAATTAATTTCTTTCTCTCTCTCGTTCTCTCTATCGTTTTGTAGAATACTTGATAACCCTTTTTTTTTTTTAATTGTTTTGAGGGATTTCCTTGTGAATGAAGAAGATGAAGAACATGGAATCTTGTAAAAGAAAAGAGAAGGAAGAGATCTACAAGATGATATACGTGGTTCGACAAAGGATGCCTACATCTACAGGAAGGGGAAGAGTATTTATTCAAGAGCTAAGTCACACTTTTTCTTTACAGATTTCTAGCTTTCTTGTAATCTTTTGTATGTGGTTTCAATAAATTGTAAATGATGCTTATTTATACATTTATCTTATACAAGTAGTTACAATAATAGACTGTAAAGAAAAAGAAATGTAAACGGCTGTTGAATATATGGTTTAAAATTTGAGCTTATTTTACTTCAAATCTCCACCTTAAGCTCAACATGTAAGCTCTTCTCCTTCCAGATTTGACATATCTTCACCTTTTTTCAAGAAGCTGGAAGCCAATCTGACCAATACAGTTTACTAGCTTGAGCTTCGACACTGGTTTGGTAAGCAAATCAACGAAATTCTCGCTGGTATGAACTTTTAACACTTTGCCTTCACCTTTTTCTATTCCGTCTCTTACAAAGTGATATTTAATATCTATGTGTTTGGTCCTTGAATGGTATTGAGAGTTTTTGGAAAGATGAATGGCACTTTGGTTATCACAGTAGATCTTTACTACTGTTTGATTAATACCAAAGTCCTTCATCAACCCCTTTGACCACAATGCTTCTTTTATTGCTTCTGATAAAGCCATGTATTATGCTTTTGTGGTTGATAATGCTGGGATTGACTGCAAATTTGCTTTCCAACATAATAGATTTAGATCATATAAGAATAGATAACCTGTTAATGATCTTCTTTTGTCTTGGTCACCTGCAAAATCTGAATCAACATATCCATATAGCTCTAAATCTGTTTCTTTTGTACTTTGATATGATAATTTTGACTGTTTAGACCAAATTAAGTATCTTAAAATCAATTTTGTTGCTTCCTAGTGCCTTTTTCTTGGGTTAGACATGTATCTACTGATAAGACTAGTGCTGTATGATAGGTCTGGTCTAATAGATATCATTAGATACGTTAGACTACCTACTGCTTGATTGTATGGAATTAATTGCATTTGAGTAAAATGTTCTATGTCTGTTTCCTTTGGTGAGTTTTCTGAAGAAAGTTTAAAATGACTAGCAATAGGCATAGTGACAGGTTTTGCATTAGACATATTAAATCTGTTAATAACTTTTTCACAGTAGCTTAATTGACTAATGGTTAGAATAGAGGAAGCCCTGTCTCTTTTTATTTCAATCCTAAGAATCTTATTAGACTGACCCAAATCCTTCATGTCAAACTCTCTCTTGAGAAGATCTTTGACATGTTTTAAATCCTCCTTAGATTTCTTTGCAAGTAACATATCATCAACATAGAGTAGTAGATAGACTTTGTCCTTATAGGTTGTTGAATTAATATAAGAACAAATGTCATAAGAACCTCTTTGAAATCCAATGCTCTCTATGTAATCATTAAATCTTTTGTACCAGCATCTGGGGGATTGTTTAAAACTATATATAGATTTGTTTAAGAGACAGTAAAGGTCTTCCTTCCCTCTTTCTCCAAACCCTTTAGGTTGAACCATATAGATAACCACTTCTAGATTTTTATGAAGGAAAGCTGTTTTAACATCTAGTTGATCTAGTTCAAGGTTGTACTGAGCAACTAGAGATAAAAGAAGTCTGATAGAGGTTTGTTTTACTACTAGTGAAATTTTTTTAGAGTAGTCTATGCCTTCCTTTTGGATAAACCCCTTAGCCACTAACCTAGCCTTGTACCTAGGCCTTTATTCTTTGGTACAACCCTCTTTTAGTATATATATCCACTTAGAAGCTATAGGTTTGCATCCTTTAGGAAGAGGAGCTAGGGACCAAGTATTATTGACAGTGAGTGATTCCATTTCTTCACACATAGCTTGAATCCAAGACCTAGCATTAGGACAGTTTACTGCCTCTTCAAAAGTAGCTGGTTCTTGGTCATTAGGAGCTATTATGGAATTTAGGACTAGGTTCATGTAATTAGTTTCAGTATACCTAACCAGAGGAACTATCACTCTTCTTTGTCTATCTCTAGCCAATGAATACTGACTTAAATCAGGTATAAATTCAGTATTCTCAGTATGCTCATTTGAGTTTTCCTCTTATTTTTCTTCAGTTTCATTAGAAGGGTTATGACTAGTGGAAGAATCTTTAGGTGTCTCCACCTTAATCCTAGCAGTATTAGGGCTTTTAGAAACTTCATAAGTTGTCTTTTCTTTTTGCATAAATATCTCTTTTTCTCTAAAAGTGACATCCCTGCTTATGACAAACCTTTTTTCAATAGGATTTCATATCTTAAAGCCTTTAACACCTTATGAGAACCCAACAAACATACACTTTACTGCCCTAGACTTTAGTTTCCCTTGACTTTGGTGAATATAGCCAACACATCTAAATACCCTTAGATTTTCTAGGTTAGGTGGATGTTTTGTCCATTTTTCTTCAGGAGTTAGAAAGTTTAGGGAGAAATGAGGAAACTTATTTAAGGAGTAAACAATGTAGCTTGCTGCTTCTGCCCAATACTTTTCAGTTAGGATTGTATCTGAAAGAAGACATCTAACCCTTTCCATGATTGTTCTATTAAGTCTTTCAGTAACTCCATTCTGTTGAGGAGTAAATCTAATAGTCCTATACCTAGTTATTCCTGTTTCTTTACAAAACTTATTAAACTCTTCACTACAAAATTCCAGTCCATGGTTAGTTCTTAGGTATTTAATTTCTTTAGAAGTTTGCTTCTCTATCATGAGTTTTCACTCCTTAAACCTATCAAACGCTTGGTCCTTAGTTTTAAGGAAGTAGACCCAACTTTTTCTAGAGAAGTTATCAGTAAAAGAAAGTAAATACTTTGAGCCACTTAGGCTAGGTGTAGAAGCTGGACCCCATAGGTCAGAGTGAATATAATCTAAGATAGCTATTATAGTGTGTTGTGCTTTAGTGAAACTTTTCCTTGTGGCCTTTCCTAAAACATAGTGTTCATAAAAAGTTAGATTTTTTGAGAGACCTTTAGGTAGAATCCCTTGTTTAGATAGAACTTCTAGGCCTTTAACACTAATGTGAGACAATCTCTTGTGCCAAACATCAACCTCTGTGATCTCATTTGTGGTGGCAACATATGCCCTTGTCATCATTTCAACTCCTTTGACCACAAATAAGGTATTTATCTTTTCCCCAACTAGTATTACCTTGGAATCTTTTAGCACCTCAAGGGTTCCTCCTTTACCCCTGTATTCACACCCAATTGTATCAAGCATACCTAAGGAGATTAGGTTTCTCTTAAGAAGTGGAACATATCTCACATTCCTAAGAAGTTTAATAGTTCTATCCTTAAGTTTCATAGAAACAGAGTCAATGCCTTTTATCCTACAACCTTGGTTGTTTCCCATATAAACCATTTCTCCTTCACTTTCTTTAAAGGTGTTGAACCATAGTCTCATTGAGGTCATGTGGTAGGTGCATCCAGAATCTAAGACCCAATCATGTTTTCCTAGAGGATTTACATGGTTGGATTTGTCTAAGGTTAAGGCTAAAGCATCTGAGTAGATAAAGGAACCTTCTACAACAAATGCTTCGGGCTGTTTGCCTTTGGAGTCCTTTTCTTTCTCTTGGTTCTTTCTCTTTAAAATAAAAGAGTCTTTGATTATATGTCCTTTCTTTTTGCAATACTTACATTTTAATTTCTGTTTAGACTTATTATCTTCTGATTTATGTGGTTTTCTGTCCTTTGAGTGATTTGGTTTAAAGTTTTCTTTAGCAAATAACCCTTCACCACTAGGATGATACTTTTTATCAATCTGTAACTCTAGCTCTCTAGTTCTTAGGGCTGATATTATAGTATCAGTACTTATACTATCCCTTCCATATTTTAGAGCATTTTTAATTTTCTTATAGGGTTCAGGCAAAAAATTAAGAAGCACATAGGCCTCATTCTCATCACCAAGTTTTTCTCTTAAGGTTTTGAATTCAGCAAAAATTTTCTTGAACTCATCTAAATTATCAGTTAAAGATTTTGATGAATTCATTTTAAATGTAAAAAATTTCTCCTTAAGGTACGTTTTACTAGGAAGATCTTTGGTAGTATATAATTCTTCCAGTTTAGTCCATATCCTATAGGTTGTTTCTTGATTTAAAACTTGTCTTAAAACATTATCACTAAGGTTTAGGACCAACGTACCATAAGCTACCAGCTCCTAGTCTTCTTTTTCTTGAGTTGTCACTGTGGCTGGGAGAGTTGATGTGTCAAGGATGAGCCTTCTGTTGGCTGAGAATTGCCTTGATTTTGGCCTTCCATAGGCCAAAATCTCCTTTGCCATCAAACTTCTCTACTTCGAATCTTGCTATTGACATCTTGGAGTGAAAAAACTTGAATCTTGAATCTTCAAGAACTGCAATTTTGTAAGTCTTTTGCTCTGATACCACTTTTTTGGGCCTGCACACTTGATATTATGAATTGTGAAAGCCCAAATGATGAAATATTGGCCCTGTTTGCTGACCCAAATCGTGATCCATCAAATTGTTTTGCCCTAAATTGAATTGGTTGGTAGAAAACTTGGTCCTCCTTCTTCCACGATCTTCCAACTGATGTGCACCACGTGGAATAACCCACTATCTTCTGCCCGATTGAAGTGAATGACTATTCTTGTTTCTGATGGGATTTTCAGAACAATTAATTTCTTTCTCTCTCTCGTTCTCTCTATCGTTTTGTAGAATACTTGCTAACCCTTTCTTTCTTTTTGATTGTTTCGAGCGGTTGTGTTAACCTCGTACTCCATTTTTCCTACATAAGTGAGTAACAAGTGTGTTAGTGAGTAACAAGTGTGTTAAGTAAAATTATGAAAGGAGGTAAAGAAGGTAGGCCGATGGAGGAAGAAAATTCTAAGTGTTAGAAATACTTAGTCAAGGGTTAGTTTTAGATAATATAACAAGTGAAAATTTGCTAAGTATGGAAGCAAAGTATAGGCATGCGTTGATGGAGAAGTATGGACGCATGGGGTTGCGTGTGTAGCAACCAAGGCTTGTAGAGGTTAAGTGTTGAAGGCAAGGGTAAACTATGTGTTGGTACTAAGGATGAACGCATGGGTTGAAAGGCATAATGTGTTGATAAGGCTTGCGGCAGCCTCAAGTGTGTGTGAGCAAAGGTGCTGGACGATCGTGTAGCAGATGAGCGACGCTATACGATTAAGTAAACGATCGTCTAGTAAGTGAACGACACTACATGGTGAGGTAGGTGATCATGTACGCGGGCGCTGGGCGATCGTATAGTAAATGCGCGGAGAGCTAAGCGATGCAGTATGCGATTGTGTAGTAATTGCGCGGAGCTGAACGATGCGCTAGACGATGCGAAGGATCCTGCTAAATGATGAAGCTACGCGTTAGATGATAGTGTAAGCGGCACTACACGATCGACATCAACGCGAAACGATGAGCTGACGACAAGTGCTAGACGAATAGACGTTGGGCGCTAGACGATAGATGCTGGGTGCTAGACGATAGGCGCTGGGCACTAGATGATAGGCGCTGGGCACCGACAATGGAGTATGCGATGCACGCTAAATTTATATTATGAAGAGAAGGCCTAACGTGGGTTATGAAGAAAGGGAAGGAAAAAAAAATTAATTGAAGAAACTCAATAATGAGAATTGGCCGGAAGCACTAAGTGCTGGATGAGGTGGCGAGTTGACCATTGAACAAGGAAGGCGGAAGGAAGTATAAAAGGGAGAGAAAATTCAGAAGCTCGATTTTGGAAAATGATTTGAGAAAATTAGATGAGATCAATGCTATTTGAAATCTGAGAGGATCTAGTTTTTGAGGTTGTTTTTCTGGAGAAAGATCTCACACGGAGAATAGCAAAAAGTGAAGAATTTGCAGAAGGAGCAGATTGTCGAATTAATCAAAGCCTTGAGTGAAGA
Organism: Benincasa hispida; assembly: GCF_009727055.1. NCBI lineage: Eukaryota > Viridiplantae > Streptophyta > Magnoliopsida > Cucurbitales > Cucurbitaceae > Benincasa > Benincasa hispida. The sequence goes on along the minus strand of NC_052349.1, from coordinate 42,112,755 downwards.
TTAGAAGCTCCAGGACAAACTACAAGGAATTTTCGGCTGATATTTTAAAAATAAGAAATTTAACTCAATTCTAAACAAGTTTGTAGAAGGAAGTTTCTTAAAAAGAGTTCTAGATTTTGAGTTATGAATTTTTTAAATTGAAATAGGGAATCGGTGCATAAGTAGGCAGCTTCTTGGGAAGATTAAGCAGGCAGCTCACCATTGTAAGCGTGAGCGAGAGCGAGATAAGAAAATGAGTGAGAGGGAGAGTGAGTTAAGAAAGAGGAGGATCTCGCTAAGGATGAAAATCTCACTGGTTTTGCGCTGAATCTCGCTAGAAGTCACAAATCTCGCTGAAAAAGTCACAAAACTCGCTGGAAAGTTACAAATCTTGCTGGAAAAGTCACAAATCTCGCTAGAAGTGGTAATTCTCGCTCATGAGGGTGATCTCGCTCATAATGATCATCTTACTAGTAATGTTGTTTTGTTGGTGAAAGTTTCATTAGTAAGTGAGCTACCTGAAGCTTTTTGCTGAGAATTCTAAGGAATCTAACTAGGGATTATATTCCTTCAGGCCAAGAAGAGCTAGGGGAGGCATATAAACGGTTTAAGAGCCTTGACGAGCTGTGAATGACTATAAATGATTTATAAATGGTTTATAAATATTTTAATAATCCATGCTTTATTGAAAGTTAACTTTATGTTGGTTATTTTACAAGCTGTTCCAAGCAACGCATTTCTCTAAAGTTTATAAACGCATGCTAGTTACAAAGTTTATGAAATATGCTTTGGTACAATGGTTGAACCATGGTAGTTTCCAAAAGGAGATTCTATGACATGTTTATGTTACAAGTATTTGAGCATGTGTTTGCAAATGATGTTCTTGTGAAAACTATGATTTATGAGATCAAGCTTTTAGTAAGCATGTTTTATGAAAATGTTTTCTTATCAGGTATTTTCAGCTCAATACTGAAGTACAAAGAGAAGGTATCCAAGCTGTACTACCTAGTTTCAGTTATGTTATGATTCTGATGCTGAAGTACATAGAGAAGATATCAGAAGAATTCACTCAGTTTAGTGATAAGCAGTGGTACCTTGCCTCAGTTATGATCCTTGACATCAGAATCCAGTTTGCTCTATGTTCACGTATGACAGTTAATCAGTTCAGTAAGATTGAATCACGAGGGTTCTTTTCTAGCATTGGCTGTAAGGTGCTGAACAAAAGGGTTCTCACCCCAGCCCAGGCTTATGTTTGAGAGATCGAACAAAAGGGTTCTCTCTTAAACGTGATACCCAATGATAAGATTGAACCAAGAGGGTTCTTTCCAAGCATTGGCTGTAAGGTACTGAACAAAAGGGTTCTCACCCCAGCCCAGGCTTATGTTTGAGAGATCGAACAAAAGGGTTCTCTCTTAAACATGATACCCAACGATAAAATTGAACCATGAGGGTTCTTTCCTAGCATTGGCTAGAAGGTGTTGAACAAAAGGGTTCTCACCCTAGGCCAGGCTAATGTTTGAGAGATTGAACAAAAGGATTATCTCTTGAACATGATATCCGACATTGAGATTGAACCATGAGGGTTTTCTCTCAATCGGGAATCAGTTTAGCTATGTTTTCAGATACAATGGTTTTAAAAGTTTTATGTACACGTTTGCTTGGCATGTTTTAGTTCCAGTATTATGTTTTCTAGATTTCAGTTTAAGCATGAGATTTATGTTTTTATTAAGTCACTCACTAGGCGAGTAGCTCATTCTTTCAAATGTTTTTCTTTTCCCAGGTAGTGGTCATCTCCCCAGAGGTTAGCTGTCATCCTGCTCTACCACTCAAGGACTCCAGTTAAAAGTCCAAAATCTAGAGAGAAGTTTTAGGTGTTACTATGTAAATGTCTATACATATGTGTTGCTCATATTAGGGACTAGTAAAGTATATTGGGACCGCTGAACTCTGTATGTGTTAATATGATGTAATTATGTTATTGTTGATCCCTGGTGTTCTAAGGTTATTTTTAAAGTTTCATTAGTTTGGTGAACGTTATATATGTATTCCAGGGATCTAAGCAGGTTAAGGATGTTAGTTAGGTAGTAAGTGCCACAAAAGGGTTGGTAACTACTGTCGTCACATTCACTTATGGATTCAGAAGGGTAATTTAGGAGAGGATGTGACAGATTGCCTTGTGAATGAAGAAGATGAAGAAGATGCAATCTTGTAAAAGAAAAGAGAAGGAAAAGATCTACACGATGATATACGTGGTTCGGAAAACGATGCCTACATCCACGGGAAGGGGAAGAGTATTTATTTAAGAGCTAAGTCACACTTTTTCTTTACAGATTTCTAGCTTTCTTGTAAGCTTTTATATGTTGTTTCTACAAATTGTAAATTATGGTTATTTATATATTTGTCTGATACAAGTAGTTACAATAACAGACTGTAAAGAAAAAGAAATGTAAACGGCTATTGAATATATGGTTGAATGTTTGAGCTTATTTTACTTCACCTATTTATACTTGAGTTTGCATGAAGAGTTTGCTTACTTAATCGTCACCTGGAAAGCTTATCCCTTTATTGACATCTGAAAGACTGCCATCTGACTTACTTACTCGTTAGTTAAGCTGAATTCCCCAGCTTAAGCTTAATCTATGGCCTTGCGACGACCCAGGACTTCTCCCTTCAACGCATGATCATCTGTCGCATTCTTCGTCAGCTTAGCCCTCAGTAATGGCATACAAAGTTGGTCACATAAGCCCTACATACCACTTACTATACTTAGCCACAATGCCATCCTTGGGCCTCTGGCCGCATCATTCACCAAGTTGGTTGCATGACGCCTACCAGTTCCAGCACATAGAACCCTCTTCTTTGTTTAGGTGTTAACTTGTTCCTACTTCACCTAAGAACCCAACGTTCCATACTTAACATATTTTCTTACCCTTTTCTAGTTTACCATTTATAGACTTCTCTAAGTCTCTACATGTCTACCGTGTTACAACCTGACTGCATATAATCACCACATTGCTTACTCGATGTGTCCGCATCGTGCCCTAGATTGAGTTAGTGCTTCTTGCAATCCTTCAACGCTTTCTAGTTCTGTGATCTTCAGTCATTTTTTAGCCATAATTTTGAATAATGTTGTTAGAGGCATTCAATCTCCACCCAACCATCTTGGCTTATAAATTTCAAAGAAGTCTTCAATGATCTACAATCCTTGCCCTTTGAAAGGAAACCGACGAAAATCATCCAGAAACTCTTTAAGAATGAAAGTTCCTCTGAAGAGTGTAGTTCTTTAGGTCATTCTGACATGTGAGGACGTGTGTAGAGTAAGAATTCACCTTGAAAAAGATTGAATCCACCCTAGAGAGTACCCTTAGTAGTTGGTTTGATTCAAGAATTTTTATGTACTATTTTTCTAAAATTCTTTCTTTATTGTTTTCAAATTTTTCTCTCTATTTCTCAAACGTTCTTGGAATTGACACTTTGTAATTCATAACATTTAAATTAATGAACTTTATTCATTCTCATTTACTTATGAGCTGATTTTTGTTAGAGATTTGGTCATGTGGATACGCCAAGGATAATATGACTTAAGCCAATGAACCATCACATTGTCCCTACCTTTCGATTTTTTTTTCTTATTGAATGAATGATACCTTGTTAAGTTGAATTGACCATTTGAATCAACATGTTAGTGGAGTCTTAATATTAAGAAGGTTAGGACATTAGCGAAACTCACAAAAGAATATGAGACTAGTAATCTAGACATAGATTGTCATGTAATCTGGGACATAAGGTGCACCATAAAAGTTAAGAGTTTTAGTAAATTCACCTAAAATTTAGTTAGTTATAGAGATGATTATCTACATAGCCTCCTAAAAGAACTTTTAAATTAATAATAAATAGGGGTTGTTCTTTATTCATAGTCTGCGATACGATTGTGATTCGATTGCATAGGCTAAGACAAATTGTCTGTGGGTTGAAACCTGACCTTTAATCCTTATAGTGATCTATTGTTTACCTTTATTATTAGCAACCAACCACAAATTCGCCTATTTTTATCGGTCACCATTTGTTTGCATTGAAAGTATTATTTAAAAAAGAAGTGAAATTCTTACTAATCTCGTGGAATATGATACATAGAATAAAACCTAGATTACTGCTCGTAATAATATATGCTTGCACTAGATCTTACAAATTTATTACTATATAATCCATACATATTTTTGGACATCAGAGGCTGAGATAAAAGTTAACTCATCTTCTTTAGAAGTTGCATATAGAGAGGTTAAAGTGTTTTGGTTGCAACTCGAGAAATCATCATTGACAAAGAAACGCAAATCATTAGACAAATTTTAACTGAAGCTTAGATTGAAGAGGTCGGGTAAACCTCAACCAAAATTCTCCTGTTGCTAGCATGTGATGTTTGATTGGTCGCTTGATGATTCTATTTGAGAAGTGGGACCCCTTGACCTTTGATGGGTCATCTGATGATTCCATTGAAGCATAGATTTGGTTGTCTACGATGGAATACATCTTCCAGAATATGCGACACTCGTACGTAAACACGTTAAGTAATAATATAGTTAAAATAGTTGAGAAATTGTATATCGTCTCTAGGAGATTAGTAATTCAATTCTCTTAGCTATCAGGAAATCCTTCTACTTTTACTTGTGGATGGAAATTTTGATGGTGATATTAATTATAACTTAAAAACCCAAATAGATAAGTCTAATTGGAATAAACACCTAGTTAAGAATGTTTTAGGGCTTCAAATGCATTCAATAGGTATGTGGAATATAATTTTTTTCGTTACATCAATTCAATCATTAACTTAGCCTCAAAAGCCTAATATCCAAGTTTCTTCTATCGAGCTCAACCATTTCTAATACCTAATCATTAATCTTATTTCATGTAATCAATAAATTAAGTACAACCTTAAGACTCTTCATGACTGATCTCCACTATTTACCTGTCGTTCGCATGAACAAACCACCATTAGTCTAAAATATGCTAGTTCAAGCCTAAACTCTCTCGTTCAATCAAGATTAAAAACCTAACAACAATCAAATGATGATCAAACATCAAATTGATTAAGCACAAACATGATTGAAAGTCAATGTCATAAATATAATCCATCTAATTTAGACAAAATATCTACATACCAAAGAATTCAATCTAACCCTAGAACTACAAGTAAAATTAGCCATTCATGTTCAGAAAAAACATCACAAACATGTTGTACACACTAAAGAAAATAAATAGAGAAAATGAGAGGCTAGTAGTTGATCTCGCTCTATTGTTGGGATCACATCAATATCTCTCTCTCTATGTAGCACCAATCAATTCCAGGGATCAAGCTCTAAATAATCCTCTAAACAAAACTCTCTCAGTCTCGGTTCAAACCCTAATTGAACTTCTTTTTAATTTATGATGAATGGGAATCAAATAACCCATTTTTTCGATGGCTCCATGTTTCTATACTTTTTCCCTTCAGCGCATCGCCATGCTGTGGAGTTGCGGCTAAAAAACTTCATAAGGCATCGCGACGCTAGGTTACAGTATCGCAGTGCTACCCTTTTTCACAGTCTTGAGTTTAGAGCGTCGAGCTCAGTGCCGTTAGGCTCTTAACACTTATAGGATGGTTAGCCCCTCAACACTTATAGGATGCCTTTTTCTGCTTATTTTTCTCTTTTATCAAGCCTTAGGTCAAACTTTGACCTTTCTAAGTCTATAGGTCATTTTTCATTCTGTTTAGCCCGTTTGAATCCCAAGTCTCAGTTTCTACATTTCCAATAAAATAAACCATCAACGAAAATAATAGACAACAAAATCAACCAAAATCTAAGCCTTAAAAGGCACTTTTTGAGTGTTTTCCATACGAATGGCCCAAAAGCTCTCAAGGCATGGTGCGACAACTTTGTGTTAAAATAAGACACTTATATATGGTGGAAAACCACTAGATGAGCCTGCCAATAGTGAGCCATTTACCTGGATCCAGTTTAGAGAAGCATTCTTTAGAAAGTACTTCAAATCGGTTGTTGCACATCTAAAGCTAAGAGTGTTTTTTTTTTCCCTATAGCAAGGCGACTGGTCTATGATAGCTTTTGAGAGAGAGTTCACCTGACTTTCTCATTTATTTCACGGGTTTTACAAAAGCAGAATAAAAGAAAGGTGGACTTCTTTGTGATGGGCCTAAGGTAAAAAAAATTCAGGATGTAGTGTCTGCTCATAGGCCATCAAACTATGCTACAACTATACAATTGGAAGAGTTACTAGATAATCAGGCTCTGCTTGAGGCTAAGATGTCTGTTGGAGTTGGTATGTCTACTGATTAGAATAGAAGGTTTGACTAGATACACTTGAGTTCTAAGCATGGTTAGCAAACCAAGACAAGACGAGTCAACAGGATGATGAATGAAAGAGCCTTCTATGCAAGAACTGTGGGAAGGATTGATAACACACATGCACACATGTCAATTTATATTATTGTTAAAATGGTATTGGTCGAGTATCATGCTTAGGGAATCAGTTATCAATTCTTTTAGCTATATTAGAGATCATTTCAAGTTTATTTAGAGGACCAACTTGTTATGCAAATAACTAAAACTAAACTAACAAAAAAGCAAATAAAATGGTCAAGTATGAGGAATTTACTAAAAGACGTCATAGAGTATTAATTTTTTCAATGGACCTGCTAACCTCGATTGCTTAAACTCTTCAATCAATTAACTCATTAAGTTTCTTCGACATCAATCTCTATTGCTATCCTAATATGCTAGTATATTGATCGAACCAAAAGGGCATCGTAAACCTTTCAATCCAAATAAAATAATATTTTCGTGCCTACACAAACTTAGTAGAATAGTGTAGTATGGGTTGAACCACAGAGAGCCATATGAATTCCTTAATTAAAGAGCTTATAGTATGATAACTGAAAGGGGATTGTTGATTAGAGTTGTTTGAAACAAAAAGTAAATTTGCATAAAAATTAAATGAGAGTAAGAGAGAGAATTGTGAAATTAATTATAAAAAGATAGCTCAGGTTTGATGTGATGTTTTCCATTTAGTTTAATTGATCACTGAACTCTAGATCAAACATATTGCTTAAGCTTAGCCAAGATGATTAGAATCCTAATTGATCGTCCTAATTATCTAATTAATCAATATGAGAAGATGAATCCACTCTAAACACATTAACTAATTAAATTAAGCTTAAGGGAATATTTTAGAATGAAGAACCAATTTACAGTCACCTAATTAATTCATTCAATACGATTTTACATCATGTTTGATTAATGTATTACTTATTACCGGTTGACTTCACAACAATCAAGTTAATCTAACCCTTTTCTTCCTATGATTTATTACCTTAATCAAGGATAAATTTAAGCTTAGAATTCCTCATTTTTGATTGTCAATCAAATACATGAAAGTATCATTCATAATTAGAGAATTTAGAGTAAAATTGTAAAAAATACTTTTTGAATAATCTACAATGAAGAACAAGTCTCACAAATAATATAAAGAGGACAAAACTATCAAACCCAAGCTAGAAATGTTACCTCTAGCTCTAATCATCCTTAAAACGCTAAGATAATCAAGATGATAAATTCCTAATTTAGTAAACTTAGTTAATACAATAGATAAGAGAAGAAGATAGAGATAATTTGAAACATTAGCGTGATCCCAGTGGAATCAACTGATTTGTTTTATTTAAAGGAATGCACAAGCGCCACGATGCTAGGGTGTAGCGCCGTGGTGCCAAGGGACTGGGAACCCCTCTTATTGACGCTTCTGTGCAATGCCTTAGTGCTTCGCACATACACGTTATTTTCATCAGACTTCTTAGTATCGTAGCACTCTCCTAATTTGTCAAAAGAGACCTCTTGAAAAAAGCGTCAAGCATGGCACTGCTGCACTGTTGCCCAGCGCTCCCTTAGAGGCAATTCTAAATATTTTTTTATAGTTCTTTCTTCCTTTCTGCATTTGATCTTCTATTTGGTCCATTTTAGCACCATTTGCTTATAATGCTCTGTTCTACCTCTTAGAACCTCGAGATCTAATAAAATCACCAAATATGTCCAGGTCCCAGTGGTATGAGTCCCTAATATATGTATTATTAATTAGGTAAAGATGCCAAGACAAAGTGGCAGACGAAGCCAACAGATGGTGGATGGGAATATTGACCTTACCAACCGTGATCCTGAGGTCAAGAGGAATTCAATGGTGAATGAAAGAAAGATTAGAGAACCTATGAATCAGGAAGCGACTTCTGAGGGAGAGTTGAGCACTCTTTAGGCCAGAGTAGATCCTCAATTAGAGGACAGAGTGTTTAACAAAATTGCCCAAAGATTAGCGACCAACGTGAATTCAATACAGGCTGACCCAGAAAAGAAGTATGGCATTGAGAGGCTTAGAGCCCTAGGTGCTGTGGCCTTTGAGGAAACTGCTGACCCCGCAGAGGCGGAAGTATGATTAGACCTAATAGAGAAATGTTTTAATGTGATGGGATGTCCAGAAGACCATAAAGTCGGTTTAGCGGAAGAAAAGAACAGGTGTAGAAGTTCACTGAACTATCATTATACGCTCTTCCAATTATAGCGGAAGAAAAGAACAGGTGTAGAAGGTTCGAAAATGGGTTGAGGAAGAAGATTAGTACACCAGTAACTTCTACAGCTGATTGGCTAGACTTTAACCAGCTAGTGGAGACTGCTATTCGAGTTGAGCGGAGTTTGGAAGATGATGAACAAATATAGAAGGACCAAGTTATGTTTGTGGAGCCGAGAGATAGAGGATTCCAACCCTTAGTTGCAGGCCAGTCAAGTATGGGTAAGTTCAGAGGTGTGGATTGACAGAAGGCCAGGAGAAGAAGATCTCAACCCTCGGCTAGTACAACTAGTTGGCTAGATGTAGCATATTCTGGTGAGTCAGTCATCAGCATGAACTGGAAGCCCATGTGCTAGAACTGTGGTAAGAGGCACTTTAGGGTATGCTACAGCGGGAGTGGTGTTTTCTTCTAATGTGGGCAAGTAGGACACTTCAAGAGGGAATGTCCCTAGTTAACCCGAGGGGCATAGGCAGTGCAGCAGGTGACATCTTAGACTGTTAACTAGTCGAGAGTTGCTGAGAACAGAGGAGAAGGATTAAGTGGTTCAAAGCTGAAGGGTGTAATAGATTGATCTCAGTAGCAGGGGCGTGTGTATGCAGTTATGCACAAGGAAGCTGCAGAAGCTTCAGATGTGGTGACTGGTAATGTGACTTTATGTAAACAGTCTGCTTATGTTTTATTTGATCCTGGTGCCACACATTCCTTTGTATTTAGCATATTGCATCACATTTAGATAGGTTGCCAAAGGTTATGTCAGAAGATTTGTATATCTCTACTCCTATGGGAGATGTAGTAGTAGTAAGTGAATGTGATAGAAGTTGTGATTTGTTGATTGAAGGCCAGGATTTCTATGTCAACTTAGTTCCCTTAGACTTTCTTGAGTTTGATGCAATTTTGGGAATGGATTTCCTGGGCAAGTATCATGCTATTATTGATTGTTAAAAAAGGGAGGTGGCCTTCAAGAAGCTAGGTAAGCAGAAAGTAGTTCTTGTAGGATGCAGAGGGTTAACTTTAGGTAGTCTTATTTCAGCTGTAAAAGCCAGGAAGTTGATAGGAAAAGAATGTGAAGCTTATCTGGCTCATGTAGTGATTTCTCAGGATGAAAAGTAGAAACCTGAAGATGTACCAGTAGTTCAAGAGTTTCTGGATGTATTCTCTGAAGAGTTATCAGGCTTGCCACCTGATAAGGAAGTAGAATTCTCCATTAACCCGATTTCAGGCATGACCCCTATATCGCAAGCTCCATGTAGAATGGTGCCTGCTAAATTAAAGGAACTGAAGGTGCAGTTACAAGAATGGTTGATAAGGGTTATGTTAGACTCAACGTATCGCCCTGGGGAGCTCCAGTTCTATTTGAAAGAAGAAAGATTGTACCTTTAGACTATATATCAATTATAGGCAGCTAAATAAGGTAACGATCAGGAACAAATATCCGTTACCACGTATTGATGATCTCTTTGACTAGTTGAAGGGAGCTGCAGTATTTTTGAAGGTAGATCTGAGATCGGGGTACCATCAGCTGAAAGTGAAAGAGACGGATTTCCTTAAGACTGCATTCAGAACCTAGTATTTTGAGTTTCTATTGATGCCATTTGGCCTAACAAATGCTTCTGCTGTGTTTATGAACTTGATGAATAGGATATTCCACCCTTATTTGGACCAGTTTGTCATAGTCTTTATTGATGATATCCTAGTATATTCAGGTAACAAGGAGGATCATGTTAACCATCTGATAATAGTATTGTGAACATTGCGAGAAAAGTAGTTGTACGCCAAATTTAGCAAGTGTGACTTCTGGCTAGATTAGATAGCATTTTTTAGGCATGTAGTTTCTGCAGCTGGAGTTATTGTGGACCCTCAAAAGACGGTTTGACGTATATAGCAAATTGGGAAAGACCAACCAATGTGTTTGAGTTACGTAGCTTCTTGGGCCTAGCAGGTTATTATAGGCGCTTTGTGGAGGGTTTCTCAAAGATAACCCTTCCACTATCAAACCTGACCAGGAAGGATGTAAAATTTGAATGGTCCTCAAACTGTGAACGGAGTTTCTAAGAGTTGAAGCAAAGGCTAGTTTCAGCACCCATACTTATGCTACCCACTCTGGGTGAAGAATTTGTAATTTACTGTGATGCATCCCGATAGGGACTAGGTTGCATGTTAATGCAGAATGGGAAGGTGGTAGCTTATGCTTCTTGATAGTTGAAGAAGCATGAATGTAACTATCCCACTCATGACTTGGAGTTAGTGGCAATTGTCTTAGCCTTAAAGTTGTGGAGGCATTATTTTTTCGGGGAGCTTTTCCATATTTTCACTGAGCATAAGAGTTTGAAGTACATTTTCGAGTAGAAGAAGCTAAGCTTGAGGCAAAGAAGATGGATCGAACTGATAAAAGACTATGACTGTTTGATTGAATACCACCCTAGTAAGGCCAATGTAGTGGTTGATGCCTTAATTAGGAAGTCAACAGGTTCTAAAGCAACTAGTAAGAGTAACGTTGATCCAATAATTTAGAGCAACTCTAGCCGTCGAACAAATAGGTGGATTATTGGCCTCATTCCAGGTATGACCCACCCTAATGGATGAAATTGTACGCAAATAGTTGAAGGACCTTAACCTCCAGAAGATGGCAGAAGAGGCAGGTAAAGGATTAAGAACCAATTTTCATGTAATGGCAGATGGTGCTTTATTGAAGGAAGGTAGATTCTGTGTGTCGAATGTGTTGCAGCTCAAGTAGGCCATACTACAAAAGGCGCACAGTTCAGCTTATGCCATGCGTCCATAAAGTCCAAAAATGTATAGAACTTTGAGGACATTCGTATTGGTGGCCTGGGATGAAGAAAAAAATAGCCGAATACGTAGACTGATGTCTAATATGTCAATAGGTGAAACTTGAGAGAGACAGAGACCTGAAGGATTACTCAACCCGCTCCCAGTACCTGAGTGGAAGTGGGAACATGTAACGATAGATTTCTTATTTGGATTACTTAGTATGCCCTCAGGATATGATGGAATCTGTGTAATAGTTGACAGGCTAACCAAGATGGCTAAGTTTATACCAGTAAAAGTTACCTTTACCTTAGATCGGTTAGTTAAGATGTTCGTGGACGATAGTCAGCCAGTTCAGAGCTCTAGTGTCGATAGTATCAGATCGGGATCCAGGTTTACTTCAAAGTTTTGGGCTAGTTTGCAGAAGTCTTTGGGTACCGAGCTACATTTTAGTACGGCTTTTCATCCACAAATGGATGGTTAGTCAGAATGGACAATACAGACACTGGAAGACATTATGAGAACATGTGTTCTCAGTTTAAAGGAAGTTGGGATGCACAACTACCATTGGTTGAGTTTGTGTATAACAATAGTTATCACGTGAGCATAGGCATGGCTTCGTACGAAGCATTATGTGGCAGACCCTACAGGACCCCAGTATGTTGGAATGAAGTTGGAGTACGAAAACTGTTGGGTCCAGGATTGGTGCAGCAAATGTCAAATACCATGAAACTTATTAGGGAAAACTTGAAGACAGCTCGAGACAGGAAGAAAAATTATGCTGATAGGCAAATGAGAGATTTAGAGTTTGAGGTTGAAGACCAAGTATTCCTTCGGTTATCTCCATGGAAAGAAGTAATCAAGTTTGAAAGAAAAGGAAAACTGAGTCCCCAATACATCGGACCTTATGAGATTATAGAACGAATTGGCCCCGCAGCGTATAAATTATAGTTACCTTCGAAGCTAACACGCATTCACAATGTGTTCCATGTATTGATGCCGAAGAAGTATATACCTGATCCTACACACGTGCTAGTGGAACAACCGATTCAACTCAAGGAAAATTTGTCGTATGAAGAAGAGCCGGTTCAGATTTTAGACAGGAAGGACAAGGTACTCAAGAAAAAAACCATACCATTGGGGAAGGTATTCTGGAACAACCATGGAGTTGAAGAAGCAACGTGGGAATTCGAGGAGAAAGTAAAAAAGAAGTATCCTCAACTTTTTATCTAATTTCTATAGGTAAATTTTGAGGACGAAATTTCTTTTAAGGGGTGGTAGGTTGTAAAGCCCACACCTTACTTTCCTTTTTTTTTTTTTCCCTCTTTTAATTATGTTTATTGATTGAGTTTAGCAAAGTAATGGGGTTAAATATTCAAATTAGATTGGAATTGTGGGTTTGGGTTAAAGGATAAGTTTTGAAGAAGGAAAATGTCTAAGTATGGGAAACTTAGCTCTCGGATACTTATTAAACTAGCCTTGCAAAAAGAAATTATGGCTAAGTGTTAGTCGTAATGAGTGATGGCTGAGCATCGAGTAAGCATAAGGCAGACATCAAGTAAATGCCGTCGAGCATCGAGTATAAGCGATCGAGGAAGGGTTGAGCTTCGAGTCTAAAAGATCGAGGAATGGTCGAGCATTGAGTATCCCATCGAGCATCGAGTTCTTTCCATCGAGTATTTAGTAGAGAACCATCGAAATTTCCATTGATTAATGACCCTTTTCCATCGAGTTTTTCCATCGAGGATTGAGTTTTCTCAAAACATTCAGCTTTAAACTTTTCTTTTAATTATCCGGACAAATGGCTTAATCTGGGCCCTTAATCTCCATTAGTGGGTGAGGTGGCTTAAGGATATTTCATGCAAAAGGGCTAGACAGTAGTATAAAAGGGAAGAGAACTTCAAGAGCTTTTTTGGACGATTCCTTCGAGAAAATTAAACGAACTTCGTACCATTGGAAAGCTCTATGACTTCTCGTTGGAAAGAGGGTTGGAGAAGGAAGGAAGAGACGAAGGGTCGTTTTTGGGCATTTCCAGGCACTCGACAAAGAATCGTAGATCAAGATCAAACCACTTGGAATTCAAAGCTGAAAGTTTAAGGTAATATTGTTGTCACCATTTCAAGTAAGTTTGTGGAAGGAATTTTTGCAAGATAAGATAAGATCTTGGGGTTGAGTTACATATTTCGAAAGTTAAACCTAGAATCTTTGATCAAGCAGGGAGTTGCGGTTTAGGGCCATCAAGAAAGATTTAAAGGCACAGGTCAAACCACAAGGAGTTTTATGCTGCAATTTTGAGATAACATTGTTAACAAAATTCTTAGAATGTTTGAAAAAGGAACTTTCTTAAAATGAGTTCTAGTTTTCGAATTATCGACGTTAGAAGCTGAATCTGGAATTTGTGGACAAACAGGCAATTTCTTACTAAGTGTGAGCTTGGTTTTAAAAGAGTAGTCTCGAAAGGGAGACCAAAGTAGTAACTAAAATTCTTATTCTTATGTGTAGGAGCAATGCCCAAGCCTACAAAGCCTAGGAAAAACAAGCCTAAAGACCCCTAAGTGACTAAATGTCTTTTTAAATTGATATATAAAAGGGACATGCATTCCAATTGAATTTCATGCTAAGGTTTATGGGTTTTTCAAACAACTAAAATCTATACTGATGATTTTTAAAGATTTCATAGTATTTCTTAAGCGTTATGTTTTAAGCTATTTAAATAAACTTTACTAATTCTAGCGCATGTCAAGGTTGAATGCTAAAGTATCTTAAAACTAAATGCTTATAATTCGTGAAGTATGCGTGTTGAATTGTGATAATGCCCCTATGGTGAAAGCTAGGTAAATGCTATGCCTAAAGCTTATTGTACTCATATCTTCTATGAATGTTACGATTCTAGTAAACTGGATGCCGAAGGTATAGAAGATATCCGAGGAAGTACCTAAGGCATTGAGGGTACTTAGTATACTCCACGTGCTCATAGGTAGTTCTGAATGAGAGGCCAAAGTATGGGTCTCCTAGCCACAGTCATTATAGTGGGACCAAAGTATGGGTCTCATGACCATGAATGGATGTTGGGAGCTCAAGCTACGAATGCTCGTTCTCAACTAAGGTTTGATAGTATGTTTGATTATGATTATATGTTTAATATAATATGTGTATGAAAGGCTTGAGACAAACTATTTTTCTATGAGTCAGTCACTGGGTAACCAGCTCACCGTTTCAAATGTTTTCCTTTTTTCGGTAGCGGTCAGATTCCCCCTGGTTGAACCCACTGCTACTTTCCACTCAAAAACTCGGCTAGGAAGGAGGAAGCTTAGGTTAAACTTATTTTGATGTACACATGTTTTGAGAGAAGTTTGGGACTTGTGGATTTTATTTTAGGACACATGTTTTCGTTCTTACGTTGTTTTGTTGGACATATGTTTGTCGCCATTTCTGAATTGTAATTAAGTTGCTTTGCTAGTTAAAGTCATAGTTCTTTTACCGCTAAGTCGTATTTGCATATCAAGGTTTTAAGTAGGTTTTACTTAAGTTAGGCAATAAATGCTGGCATGTAGGTCGGTAACTACTGCCGTTATATTCCCTTTCAGTTTTAAAGGGTAAACTGGGTGGGGGTGTGACAGTTTACATCCTCAACTATGTCTTTTTCATTTTAAAGGATTTTTGTCTTAGGAACCCACTGGTCTACCATGCTTCTAGCGTGTTCTAGACTCATTAGTGACAGCTTGTTGTGTTTGGATATCAATTTTTGATGGAACATTTGTAGCTTGTATATGTGACTTAGTTACTTTCTTTACATCTATAAATGCATCTGGTAATTGATTTGCTATATTTTGCAAATGAATTATTTTCTGAACTTCAATTTCACATTGGTCTTTTCGGGGATCTAAATAGGACAATAAAAAGGCATTCCATGTAACGTCCTTTTCTAATTTCTTAATTCCCCCCCTAGTATTGGAAATTTTGTCTCATTAAAATGACAATCAACAAATCGTGCAACAAATACATCATCCATCTGGGGTTCATGATATTCAATAATTGATGGGGAATCATATTCAACATATATTCGTCTTTGAGGACCCATCTTATTGCGTTATTGTGGAGCAATTGGAACAGATACTACACACCCAAATATTCTCAGATGGGAAATATTTGGCTCATGACCATAAGCTAACTGCAATGGCGAGTACTTATGATAAGCTATTGGCCAAATGCGTACAAGTGACGCTGCATGCAAAATAGCATGTCTTCATACAAAGGAAGAAAGCTTAGCTCTCATAAGTAATGGTCTTGCAATTAATTCCAAGCATTTTATAAATGATTATATTAAATCATTTTGTGTATTAACATGAGGTACAGGATGTTCAACACTTATCCTTATTGACATACAATAAATATCAAAATCTTGGGATGTAAATTCACAAACATTATCAAGACGAGTGGTCTTAATTGTATAATCGGGAAATTGTGCTCTTAACTTATTTATTTGAGCAAGTAATCTTGCAAATATAAGATTTCGACTTGATAAAAAACACACGTGTGACCATCTACTGGATGCATATATTAATACCATAAAATATCTAAATGGTCCACTTGGTAGGTTAATAGGTCCACATATATTACCATGAATTCGTTCTAAAAAGGCAGGTGATTCAGTCCCCACTTTAGCTGGTGATTGTCTAATTATTAATTTGCCTTGACAAGAAGCATCACATGATAATTCATTAGATTGAAGAATCTTCTGGTTCTTCAATGGGTGTCCATTTGAATTCTCAATAATTCTCCTCATCATTATAGATCTGGATGATCCAATCGGTCATGCCAAATTGTAAATATATCTGGATTCATGAACTTCAGGTTCATTATTGCATATGTTTCAATTACTCATATATAAGTATAATACAATCCAGAAGATAAAGTAGACAATTTTTTCAATATACGTTTTTCATTTGAAACAGTAGAGATAATATATAAATATTTCACATTATTCTTACTACCAGTCTCAATATGATAATCATCCCAACGTATATCTTTATAACTTAAAAGATTTCTCTTTAATTGACTAGAGAACAATGCATTGTCAATTGTAAATTTTGTTCCTCTAGGCAAAATAATATTTACTTTTCCAAAACTTTCGATCAAATTTGCAGAACCTGATATTGTATTTACTTTTGCTTTCAACATCGTCAATTTAGAAAAATATTTTTTATTTGTAAGTATTGTGTGTGTAGTTGCACTGTTTGCTAGACATAAATCTTCTTTGCTCATTTTTTAAACATCCAACTTATGAAAATGATCCATGTTTCTTCATTAAGAAAATAATTATAATAAGAAAAATAACAATTAAAATATAAAAAAGTTACTAAAAAAAATGAAGATAGATAAAAGAAAACAACAACATTAAGTCTAGATATTCCATCAATTGCACCTATCCTTCAGGAGATTCAAAGAAGTCCGCCACATCAAAATTTGTCATATGAGATGGGTTAAATATATCATTACCCTGGTATGTAAAATCTGCTTTTACATTTTTCCCTTTTTTCTTCAAGGAAGCTTGATAGAGGCCAACTAAGCTTTTTTGACGTATGACAGGTACGTGACCAATGCCTAGTCATTCCACATCGGAAGCTTTTATTTTCAACAGTTTTTGAACTCTTATCTCGTGGAGATTTTCCTTTGTGATCATCATTTTGTGTAGTTCGTTCGAAATTTGAATAATTAAAATGACCACCACGAAAAAAATAATTATTTCTCCTTCTACCAGGATCATGACCTTGACCGCAACCACGTCCTCGAACAGGATTATTATTAAAATTCACAGCATTCACTTCAGGGAGTGGTGTCATTTTGGTTGGTCGAGATTCATGATTTTTCATCAATAAATCGTTATTTTGTTCAACCACGATAAGATATGAAATTAATTCAGAGTACTATTTAAAATCTTTCTCTCGATATTACTACTGCAAGAGCATATTCAAGACATGAAATGTAGAAAATGTCTTTTTTAACATATCAGCATCAGTAATTTTTTCTCTGCATAACAACAATTTTGAATTGATTTTAAATAATGCAGAACTGTAATCACTTACTAATTTAAAATCTTATAACCTTAAATGCATCTACTCATAACGGACTTTAGGAAAAATAACTCTTTTTTTATGATCATACTTTTCTTTCAAATTTTTCCAAGAGATACAGAGATATTTTATTGTAAGATACTCAATTTTTAATCCTTCATGGAGATAATGAAGAAGGAAAATAATAGTTTTTGTATTGTCCTGGCTGGATGTCGTATTTACTTCTTTAATTGTTTCTCCCAAGTTCATAGCATCTAGTTGAATTTTAGCATCGAACAACCATGACAAATAATTATTGTCATTAATGTCAAGAGTTGCGAATTCTAATTTTGTAAGGTTTATCATGGGAACATTATCACAAAATATTGTATTTATATTAGAAATTTAATATGTACTAAATATGCAAAATAACATTTAATTTATTAATTATAATAAAGAGGAAAAAAATCGGCCTATCTTTCGGACCTACTGTCAGCGATGGAAGCAATAGAAGCTCATGCTGATAATGTGTTGTGAAATTGAGGAGCATAATGGAGCACAACGAATATTGAGAAAATATAATATATATAATAATAATAAATATAATAATAATAAAACAATAAAATATAACTAAACTTATAAATAACTAAATTAAAAATAATTAAAATTATAATTTTATGAAAATATGAATAATACAAATAGAAAATATGATTTTATGAAAATAGGTAATATATGAAAAACTTTTTTTATTCTCACCAATGTGCATAATTTTAAGATTTAGCAAATGCCACTATTTAGAGACAAAGTGGCAAGTAGAATGTGGACTTACATGGACACCAAACATGAATTATTACAAGCGACATGAACAACATGAAAAATGACATATGACTTTTAAGACACTAAATATTAGACATCTATTTTTATGATTTTTATAATAAAGGATGATTTAAACCATTTTAGGCTATTGGATTTTATTAGATTGAAAGTGGGATCAACAAGAAAAATAGCTAAAGTTAAATAGTTCAACTTTAAAAATAGCTAATTATATTAGATTTTGCAAATATGGATAAACACAATTTTTATGAAATCTACAAATTATATTAGGAGAAAAATACCCCTAGTAGATATTCTACACAATTATTCAGCCTAAAAGTTAACTAAAAATCCCTTAGTTAAGGAAGATACGTTAAATTAATTCATATAACTAATTTTGTTAAATTATTTAAAACACGTAATTGAGACAAATTCAAATTTGGTATTGATGGTTGCCCTATTTTGATTGAAGATAAAGGGCTATTTTTGAAGGTAGAAAAATAAACTAAAATATTTATAAATATAGCAAAATTTCATTATCTATCTACGATAAATCGCGATAGATTTTGATAGACTACTATCCGTTCATGACAGAGACTTCACTTCACTAGAATGACCATAGGTAACATGACCTTAATCCTTAGTGAGTTGGGAACTCATGCCATTGAGGGTGGTCCTTTGATTTGCATGGGTGCGAGTGGCCAGGCCGCCGACCCAAACCTACCACTTTGGGAATTTGTCTGATTTGGGAGCTGAGAACTCAGCTACACAAGATGGAATTCACTCCTTCTCCGAAGTAGGTGTAAGTAGATAGATAGCTCCCTTAAGGGCTAATTCAAAGGCTTGAACGATGTGGCGCCACACACTTTCTCATGGCCTGAGAGGTGTTCACATATACTAGGACTATGTTGTATTGTTCATTAGAGGGATCAGTGGTACTTAAAGAGTTAGATGTAACTACAGGGGCAAAACGGTAAATTGGCCCAGCTGTACTTACGGGCATCTGTGAAAGATTATCGTACTCATGATTGGTTATATCCAATGGACACAGAAATATATCTGTGGTAAGAAGAGTTCAGCTGCCGGTCTTTAGTGGAATGTCTGGCAGTTAACGGATGGTGGATCTCATGGCTAAAGAGTTTAGTCAGCTATTCACGTACCGTTGGAGCTTTGAGCCATAGGTCCATAAGGTCCCCTTGGTAGCTTGGATACAAGTTGAGAATCAGTTTTTGGGTTAGTTTGAGATGTTAAAATCGAAAAGAGGGAGTTCGACTATATATGATATAATTGAACTGATCAATTATATATAATATGATTGACTAAATGTATGAGATACATTAATTTGGAGGAAATTGGATATAAATATGATTTATATCAAGTAGAGGAGAAAACACTATGGTTGATATATGATATCAAACTAAAGATTATGAATATAATATGATTATATTTATTAATTTATTAATTGGATGGTTATGAGTAATTGACCACCATTTTCTCCGAATTCATGCGTTAGTAGGAAGTTCAATTCAATTTTAGTAACTGAAGAATAAAATGAAAATGATTTTCATTTTGCAAGACACACGCATAATTGCTCACGGTATGATAAGTATTCTATCGCTTAGTGTTTGCGGTGTCTATACGATAGCGCTAGCTTACTAAACGATTGCACACTCGAGCCCGCATTTTCCTAAACGACCGCGTACCATTTCATAGACGATCGCTTAGTGCCTGAGCGTACTAAATGATCGTATAGACGATCACTTAGCTTTTACTACACGATCATGTACCACCCACTAAACGATCAAGCACCCGACTATACGATAGTCTTTCCATTCACCCATTTGCTTGATCTTAGTACACGATAGTCTTTCCTCCTTACCTCTACCAATTCCATCAAAGGCCACCCCTTGGATTCTCGCTCCAAGAATACTGAGGGTTCAGAGTGGTGGTGTCGTCTCCATTTCCTGTTGTTCGAGTGAAGCTATTTGTGTAGACGACCGGGGTGTGCTGGACGATTACTTGCTTGTTTAGCGAGAGAGAGAGGAAGTTCGTGGAGAGAGCGAGATTTCAAGTGAAGAAAGTCTTCAACTAGTATGTTCTCTCGATCTCTTGTTTATTTATCCTTTATGCATGCCAATAATTTAGCGTTATCAATGCATATCTGTATGTGTGAATGTATATGTGGAAATTCTGTCACAATGAGTTGGAAAGATCCGCTTCTGCTCATAGGTACTCATGTATAAGAGTTCCTTCAGTGTATGCCTTAGTTTATTGTATTAATGTACATTATTGATTGTAATTGTTATTTTTATTGTTTTGTACACCGCACTAGCTTTAGGACAAGTGAGAGATTTTTGGGGATTGTGCCATAAGTCCCATGGTTTGTAATGTATAAAAAATATCAATTTATTTAATTAAATGAGAAGTTATTTTCTTTGACATTTAGATTTATATAACAATAAATAAGATCCGAGTTTATTTAATGTAACTTAAACATGTATGTGGTTGGCAAACAAGTGGATTATAGTAATAACCTAAATGATCTGTATGAAGGGATCAAATCCCAAGTGGAAGTGTATGATCGACTTGAATTTTGTTTTTGATTTTACATAAACAAAATACGTACTAAAATAATAACATGATAGATAAACAATCAAGATTAACATGCATTTAAGAGAAGAAAAGAGGGAAGAGCTAAAACATACCTTTGTAGATTTCCAATCTTCACGATTCCCTCCGTGTTTTCTCCAGAACGTCCCTTCAATGATCAAGGGACACCATCGTAAGTAAAACCTTGTTATTCTCTAGGATCCCAAGAAATGGATGTGTAGTCTCCAAGACTTGGAAGTGGATGACCCCCTTCTCCTAGTCTTTCCTATTCATTTTCTACTTCTAATTTAATTAAATAACTTTTATTTAATTAATTAGTCTAATAATTAAATAACCATATATCCTTAAAATTCAAATATATATATATATTATATAATAATATCACATGTTTACTTTAATCTCTTTTTCTAAAAAATTAATTAATTAATTAATTAATC
The DNA here is from genome assembly GCF_009727055.1 of Benincasa hispida. Lineage (NCBI taxonomy): Eukaryota > Viridiplantae > Streptophyta > Magnoliopsida > Cucurbitales > Cucurbitaceae > Benincasa > Benincasa hispida. The sequence continues at coordinate 42,091,495 of NC_052349.1, read as the reverse complement.
AATTAAACGACTATATTAAATCATATTTAATATATAATTAATCAACATAATTATCATATATTTATATGTATACATCTTTTTAATATTTGAATCTTATCCAAATATTTTTCTCTCTAAATTATAGATCACATCTATAATTAATCATATTATATTAATCTCATTAATATGAAAAATAATTCAAACCATTCCTCTTATATATCGTGTAGTGAGCTAACAAATGGACCTATAAATTAGAAGCTTCAATGATATAGGATTAATTAATTTAACACCTTAATTAAATTAATTGATGTTCATTAACTATCGATCACTCCACTATAGACCGATAACTACACTCTTCACATTGTAGATTTATTTATGTGTCCACGGATAAAACTAATTAACAGTGAGTCGACCTTGCACAAATTGCTTAGAACTATAGCTAGGTCAAAATATCGTTTTACCTCTGTAGTTACATCTAACTCCTTAAATACCACTGATCCCTCTAAGGAATAAATAATTTATAGTTCAACTATAAACTAACACCTCTCGAGCAAGTTAAAGGTTGAGGCCTCAATGTTCAAGAACCGAAATCAGCTATTAAGGGCAAAATTTATCTACTTTTCTTAAGGTCGGGAAATGAGTGAATTCCATCTTGTGTAGTTGTGTTCCTAGCTCTCTATTCGGCTAACAAGGCCACTCTCATATAAATCAAAGAAATGCCCTCATAGATAGGAGTTCACAACTCATTCAGGATTAAGGTCAAGTCACCTATGGTCATCCTAGTGAAGTGTAAGTCTCTTTTAGCAATGGTGTTATATAGAGAGACTATTTATTTCACGGTCCGGTCTTATACAAACTCTTTGTACAGAATACCCCTACTCGCATGTCTCCACATGAACGATCAGGATCAGATCATTTGTAGAACTTTACAATTGTAATATCTATAAAGTAGGTCATATTCATAATGTCATCAGGATAAGGTACCCAGCCTTATCCATCTACTACAGACCGTTTAGGTTACCACTTAAACGTGATCCACCTATATGTCTCCACATACATGTTTAAGTTTCATAAGATAACGTTGGATCTTAGTTTATTGGGTTGATATAATGCAGTCTAAACATTAATAAAATACCTCTTATTTTATTAGATATATAATTTGTCTTTACAAACTACAAGATACGCTCGATTTAGGACATTAACTCCAACAATCTTCCACTTGTCCTAAAACGAGTGGGATGTCCCTCATCAAATACAATACAATGAATAAGTTGAGTATAAAGTATTAAATATAAAAAAAGTGATGTAAAGTATCAAATAGAATACAATAAACTAGGGCATACAATATACCCAACAAAATCTCTTACTTGCCCTAGATTAAGTGACTCATATCTTGTAGACACATGCTTTCTAGGTGACCCTAAAAAACTTTTGTCGTGAGAGCCTTTGTAAATAGATCAATAACGTTGTGCTCTGAATGTGATAATCCCATCTTCTCATTGCACAATCTCCCTAATAAGATGATACTTGCACTCTATATGCTTTCCACGTTTGTGGTTATGAGGCTCATTAGAGTTTGCCACTGTACCACTGTTCTCACAATAAAGGGTGATAAGCAAAGTCATGTTTGGAACAACTTCCAAATCTACTAGAAAATTTTTGAGCCACACAACATCCTTAGCAGCTACATATTCTGCCTCCATGTGGAATCTGCAATGCATCCTTGCTTGATGCTTCGCCATACTATAGCTCCTCCATTCAGAGTGAACACTGGTCCTAATGTGGATTTCTTGGAATCCTTATCAGTCTGAAAACCAGAATCGGTATATCTTGTAAGGATTCAATCCTTAACACCGTGCACAATTATATAGTTTCTCATTCTGCTACGATACTTGAGAATGACTTTAACTGATGTTCAGTGATCAAATCTAGATTGGACTGATATCTACTAACTACTCCCACTGCATGGACAATATCAGGCCTAGTACACAACATGACATATATAAGGCTATCTACTGTAGATGTATAAGGAATCCGTCTCATCTTCTCAATCTCTTGAGGTATCTTAGCATATTGTTGCTTAGAAAGAAAAATTCCATTCTTAAAAGGTAGTAAACCTTTTTTGGAATTATGCATCAAATACTCGGCAAGAATTTTGTTAATATACGATGCCTGAGGCAAGGATAGCGTTTTGTTCTTACGATCTCTTATAATTTTGATCCCTAGAACATACTGAGCTTCACCCAAACCTTTCATTTGGAATTGAACAACTAACCATTCCTTAATTTTGGTTAAAAAACCTACACCATTCCCAATGAGTAGGATATCATCCACATACACCACCAAGAAAGCTATTAAATTGTTAATGATTTTCTTGTAACACAAGATTCATCAACATTTTGATTAAAGCCATAGGTTATGGTCGCAACATCAAATCTCATGTTCCAAGATCTAGATGTCTATTTCAATCCATAGATGGACCAATTGAGCTTGCAAACTCTTTACTCTTGACCTTGTATGAATTTTTCTGGTTGAATCATTAGATTATCTCTTCAAGATTATCATAAAAAAGGCAGTCTTGACGTCCATTTGTCATATTTCATATTCATAATATATGGCAATAGAAAAAAGAATCCAATATATTTTATAATAGCAACAGAAGAGAAGGTTTCTTCATAGTCCACCCCCTCACCCTGGGTATAACCCTTTGCTACTATTCTAGCCTTGAAGGTTTGCATCTTTCCATCTACACCTTTTTTCCTCTTCTAGATCCACTTGCAAACTATAGGTTTTACCCTATTAGGTTGGTCTACAAGTTTTTAGATAGAATTGGTGGAGTACATAGACTCCATTTCTAGATTCATGGCCTTAATCCATTCATCTTTATCAACATTTTCCATTGTCTTCTTGTAAGACAAGATCCTCAACATCATCGTTAATGATGTTTTAGGCTTTTGTTAAACCCACATAGTGAATAGGTAGTTCACAACCCTCCCACTACTCGAGGAAATCTCAATTCTTGAGATGGATTAGTTTGACTAGACGAACCGACATCAACAACTCTTGTTGATGTACTAGCCTCTTCAACAACTCTTGTTGAAGTGTCAGTGGTATTTTCAGAATATTTTCTTAAAAATTTTTTTGCTTCGTGGTTTCTGGTCCCTCACGTGGTCTTTTTAAAAAATATAGCATTTCTCGATACAAACACTTTATTTTCACTTGGATCAAAGAAAGTACCCACCTCTCATTTCTTTGGGATAGCCTACAAATAGGCATACTTTTGAACGAGGTTCCAACTTTTTGGGATTTGTCATAAGCACATGGGCTAGATATCCCCAAATTCTGAAGTGGTATAAACTACCTTTATGACCCCTTCACAACTCTAAAGGTATTTTGAAAACACTCTTTGATTGAACATTGTTCAAAATGTAAACGGTAGTCTCCATTACAAATCCTCAAAACGAGTCAGGAAGTTGAGTATAACTCATCATAGACTGAACCATGTCCAACAAAGTTCTATTTCTCCTTTTTTATACACCATGCTGCTGAGGTGTACCAGGGGCTGAGAGTTGGGACATTATTTTATATTCTATCACATAGTTATGGAATCTTAAGTCCATATACTCTCCACCAGAATCTTATATTCGTTAAGCTTTTCAAGTTCTTCAGACTTATGTTGTATTAGGTATAGATCCCGTATCTTGAATAATCAACTATAAAAGAAATGAAATATTCATACCCTTCTCTTGCTTCTACATTCATCAGACTACAGAGGTCTAAATATATAAGTTCCAAGGCTTCTTTTCCAGTAAAGGTCGTTTTGTCATCTTGCCTTTAGGGCATGATTCACATATAGGTAAAAAAATTTCTTCTAGACTATTTAGAAGTCCATTTTTCACCAATCTCTTAATCCTATTGAGATTAGTCTGACATAATCTTAGATGCCAAAGGTGGATATTTTCTTTAGGACAAATCCTTAGTCTCTTAGCAGTTGTTGCCGTTATGAACATTTCAGTATTTAGAAAAACCTTTGTAACCGACGACCTTAGTACATATAAGTTATTTTATTTTTAAGCAAATTCTATCTCCATTCCGTTTTTTAAAATAAACACTTTACTTTAAGAGAAGGAGAGAGAATAATTTTTTTTAATCAAACAAGAAACAAAGATTAAATTCCTCTTTATATTAAGAACTACATATACGTCATCTAATAATATATTTCGTTTATTGTCCAAAAGTAACTTAAGCCTGCCTATGACAACAGCTGAAACGATCTCACTAGTACCAATGTGAAGAGTCATATCCCCAACTTCTAATTGTCTCCAGGAATTAAACCCCTAGTAGGAAGAACATACGTATTTAGTAGTTCCTACATAAATTATCTAGTTAGAATAATTATTCTCTACTAAGCACGACTCTAGGACAAATAAATCATATTTATTGTCATTGGATCTTTTCCTATTCTTGAGAGCAGTGGGATCAACTTGAACACCCTTATTATGAATTCCATGTTTTTCCTTTGAGGTCAAACCTCTTTGATAAATTTCGCTGGAGTTAGCAACTTTTGCCTTCTCTATTTGTCCCTTGACATTCAATACGGACTAGAGTTCAAATAAGGAGCTGACATTACTGTTTCGTCTATATCAACCTTATCCTGCTTAAATTATGAGGACACTCGCTCAAACAACTCTTGCATTGATTGCATGATCTAAAGTGAGTGACCATGCTCTCAAGCAGAAGCGTGTGATCGCCTTGCAATTTTTTTTTCACTTTTACATTAAAAAAAATACGTTATAAAAGCAATAATATAATGGATAAACAATCAAGATTAGCATGTATTTAAGAGAAGAAAAGGAGGAAGAGCTAAAATTTACCTTTGTAGATTCCCAAATTCTTGTTATTCTCCAGAATGTCTCTTCAATGATCAAAGGACATCACCGGAAGAGAAATCTTGTTATTCTTTAGGATCCCAAGAATTGGATGTGTGTCCTCCAAGACTTGGAAGAGGAAGAAGAAGTAGTAGAGAAAAGAAGAGAGATGTTGAGAGAAGTAGTAGGAGAGTAGGATTCAGGATTCCCAATTCAACTGTGTCATAAACATGGGTTATGAAGAACTATTTATAGAGAGAAGGGGTAACCCCCTTCTCCTGGTCTGTCTCGTTTCTACTCTAGTTCTAATTTAGTTAAATAACTTTTATTTAATTAATCAGTCCAATAATTAAATAACCATATATATTAAATCCAATTTAATATATATAATTAATTGATAAATAAATATAAATCACATGTTTATTTATCTTTACTTCTAAAAAATTAGTTAATTAATTAATCAATTAAACGACTATATTAAATCATATTTAATATATAATTAATCAACATATAATTATCACATATTTATATGTATACATCTTTTTAATATTTGAATCTTATTCAAATATTTTCTCTCTGAATTATATATCACATCAATAATTAACCATATTACATTAATCTTATTAATAAGGGAAAGTAGATGAATTTCTTCTTAAAGGGATTATTCAGAGTCTTGAACAATGAGACACTTCACCCACTTACTTATCAGACAGGGATCTAGTTTATAGTTGGACTAATTGTTCATTAGAGGGATCAGTGGTACTTAAGCAGTTAGATGTAACTACAAGGATAAAACGGTAATTTGATCTAGTTGTAGTTACGAACAATTTATTATTGATTGGTTATATCCATGGATACGAAAATATATCTACAATCTGAAGAGTGCAACTGTCGTTCTTTAGTGGAGTGACATTTGACAGTTAATGAATGTTGATTAATTTAATTAAAGAGTTTAATTAATTAATCTTGAATCAATGGAGTTTATAATTTATAGGTCTATAAGGTTTCCTTGCTAGTTAATATAAAGTATAATATTATTAATATAAAGTATAATGTATATTGATATATTATAGTATATAGTTAATTATAAATATAATTTATAAATAAAGCCATATAAAATGTGAGAGATATATATTTGACTAAGATTCAAATATTATTTATATGAATAAGATTCATATAAATACTAAGTTAAAAATAATATGAATAAGATTCATATTAAAACTCTTGGTTATAAGGGAAAGTTGCCTTTTAATATGATTAAGGTGCATAATATATAGTTCATTGACTAATGTTTAATTAATCAACCATATATTATAAATAATATTGGATTATTTAATATTATATTGGGAATATGATATTAGTATAATATTAATCCAATAACTCCTCACTTTAAGGAAGTTATTCTGTATCATGTTGATGCTCTTCCCTTTTTGATATATTGTTGTTAAAGCTATAAAAGTACTATTTCTTAGGCTTAATTTAGGCTCTTTAATAGATTTTTAATTTTAATTATCCTATTTTATAGGTATTGAGCACCAAAGAGGTGGAATCAAGCTTAAGAAATAAAACGATGTTAATTTGAAGCAATTTGGAGGCAATTTGAGCATCTAGGTTTCAAAGGAGGAGAAATGACCAAAATACTCCTGATCAGAGCATTTCAACCCTCCCTCAATGCTATAATACAACGCTATAAGGTAGAATGTATGGATGCAGGATCAGTGTTGCAACACTATCTGCAGCATTGTAACGCTATGAATTTTGATTGATAAGTGCTAAAATCCACGTGCACCTCTAATTTGCATTAGAGTTACAAGGCTGTCTCAACCCTACCCCAATGATCGAGGGTTAGATTAGCAAGAGCGTTACAATGCTCATACTAGCGTTTCAATGCTATGAATATCATATAAAAGTGTTAATTATAATATTCGTCAAGTAAAATTATCTGTATGATACGTAATCCATGATCCTTCTAGGCTTCGCTGGACGACATGACGTTCTCGTTCAAATATAGGCCGGTCGTACTTGTGATGGTTTCCAAGGATCCAATATGAGAGTAAAGAGTAGTTGAGGCATTTTATAGAATTTGAAAGTGGGAACTCCTTTATTTGATGTAACTACTTAGTAATTACTAAAGATAGGCTAAGGTAATTACCAAGTTAATCTTTCCTTTCTTAAGTAGAATAACTCAGGTTGGGAGAGAGTTTAAATAATACCTAGTATCATAAGACTAGTAGGGCACTGACTAACTTTAGAGCCTATTGGGTTTGCTTTTATATTTTGAAATATTGTATCGAGTAAGGAGTTAGAACAAGCCGAGCCTTAACCAGGCCCTATTAGAAAGAGGAAGCGCTTTAGCTATTTCATTTTTTCTTGCTTTTCATTGTTGGCTTTCTTTTATGAAGAGCTGGTTTCGGGGTCTCTCTTTATTGAGATAGTCAAATTAGACTCTCTTTTCATCATCCTTGAGTGAAGGATTCTAACCTAGCTCAATAACCCCTCTGTGAAGTTGTAGTCCTTTCTGCTTACAGTTCTGATAGTTCCGTGTCTCCAGCCTCTCATGCCTACCTGTTTTTCGACAAACTTGCTTGCTAAGATTTCAATCTCAAAAATTTTACAAACCCTAGGATTGTTGACTTTTAGTCGTCAAGAGGACTTAGTCAAGGTCTTAGTATATTTGTTTGATCGAATTCGGCTAAGGCTAAGGTGAAAATGCCTTTTGTTTCCTTGAGACTTCTTACCAGCTAACCCGCAGTAATCTCCTTTTCTTTTCCACGACTTAGACTAATGTAAGTGAAAGTGGGGGAATGTGTCTTGTTGTGACTCAGCGCTCTAGTAATTGAATTCTCCTTCTTTTTTGAATCGTATTACTGACATTTAATTAGATTGTATAGCTCTTTAATAAATTGTGCTATGTCTTTCTAAGTGAGGAAATCTTTCTCATTTTGGATGCGCATCCCTGTAGAACTGAGGCTTTTGATCAAGTCTCTCGATCTTCAGTTTTAATCCTATCTCTTTCCGTTATACCTTATATAATGTCTTCTTCCTAAGAGTCTGTTTCTTTGTTAAGTAAGAAATTTCATACATAAAGGAATCTTTCTATAAACCGGTTTGTAGCTGGGTTGAAGCCTAATTATAGAGAGCAAAACTATCCCTTCTGATTTTTTTTTTGTCCTGTCAGATAGAAAGAAAATGAGACCTCAAAAAGCCTTATTTACCACTTTAGCGGGTGGGGTTGAAGAGGGGGTTTACATACAACCGAGGCAAAGTGGTTTATGATTAAATCTCAGAGGCATTCTTATCATTTGGTAGATCCAAGTCCATGGCTTATTTTGGGTCATGACTGAATGTTGTTCAAAAGCACACTTCTCCTTCTTCATTTACAATTCATTCTCCTTGAGTACTTGGAAAACTCATCGTAGGTGCTTTTTTTACCTCGAAAGTTTTACTATGCACCACAATATCATCCAAGTATACTACGAAAAACTTGTCCAATCTCAATTTGTGGAAAGCCTTCGATGGTTTCCTTATGAAAACATCAATTTTTATTTGGGTATAGACGGTATCTCTTTATTCTTCGTGATATTGACCACATTTCTGATCCCTATTTGCATTTTAGTGGGTTGGTCTGGTATGAGAAGTTATAAGAATGAATATATTACAACATCTATAGTTCGTGAATTTCTGATGATTGTCGTGTTCCACATGGTGGATCCTCTACTATTGTATGTTCTTCCCGATATATCTAGAAGCTTCTAGTAAACTCTTACTCTTTCTCTTTGCCTCTATCTTTCTTCGGGCTCTTTCCTAAATAGAACTACTTTATGTCTTACATAGAACATATATTTTTTTTTTATTTTTATACCAGCCGTGGTAACTCTTTCTTTGATTTTAAGCAGTGAGAAAGTTGGAAAGCCTAAGACTGGAGTTTACATCAGTGCATTTTCCAGTAGTTCCAATTTCTAGTAAGATTGCCCCTACAGCCATTGGATGTTCTTTTGGTTCCAAGCTAGTTGAAATTGATCCAATTGTAGGGCTATTGATTCGATGATTCCTATTGGACTTGGTCAGTGAGAATTAATTATTGGGGGAACCTTGGTCATCCTTTGGACTTTAGTTAGCATCGAGCCAGAAGAATAGGAAAGAAAAGAGTTTCAATATTGAAACAACATTGGATAAAGGAAGTCTTCAATCATTCAACAGATCTACCGACCGGTCTAGGCTCTTCGGGAGCAAAGTTCCAAATTAGGTAAAAGGAGAGAGGAGAGTTAGGCCATCTTAGAAAGCAAGTTGCTCGATTTTGGCCATTCCAAGCCAAAGCTTAAGAGAATTCATTTGATTTTGAGTTTTAATTGTGAATCTTGGCATCGTGAGTCAGATTTGATGAATGATTGAAAGCCAGGATGTTGGTTCTTGAGGTCTATAGGAATTTTGTTGAATTCTTTGAGGTTTGTTACAAATTTTTATTCGATGTTTTTGTTTCTTTGTGATTTCTATTCTTTGATTCAAATTCTAGCACAAGCATGTAGGATTGATGAATTGACGACTAAAATTTCTTGTGTGTTTATCTTTGCTATGTGTGTTTTTGATGTTCGTAATTGCATTGAAAGCATGTTCAATTAAGTAGTAATAGGTTTTAGTTCGAATTATGGCATTATTTGTAGGCTATCTACGATCACCTAATTGATAACAAAACCTAAAGATTGGAGATGTATTAGAATAGAATTAGTCATTCTTTCTTAATGTCTTAATCAATTCAAGAACACAATGCAATTAACTAAGTAAATTACCTTTGTTACGAGCGTAGGTAATTTATGGATTAGGGAGTTTATATAGGCTATCCCTACATTCGATTAGGTTCAAGAAATAGCTAATTCAAGATTGGTTTCCTAATTAATCGATGATTAGATTCATAGAAAATCCTACGATCTCTAAATCGGCGAAGGTAATCTTATGTTCGATCTCTCTCTTTCTCAATCTTTCTTACTTTTTTGCACTTTAATTTCCGCATTTAGTTTTTCCTATTAAGCAAACAAAACCCCTTCCATTTTTACTACTTTCCACGGTCAAAGTTAGCTTAGGAGAGATTTAATTTGTGATCTCTCTATGGTTTGACCCCGTGCTCACCACTTATACTACCTGGTAGAGTAAGTAGTGGTTCGGTGATCTAGAAATAATTTCTTTTTGTTGGGGCTAGTGATGTGAATTCAACCATTGAACCATTGCATGTATCTAAAGGACTAATTACAAGAAGCAAGACGAAGAGGATTCAAGAGGCATTCACACTACATCTTTAAAAACTAGCAAATTCACAAGAACCGACAAATAATTTTGAGACTAAAATTTTATATAATGTTAGTTCAATGAGTCAAGAAGAGAATGACATGAAGATGGTATGGGAAAAATCATATAGTTTGGAAGATGACACGTTGGTCAAGAAAAGTGTGCAAATTTTGTGAAGAAAATGCTGTTAAGTGTGCACTGCATGGGAAAATATGATGTCAAACCTTGTCAAACGTACATATCTACTTTCCCACCTTCTAGAGGAGATATTTTAGGTAATTTGAAGACTTTCTACATTCCTAATTTTGCATTTTGACTTATAATTTAGTATGCAATTAAGTGTCAAGTTTCTAGGTTTTATTTTCTACAATTTGCAATTAATTGTATTTGAATGACTTTTGAGTTTCTTGGTTTATCCATGACTATTTGGTCTATAAAATGGCTAGTAATATTCTTCAAAAGGCAGATTATCCATAGTAAAAAAAGCTTGTGCTTATTCAACCCTTTGGTGTTGTCTTTTCTTTCAAACCTTGCTTTAGATTTGATGTTTAAATCAATTCATTTGATTAGTCTTGATCAAGCTAATTCTGGAGTGAGTTGTCTTAGAACCTAAGAGTGACCATCATCGATTCTAAATTCGATCTAAGTTAGTTTTCTTTGTGAGTGTTTGCAAGAATCCTAGAAGGACCTCTAGCTTTACATCCAACAAGCATTGCGGGCACATAAACATTTTCAAAGGAGGTTTTTCTATTCCCTTGTTTTATTTTTCATTGAGCTTAACTAAAGATAAATTGAGCACAATGTATCAACTTAAGTTGGTGGTGAGATATTCATTAGGTAGTGTTTAGATATTAGCCTAGGGTTATTGAGCACCGTGCTCGGATAATGTTGTGTGCTTAATTGTTTTGTTTGCTTTGTTGTTTAGTTTGTTATGATAATAGTTTATGATGCACTATTCTTGTGATAAAATTTTGCATGAAATAATGTTAAGAGAGCATGATCATGATTTTTAACCCAATTTTAAAAAAAAATTCTTGTCTTTCATGCATCTTTAGGTCATTGCTCTTGCTAAATTAAAGTCTTGCATGCTTAGAATTGTATTATCTAGTTTGTATTTCTATTGTCATCCTGAAAGGCCCACTTTTGACTTCGGAGTAATCCTACTTGTTTTAGAGCAAAACTAGATAAAGTGGATAAATAAAAAAGGGCCAAATGTGAGTAAAGAGAGAGAGAGAGAGAAAATTAGTTGCTAAGTATATATATATATATACAGGCAATTGCTAGCTTGCCTGCAAAATAAAATAAAATAGTGTGTTTGTACATGGATAAAGGTAAAAAACTACCTCCATCGTGTCCAGTTAGTGTCTCGCGAGAAAAGAGTGGATAGGTTCCCGGCGATTGGGTGTGAAAGCTAGCCCTCTAGGTAAAACAATTTCCTTCTATGTTTTGTGTGTTGGAGTTTTGGTACCCTTGTCTTAGTATTACCACTTTTTCGCAAGTTTTGTATATCCAGGATAGATAACCGAGCCAGAGTAGGAGAATATAGATTGAGAACTTTATAAAACCTTTTCGGGCTGTGCAAAGTTAACTAGCAAGGCTCTAGGCTCACTCATGCATGAATGAATTTAGAATCAAACTTAAAATATGCTTTATTGATTGGTTGTAAGCAAATTTCATTCTTGATTACAAATTTTTATACTATTTGACTGTTGAGACTAGAGTAACAACCTTAGCAATTTGAGCGAGCATGTCTTTGTGAGAATGAATATATTTGCTTGAAGGTATGATTTTACTTTGTTCAGGACGAGGAAGAATTAAGTTGAGGGTATTTGTTAGAGCTATAAAATTACTATTTCGTTGGGCTTAATTTAGGCTCATTAATGGATTTTTAATATTATTATTCTATTTTGTAGGTATTGAGCAGTGAAGAGGTAGAATTGAGCTTAAGATTTCAAATGGGTTTAATTTGAAGCAATTTAGAGTTAATTTGTGAATTCGGGCTTTAAAGAAGGAGAAATGGCCGAAATACCCCTGATTGGAGCATTGCAACTCTCACTTGACATTATAATGCAACGCTGTAAGGCAAAATATGTGGATGCAAGATCAACATTAAAACGCTATGAATTTTGATAGAAAAGGGCTAAAATCCTTATGTGCCTCAAGTTTCCACCAGAGTTGCAACTCTGTCTCAACCCTATCCCAACGCTCGACGGCTGGATGGACAAGAGCGTTGCAGCACTCCTACTAGCATTGCAACTTGACGACTATAATATAAAAGTTTTCTTTCTGAATTAGGTAAAAGGAGAAAGGAGAGTTAGGGTATCTTAGAGAGCAAGTTGCTCAGTTTTGGCCATTACATGCCAAAACCCATGAGAATTCCTTTGATTTTGAGTTGTAATTGTAGGGATTTTCTTGAATTCTTTGAGGTTCGTTATGAATTTTTGATTGGATGTTTCTGTTTCTTTGTGATTTCCATTCTTTGATTCAAATTCTAGCATAAACATATAGGATTGATGAATTGATGACTCAAATTTCTTGTATGTTTGTCTTTGGTATTTGTTTTCTTGATGTCCGTAATTGCATTGAAATAATGCTCGATTCAGTAGCAATAGGTTTTAGTTTGAATTATGGTATGATTTCTAGATTATCTAGGATCTCTAATTGATAATAAAACCTAAAGATTGGAAATGCATTAGGATAGAATTGGCCATTCTTGCTTAATGTCTTAATTAATCCAAGAGCATAATGCAATGAACTAAGTAAATTGCTTTGGTAATGAGCTTAGTTAATATAGGGATTAACAACATGTTGATTCTCATTAAGAGTTTGTATGGGCTGTCTCTACATTCGATTAGGTTTAAAAAATAGTTAATTTAAGTTTGGTTTCATAATTAATCAATGATTAGATTCATAGAAAACCCTATTATCTCTAAAACAACAAAAGTAATCTTGTGTTTGATGCGTCTCTTTCTCAATCTATCTTACCTTTCTGCACTTTAATTTCCCTATTTAGTTTTTTCTGTCAAGCAAACAACAACCCCCCACCTATTTTTACTGCTTTCTACAGTCAAATTTAACTTAGAAGAGATTTAATTCTTGGCTTCTCTATGGTTCAACCTTCTTTTAGCTACTTGTGCTACCTAGTAGTATAAGTAGTACGATTATTTTATAAATATTTTTTGTTTAGGTTAGAGGTCATGGGCGACGATGAATCTTTCGGTCCTAACAATTGTCTAAATCAAAAAACAAAAAAGGTAGTGATCATAATGTGAAAATTGGCAGAAGAATTCTGTCCCAAGAACTCTCACTATCTCTTAATCCTTATGCATTTCTCTTCTCCCAAAAGCAAAAGGGAGACCATATTTCCTATCTCTTACCTGATAATAGCAAGATAACTTCGTGATGGTGTCCAAAGTTTGTTGTTGCAGTATTCGTGTTCATTGGAAAACTTCCAATGTTCGTGCTATATTGAGTTCGAGGCTTAGAGAGGATTTACTTGAAGAAAAAAATTTCTATAAGGGTGAGTAATACTTTTCTTCCTCTCAAATTAGAAAACATGCTTATAGGATTAATTTTGATGTTTATCCTATGTAATTTTGTATGTATGTCTTTTTTATTTTCATGGTTTCAGATTGAATTATGATTGCATGAAGTTCACACGATTCCACAAAGGAATTCCATTCATTCATTTTTAAGGTCATGCTTAAGCATACAATGTAATAAGTGAAGGAATGGAATTCCTTTGTAGAAGCTGTGATCACTTTGCCCGAATTTTGTTACAACAATTAAACATACAAAACATAACAAAAATATGATTAAACATGCTTTTACAGAAGAATATAGAGAGAAGTATAATTTTACCTTTGAAGAAATAAAACTTCAGATCTTCTTTTGAACTTGTTAATTGAACACAACATGTATAGTAAGAAACACTACCAAAGGGTCTTCTCTGTTATTCTCTTTGGACAAGATGGTTTATGGAAACCTCTGTTTTGAAATCAAGAAGGAAAAAGGATGAACACAGAGAGAACACATAGAGACCTTTTATAAACTCTCAACTCACTTTGAGGAGAGTTATCAAAATAACTTTCCACTGCGCTGTAACTGTGGGGGAGTTAATGTGAGTTATTCCATTTTCTTTTATTTATTTGAACTGAATTAATAATATATACATAATCCATTTATTTAAATATAAACATTTGAATCATATTCTAATGTTCATCTCTTTCATAACCTATATTTTTAATATGAATCTTATTCACATTATTTTTAACCTATGATAGGTCTGGAAAAGAACTACATTTTAGTATATAACTCTCTCAATTTTATATTATTAATTTGCCTTATATGTCAAATTTATATATAAAATCAAATCCCGACACTTTTAGAGTCCTTAGAAGAAATTTGGAGCTAAAAAGAGTTAAAATGAGCAAAGAATCAACTAAGAAGAAGAAACCATGAAAAATTACACTTTCCCGCTCAGTTGAAACAAATCTACGTGCCTCAACTCAAAATCGCAGAGTTGCAACACTCATGCTATGCCTACACCCAACACTTGCCTAATGCTAAAAGGTAGAATGTTGATATACAGGGTAGTGCCGCAATTCTCTCATTCAGCGTTGCAACATATGGACATTGACTGAAAAATAAAAGTTCATGCAGCGCGCTTTTTCACAAGAGAGCGAAAAAATAAATTTTGTATTGTAATATAACTATATACATTATATTAATTGTATCATGTACAATTAATATTAGTTTCTTTAAAATCATTTACATCTTTCATTACATAAGTTAAATTTTTGGCCCTTAAGGCATAATAAAAGGGGGAAATTGTAACTTTAATACAAAATAAATTAAAAATTTGGAGCGTGTTCCTAGTTTTTTCTTTTTTGCAAATATGAAAAATCTCACTCATGCCGGCATGATTCACTGACTTCAGCCTGAAATTTTGATTGCTATCTGATTTCTATGTGATTGTTATGTGACTACTATCTGATTTTCATTTGATATTTATTATTTTATGATTATTATCTTACTACTATATGATATACTAATTGTCAATGATATTGATTATCTGACTACTGTTGGATTGCTATTTGATACTGATTGTTATCTAATTGTTATTTTATATTGATTTTCTATCTAATACTGATTGTCAATGATACAGATTGCTATATTATAATGATTTTCAAATTGTCAATGATACTAATTGTTACCTGATTGTTGTCTGATTACAATAATCAAATAGCAATCAGTGATACTGGTTGCTATTTGATTTCTATTTGATTGTTATCTAATTGCTATTTGATACTAAGTACTTTGTGATTGCTATTTGATTATCATGAAATTTATGTTTGATGTTTTGAGCCATAATTGAGATAATTGATAAAATTATTATTTGACGTAGTTTGATATGAGATTTGATAATTGAGGTTTTGGAGAAGTTGAAAGATTTGGAATTTAGAAATTTAGAATTGAATTAGGAAATTTTGATTATTGGTTTTAATATGAATTTTGAAGTTTGAAACAATAAATAAATAAATAAATGAATAAATAATTATATA
>NC_052349.1:41860761-42075784 GCF_009727055.1 Benincasa hispida | reverse complement strand
TATATATAAACACATGTTTAGAATTGATACACTTGGAATATCATGAGTATAAAATAAAACACACATGTTTTATTTTAAAATAAGTTATTGATTGAATGTTGATTGATATTAAATTTATTGTCGACACACTTGAAATGTTGATTATTGTAAGATATACTATTAATATACCACATTTTTCACTCTAAGAGAATGTGATGAAAGCTAGTTTGCAAATACATTTAGCAGGAAGAGATGAAGGAATCAAGAAGCAAATCATCAATAGGCTAACAATAGCCATACTACCAATCTAAGCCTTTTTAATCTAAATTAGAAGCTTTAAAAATACCAGAATTTTAATGCTAAGCTTACCTATTAATTTGATAGTATTATTTTTTCTTAGTTTTTTTAAACAAAATTATTCACTTAAAAGGCTAAAACCACATCTCAAATATCTATCTCAAATTACACTGTAATTTTTAAAAACTGGAATTGCTTGATATTAGTCAATTAACCCACAAATATTTACACAGCAACAAAAACAAAAATCCAATTGACCAACAATTTTTTATAGTAAACTTTCTAAAAGATGAAAAACCAAGAAGAATGGATCGAAAAGACCGAAAACTACCTTGCAAATATGATAGAAGAGAAAAAAAGTGGGAGAAAAATGGGAATATGATAGAAGAGAAAAAGTCAAATTCAAGGATTTTTCCCTATCTCTAAATTTTCCATATATCAATGACACACATGCAATTACACCATCTAAATTTGTCATCCATTATAATTTCCATAAAGTGACTACGAGGTTTTATTTTAAAAAAAAAATTCCTTTAAAATAATTTAAATCCTTGTTTAATCCATTTGTGAGCTAGCAGAGAGACCTAATGTCACACTCCCTCTCAGATTACCCTTTAAACTTGCAAGGAGATGTGATCGCAGTAATTACCAACTCTCTTGCTGGTACTTATTGTCCACTAACCTACTTAATCTGACTTAGAACCTTGAACTGCATATATAATCAACCATCAACTTAAGATAATGACAATCATTACCAGAGTTCTACATTACTCTTCAATAATACAACTTATACACTTTACATAAGCAGTGAGCCCAACACACTCAACTAGTCCCTACATGACATAATACATACGTACTACTTTATACATAACCCACACTTAGACTTTCTAACATTTTGGTCTTGAGTGGCAGAGCAACAACAGAGTCATCTTCTGGGGAGTGATCGCTATCTATGGAGAAGACATTTAGATAGGGTGAGGTAGAAGCCCAGTGAGTGACTAACCTTTGAAATGTAAAAGATATACATATCAATCATGCTTTACAAGAGATCATGAACTGAAAAGTGTAGCTAAAAACTGAGAAATTAGTCAAGCAAGTAGTTACATAAAAAATTCTCTACTAGTAATTAAACATAACATAGGCATTATAGACATCAGCTCTGGGAGATCCTTAGGCCTCAGCTTCAACATTAAATATCTTTACAAGAGAGCGATTCCTCTAGTCTACTCTTGAGCATAACCTTATTGAACTAAAGCTTGGTTGGGGGAGGGATCCTCCGGCCCACCTTCCATTATAACCTTAGTCGAGGTGTGTCACTTCTGACCATTACTTATGTCTTTAGCTGTAACTCATCGAACAGCTTCCATAACACTTGAAGCATAAAACATAATAACATTCGGTGAATACTTCCTGAATCTTAGTTGAGAACGAGCATTCATCGCTCAAGCTCCCAACGTCTGTATTAAACCAAGAGGCCCATACTTCGGCCTGAAGTTACTGAAATATGGCCTAGGAGACCCATACTTCGACCTCTCAAATATAGCCTAAGAGACTCATACTTCGGCCTTTTCTTTAGAACTTTCTACGTGCACGTGGAGTTACTAAGTACCGTTAATACCTTAGGTACTTCCTGGACACATTCTATGCTTCAGTATCCAACTTACTAAAAACATATCATGCTTTAAAATCATATTGAAGGATTCTCATAAAACTGAGATCATGTGAACGGAAGCGGATCGTTCCAAATTTCATTGTTAAAGAACTCAAATAATTACAGTCTAAATGGAAACAATTATGCAGATACTATAAATTACAACATGCTTCTTTAAATGAACAAACAAGGGATAGAGTATGCAAAAATTTGAAGAACCTTTCTTTAAGTATCCATCGATCGTTCAACAACTCGTTCAATAGCACAAACTCGAATGCAACGAATGACTGGATGAACCTCGATCACAATCAAGTCCAACTCGATCCTTGACCCTCAAATGGAATAAGAACACCACCACAAGGGTTACCTTGGAATTCTCAGTATGAGAATCCAGGAGTTGTGAGCTTTGTGTGATTTTGGAAAGAGAAAAGGAGGAACAAAATGACAGAGTAGACAACAGAAGAAGGAACAAGCCTATCGTATAGACTTGATACTCGATCATGTAGAAGAAGAAGCCTATCGTATAGACTTGCACTCGATTGTGTAGTATCGAGTAACTATCGTATAATAAACTCGATACTTGATCATTTATGTTGTGAGACACTATCGTTTAGTAAAACGCTTTTACTCGATATTTAATTCTTTTGTGAAACGATACGGATGAACAATCAACCTCTGATTTGGAAAACAATTTTCATTTTATCTCACAATTACCATAACCATGCATAACCTCCCACTCAAGTTGGTTATTAAAGAAAAAGATTAATTCATTATCATATAATTAATATATTATAAAGAAATATGATAAATAACTTATCATATTATATTTATGACCTATAGTTTTAATATTTCATCATATGAAACATATAAACCATAGTACTTTTTCTATATTATGGTATTTAATATAAATCATATTTATATTAATTCCTCCAATTAATGTATCTAATACATCAAATCAATTATATCCCATATAATTGAATTAATTGAATTATATTACATATAATCAAATTTTCTCTTGTTAATTTGAACACTTCAAATTAACCCAAACCTGATTCTCAACTTGAACCCATTGAGCTACCAAGGACTTGTAGCTTGAAGCTCCAACGGTACATGAATAACTAACTAAACTGTTTAATCACGAGATCCACCATCTGTTAACTGTTGGTCACTCCACTAAAGATTGCCAGCTGCAGTCTTCGCATTACAGATATATTTCTGTGTCCATTGGATATAACCAGTCAATAGTGCTATGACTCTTCACAAATTGCTCGTAAGTACAGCTGAACCAATTTATCTTTTTGTCCCTGTAGTTACATCTAACTCCTTAAGTACCACTGATTCCTTTAATGAGCAATAAGTCATAGTCCTACTATGATTGAGTCCTCTCTTCCCAAGAGAGGGTGTGGCTGCTATGTTCAAGACCCGCAATCAGTCTTTAAGGGAGCAATTTATCTACTTACCTCTGCTTCGGGGAAGAAGTGAAATCCATCGTGTGTAACTGAGTTCCCAACTCCCCAATCAGACGAATCCCCAAAATAGTAGGCTTGTTGAGTTGGCAGTCTGGCCACTCTCACCCATACATATCAAAGGACTGCCCTCATGAACAGGAGTTCCTAACTCAATCAGGATTAAGGTCATGTCATCTATGGTCGTCCTAGTGAAATGTAAGTCTCAATTATCAATTGCGTTATATAAAGAAACTAATCATTTCGTTTTCCGATCTTATACAAACTATTTGTATAGGATACCCCCGCTCGTATGTCTCCACATGAATGGTCAGGATCAGACCATTTGTAGCACTTTACAATACTTGTAACATCTATAAAGCGGGCCGTATCCGTAGTGTCACCAGGATAAGGTATCCCTTCTATATCCTTATACTACAAACCATATAGGTTATTACTTAAGGCATGATCCACTTGTATGTCTCCACATACATGCTTAAGTTACATAAAATAACCTCGGATCTTAGTTTATTGGATTGAGTAAATGCTTATAAAATAACAGTTATTTTATAAATAATAATATGTTTATAAAGTGTTTACAAACTAACGAGACTACCAGGAGAATTAGGACACCAATCCCAACAATCTCCCACTTGTCCTAAAGCATTGGTAGACTTATGTATAATACAAAACAGTACAATATACAATAAACTAGTGCCTACTCTATACCCCAATATCATCTCTGTTGGGATTGGTGTCCTAATTCTCCCGGAGTCTCGTTGTTTTGTAAAGATACACATTGTTTAATGAATAAAATAAGTGTTATTTAATTTTGACATTTACTCATATCCAATAAACAAAGCTCCTTGGTTATCTTATATGAACTTAAACATATATATATGATATACAAGTGGATAATGCCTTAAGTGATAATCTAAATAGGTCTGTAGTATAAGGATTAAGGTGGTATACTTGATCCTGGTGACACTACGGATACGACCCGCTTTGTAGAGGTTAGCAAGTGTTGTAAACTATTACAGATGGTAGATCCTGACCATTCATGTAGAGACGTACGAGCAGAGGTGTTCTATACAAAGATTTTGTATAAGACCTGAACCATGAGATGACTAGACTATGTATATAACGTCGTTGATACTAGAGACTTGCATCTTACCTAAACGACCATAGGTGACACGACCTCAATCCTGAGTGTTTTAGAAACTTCTACCTTTAAGGGCGGTCCTTTGATTAGTATGGATGAAAGTAGCCAGATTGCCAACTCAATATGCTTACCTTTTTAGGGGACTTGTCTGATATAGGAGCTGGGAACTCAATCCACAAGATGGAATTCACTTCTTTCCCAAAGTAGAGATATGTAGAGAGATTGCTCCCTTAAGGGCTGATTCGGGGTTTGAACATAGTGACCACAACTTCTCTTTGGAAGAGAAGACTCAGTCATAGTAGAAATATGACTTATGTTTATTAGAGGGATCAGTGGTACTTAAGGAGATAGATGTAATTATAGGGGCATAACGGTTATTGGCTCAGCTGTACTTACGAGCGATCTGTGAAAGGTTGTTGCACTTCTGATTGGTTAAGATGGACACATAATATATCTGTGGTAAGGAGAGTTCAACTGTCAGTCTTTAGTGGAGTGCCTGGCAGTTAACGGATGGTGGATCCCGTGACTAAAGAGTTTAGTCAATTATTCACGTACCATTGGAGCTTCGAGCTACAGGTTCATAAGGTTCCCTTGGTAGCTTAATGGATTCAGTTGAGGATCAGTTCTTGGTGTTGATTTGAAATGTTCAAATTGACAAGAGGTATTTTGATTATATATGATATAATCGGTTTGATGTATGAGATACATCTAGTGGAGAATTGATGTAAATGAGATTTACATCTGTCTCTTATACACATCTAGATGTGTATAAGAGACAGGTCTGTAGGCGACAAACCGAGCTAAACGATGAGCTAAACTATCGCATAGCTTTTGCTAGACGATCGCATAGCTTTAGCTAAACGATTGAGCATTGACCTATACGATAGGTCTCCGCTATCTCCCACTTACCTCTTCGGTGACTTTGAGGTTCCTTAGATTTTGCCACAACCCCACTATGATCACAATAGAGTGTGATAGGTAAAGACATATTTGGAACAATTTCCAAATCAGTAAGGAACTTCCTAGCCAAACTACCTCTTTAGCAGCTTCACAAGCGACTACGTATTCGGCTTCCATAGTGGAGTCTCCAATACATCCTTGCTTGATGCTTCGCCAAACTATAGCCCCTTCATTCAAAGTGAACACTAATTCTGATGTCAATTTTGGAGAATCTCTATCAGTCTTACAGTTAGAGTCTGTGTATCCTGTAAGGATCAAATCCTTATCTCCATACACGAGCATATAGTCCCTCGTTCTCTGAAGATACTTGAGGATCATTTTGATCGTTGTCCAGTGATCTAATCCTGGATTAGACTGATATTGACTGAAAATCCTTACTGCATAGCAAATATCAGGTCTAGTACATAACATTGCATACATGAGGCTACCAACAGTCGATGCATAGGGAATCCGTCTCATTTTCTAAACCTCTTGAGGTGTCTTAGGACACCATTCCTTATAAAAAAAAATTCCATCTCTGAAAGGTATTAAACCCCTCTTGGAATTCTGCATCGAGTACTTGATCAACATCTTGTCAATGTACGATGCCTGAGACAAGGCCAACCTTTTGTTTTTACGATCCCTTATGATCTGGATTCCCAAAACAAACTGCACCTCTCCCAAATCTTTCACTTGGAATTGGGTGGCTAGCCATTTCTTAATGTCAGTCAGAAAACCCACATCATTCCCAATGAGTATGATATCGTCCATATACAGTACAAGGCTCATCAACATTCTGATCAAAGCCAAATGATTTGATCGCAGTATCAAATCTAATATTCCAAGATCTATATGCTTATTTCAATCCATAAATGGACCTATTAAGCTTGCAAACCTTTTACTCTTGATCTGGATTAATGAATCCTTCTGGTTGAGCCATGTAGACAGTCTCCTCAAGATTACCATTAAAAAAGGTAGTCTTGACGTCCATTTTCCATATCTCATAATCATAAAATGTGGCTATGGACAAGAGAATCCTGATAGACTTCAACATGACAACAGGTGAGAAAGTTTCTTTATAGTCCACTCCCTTGACCTAGGTGTAACCCTTTGCCCCAAGTCAAGCCTTAAAGGTCTGCACATTTCCATCTACACCTCTTTTTCTCTTGTAGATCCACTAACAACCTATAAGTGTTATACCATTAAGTTGATCTACAAGTTCCCAGACGGAATTTAAGTACATAGACTCCATTTCTTGATTCATGGCTTTAATCCACTCATCTTTGTCAACATCCTCCATTGCTTACTTATAAGACAATGGATCCTCAACTCCATCATCATATATGATGTTTTGGGCTTCTGTCAAACCCATGTAGTGTTCTGGTGGGTCACAACCGTCCTACTACGTCGAGGTAGTTTCAACTCTTGAAATGGTTGACTAGATGAACCAGCATCAACAACTCTTGTTGATCTATCAGCCTGTTCAACAACTCTTGTTGAACTCTTAGTAGTCTCACTAGAAATCTAATTTATAACAAGCTTACTTCGTGGTTTATGATCCCTTATGTGATCTTCTTCCAAAAAGATAGCATTTATCGATACAAACACCTTGTTCTCACTTGGATCATAGAAGTATCCACCCCTCGTTTCTTTAGGGTAACCTACAAATAGGTAAACTCTCGAACGAGGTTCTAACTTTTTGGGGTTAACCACAAGCACGTGGGCTAGACATCCCCAAATCTGAAGCACGTGGGCTAGAATATAATATGATTATTCTCATTAATTAATTAATTAGGCGGTTAGCAGATAATTGGCCGAGAATTTCTCTGGAATCGAGCGAAAGTGGGAAGATTGAATTCAGTTCTTGTAACTGAAGAATAAAATGAAATTTTTTTTCATTTTATAAGAGATCGAAAATTCACTCACGGTGTGAAAACTTTACGATCGCTTTGCGTTGAGAGCCTATGCGATAGCACCTATCATCCTAAACGATTGCACACCTGCGCACTAAACCATTGCACGTGACTAAATGATTGCTTACCTTTTCTAAATGATCGCTTAGCGTACTGAGTAGACCTAAACGATCGCTTACTATTTGCTAAAGGATCGTTTAATAAAACCTACACGATCATGTACCTTTTCTTAAACGATAAGCACTCGACTATACGATAGTCATCTACTATCTTCCATTTGCTTGTTCGTACTACACGATCGTCTTTTCCTCATCCCTCTACCAATTGCATCAAAGTCTACCCTTTGAATTCTTACCTCGAGAATACCGAGGGCTTCGAGTAATGGTGTCGTCCCCAGTTGCTATTGGTTCATGTGCTGCCGATCATGTAGACGATTGTGGTGCTGTTAGGCGACTGTTTACTAGGTGATAAGAAGTGTAGAGGAGTTTGCTTTCACTGGACTGAGTTTGAGTGAAGATTGTCTTCAACTGGTACATTTACTTAGTCTTTTGTTTTGTAATTGTTAAAGCATTCCTACAATTAGTGTTACAATGCATATCTGTTTATGAGAATGTATGTGTGGTAATTCTGTCACAATGAAATCGGAAAGATCCGCATCTGCTCTTGGATACACTTGTTTAAGAGTTCCTTCGCATAATGCCTGAACCATACCTATCCATACTCTATAAGTTATTAACCTATCAAGCATTCCTAACATCAGTAAAGTAAATAGCTAAGTAACCGTTTAAGGCGACTATCAATAAGTAACTTTCATAAAAGCATGACTTGTTAAATCATTCATAAACGTTTGTAAACATTAGAGTCACTTACAGTATTTGGAAAATCCTTTTAAGATTGATGAGCTTCTCCTACTAATGTCAACCATGTGAACATAACAAATTACTTTAGTTATTAGCCATGGTTCCCCTTTTAGACTCGGAATTAAGCTCACAATTATTCATTTTGCTTTCAAATCTTCGTAACTTACCATAGGGCGTTGGGTACTTAGTCGAATTTAAAAGGACTTAAACGTCAGCTGGTCGCCTCCTTTCTGACACCCACAACCAGTACTTAGTAGGATTTTTCGGGTGCAAAACCCACATATAGCAAGTAGTTACCTGTTAACCTAACAAATTCTAGATTCAGCTTCTAATGTCAATAACTCGAAATCCATAAATTATTTTAAGAAAATTCCTTCTTCAAACATACCCATAATTATGTTAATGTTACCTTGAAATTGCACCATAAAAATGTTCATTGTTTGATTTGGAGCTTTATATCTTCTCGAGTGGCCCTAGACTGTGGAGTTGCTTGCTTCTTTAACACTATCTAGTTTTAGATTCCAAAATATATAACTCAAACCCCATACCCTATCTTGCAAAAGTTCCTTCTATAAACTTACTCGTAAAGGTGATAACAATATTACCTTAAATTTTCAGCTTGAAATTTCACGTGGTTTGGCCTAGATATTAATTTCTTCGTCGACGGCCCAAATTCACCCAAAAATGAAACCCATCGTTACTTCATTTTCCGACCTCCTTCATGCGAAACTTCCTTCAATGGCTTGGCTTCAGAAACTAGAGTCATAGAGCTTTCCAGGTACCAATTTCATCTTATTTGCTTGAAGGAATCGTCCAAGACGAGCTCTTGAAGTTCTCTTCCCTTTTTATTCCACCATCCAGCCCTTATGCATGAAATCGCTTTAAGCCATCTCACCCACTAGTGGAGATGGAAGGCCCAGATTAAGCCATCATTTTAAAACTAATGTTTCGAGCAAACTCAATCCTCGATGGAAAAACTTAATGGAAAAGGGTCATTACTCGATGGAAATTTCGATGGTTCTCTGAATACTCGATGGGAAGAAGTCGATGCTTGACCCTTCCTCGATTGCTCATACTTGATGCTCGGTGGCATTTACTTGATGCCTACCTTATGCTTACTCGACGCTCGACTACCACTCATCATGACTAACACTTAGCCAGAATTTCATTTTGCAAGGCTTGTTGAATGAGTATTCAAGAGCCAAGTTTCTCATACTTAAACGTTTCCCTCTTCATTTCCTTATCCTTAAACATACTTAAGTGAGGTAATTAAAACTCAGGTTTTAAACCTAATGAATCTACAATTATAAACTCCGTTGATACAAAATTACTTAATTAAACTCTTTTATTGAATTAATCAACATTCATTAACTATGTGGCACTCCACTAAAGACCCATAGTGCACTCTTAGGAATTGTAGACTATTTTTGTGCTCATTGATTTTAACATTTTACATAAGTCAACCCATTGATTTGACCATTTTGCGTAAGTAAATCCTTCATAATTTGTTCATAATGATAGCTGGGTTAAATTACTCTTTTACCCCTATAATCATCTTTTGCACATTAAGTACCACTGATCCTCTAGTGAACAATTTTATTTATGGTCCTACCATAAACAAAAGTCCATCTCGAGCCAGTGAGAAAGTGAGGCCTCATTGTCCAAGTCCCGGGTCAGCACTTAAGGGAACAACCTTTCTATCTTGTGTAGCTATGTTCCCAGTTCCCCACTTGGTGTCCCCAAAATGGTAGGCATATTGAGTCAACAACTAAAGTCATTCTCATTCATACAAATCAAAGAATGACCCTCATGAGAAGGAGTTCATAACTCACTCAGGATTGAGATTAAGTTACATGGTTATCGTTTGAAATATTAATCTATTCAGTAAGCAGTGTTACAAAGAGAGATTATATATTTCATGGTCCAGTCTTATACAAATTCATTGTATTGGATACCCTCCACTTACATGTGTCTACATGAACAATTTGAATCAAATCATTTGTAACACTTACAAAGTGGGTCATATCCATAGTGTTACCAGGATAAGGTACCTAAACTTATCCATGTACTATAGACCTTTTAGGTTATTACTTGAACATGATCCATTTATATATCAATCACATACTGTTTAAGCTATGTTAAATAACCTTAGATCTTAGTTTTTATGATTTGAGTTATTCAAATAATGAATAACACTTTATTTATTTCAAAATAATACTTTATTTATTCAATAATTTGTTAACAAATTTACAAACTACGAGATTTAGGACATAAATCTCAATAATAAGTAGTAAAAAGGAAGCATTTGATAACTTATATTTATACAAGTTATTGTCTTTTGGAGTTAGAATATCTAAAATTATTAATGAGAAACATTAAGATCACAAAAAATAGGGTAAAATTTCATTTCATGCATTCATTGAATTCAAATATAGAGTTTATCAAATTTACATCACTAATAAGTTGAATGTGTAGGAACACATATAAAACAAAGAAAGAAAGAACTATGAGTTGAAGGCATCATGCAGTAGAAGAAGTAGTTCCGGCGAAGGAATATCAAACACATATGAGGTGATCACGAGGAATTGCAACAACCAACGTGAAAAATTTGTCTAACGTTTCCTGCTATAATCCTGAGTGCCAGAATGGTCCCCACGTTGAGGCTTATATACATATGAAAAGTAAAAAGAAGACTCAAAATTAGAAAAATCAGAAAAATATTTACAAGGCTCATGATATGTAAGGAAAGAATCAACAAAAATTGGAGAATTTTCTAGGAATAAAGAATTTGACTTTTGAATCTCAAACTTTATCTCTTGAAAATATTCATCTAGATTAGGCATCAATTCTTCTTCATTCTCATAAACCAACTCCTTGGTTGACTCTACTTGACAAGATTCAAACAAAGAGAAGGATCAATGATGGGAAGACTCTCTAGAGATGGTACAATAGGTATTTCAACCTCAAACTTAATCTCTTGGGCCTCTTCATAAAAATTCAGTACAACTTCACTATCGATCTCACTTACGAGCAATTTGTGAAGGGTCATCACACTATTGACTGTTTATATCCAATGGACACAGAAATATATTTATAGTGCGAAGAGTGCAACTGTCGGTCTTTGGTGAAGTTTTCGACAGTTAATGGATATTGAATAATTTAATTAAAGGAGTTTAATTAATGATTCAAATACCATTGGAGCTTCAATCTATAGGTCCATGAGGTCCTCTCTATAGCACAACAAGGATTTAATGAAAATCAATTTTGGATTAATTTGAATTGTTCAAATTATATAATATAAATAATATAATGTATTTGATATATTATAATATTATGTTTATTTGAGAGGAAATAAATATTTGAATGTGATTCAAATATTAGTTATGTGAATTGGATTTATATGATTGAATTAAATATAAATAGGATTTATATTAAATACCATTGATGAGAGAATTAAAACTGTATGTTATATTGTATATGATACAATATTAAACCATATGTTATATGTTATATATGATATAACGTATAGTTGTGTATGTATATATATATATATATATAAGTTAATTGTTATATATATATGTATATAATGGTTTTATTTTAAATTAAATTAATTGATTAATTATATTAATTTTAATTTTGAATTTTAGGGAGGGAAATAACTTCCCTCCCATGATCTCTCTCAACTCACGTAACTAGTGGGAGGTTATGTGAGATTTGGCGTGACATTTTTCTTTTACAGAGAAGTGTTCTCTGAGAGTTTTTTTCCTGAGAAAAACCCAATTCATATCCCCCTCCTCTCAATCTCTCCCTCTCTTCCAATTTTTCCAAGAGCCCACAACTCCTTGGATTCTCATCCCAGAGAATACAAAAGGCTCTAATTGGTGGTGGCCATTTGGATCGTTTGAGGTTTCGAGTTTGTTACAATATGTGACCAATTTTGGAGAAGAGGAAATTCGTGAAGAAGATCGGATTATGTTTAAGTGATAACCTAAATAGTTTGTAATAGATGGATAAGGCTGGATACTTTATCCTAGTGAGACTACGAGTATGACCAATTTTGTACATGTTACAAATGTTGTAAAGTGCTACAAATAATCTGATCCTAATCATTGATGTGGAGACATGTGAGCGGGGCTATTATGTATAAAGGAGTTTATATAAGACCATACCAAGAAATTTCTAGTCTCATTATGTTAAGACTTACATTTCACCAGGATGACTATAGGTGACATGACCTGAATTCTGAGTGAGTTGTGAACTCCTGCCTATGAAGGCAGTCCTTTAATTTGTATGGGTGAGAGTTTTCAGATCACCGACTCAATAAGCTTACTATTTTGGAGATTCTCACTTTAGGGAGTTGGGAACACAGCTATACAAGACGAAATTTACTCCTTCCCTGACATCGGGTTTAGTAGTTAAATTACTCCCTTAAATGCTAATTTCGAGACTTGAATGATATGACTCCACACCCTCTCTCGGCCCGAAGGGGATTTAGTCATAGTTGGACTGTAACTTATTGTTCATTAGAGGGATTAGTGGTACTTAAGGAGATAAATGTAACTACAAGGGTAAAACGGTAATTTTGGCCTAGCTGTACTTACGAGCAATTTATGAAGGGTCATCGTACTGTTGATTGGTTATATCCAATGGACACATAAATTTATCTGTAGTGAGTGCGGCTGTCGGTCTTTAGTGGGGTGTTCGACAATTAATGGATGTTGAATAATTTAATTAAAGGAGTTTAATTAATTATTCAAGTACCATTGAAGCTTCAAGCTACATGTCCATGAGGTCCCCTATGTAGCTCAACAGGGATTAAATGAGAATCAATGTTGAATTAATTTGAATTTTTCAAATTATTTGAGTGAATTAATTATATGTGATATAATAAATTTTATTTAATTATATATTATATAATTACTATAATGTATTTGATACATTATTTGAGAGGAAATAAATATTTGAATATGTTTCAAATATTAACTATGATTATTGGTTCATATAATTAAATTTAATATAAATGAGATTTATATTAAATACGATTGATGAGAGAAGTAAAACTATAGGTTATATTGTATGGGATACAATATTAAACCATAGGTTATATGTTTTATTCATGTCATGTAACCTATATATATATATATATATATATAATAAGGTAGTATTTATATAAATATAATAGTTTATTTAAATTTAAATTAATTTATTTATTAATAATTTTAATTTTGAATTAATGAGGGGAAATAACTTCCTCCCTTGATTTCTCTCAACTAACGTAATATTGGGAGGTTACGTGAAATTTTATGAGTGGTTTTCCTTTTACAGAGGGATGATACAGAGAATTAGATGTAGGATTCTCTGGAAAAAAAAAACCTTAATAGTGAATTAGATAGATTTGTTACAAGTATGCAATGGTTGATTGAGGTTTATTGAAGTGTTTAATAAACATTAATCAAAGTTGTTTAACCATCCAAAGTAAGTGTTACTTTTGGGAAAATTTAAACAACCATTTAATTAAAATCCGTAACCGGATTTTCCTAAGTTAAATAACCCTAGGTAAAACACTCAGTGGGAGGAAAATGGGGTATATGATACATCATTTTACTTTTTTACGTTTCTCCTAAAATTTACATTGTGAGATCTATACTCGGCCTCAAGACACATTTGCTTATGTTCCCTGCGGATGTAGTTTGTATAAGTCAATATCAAGGTGAAGGAAGGAAGTATTTATAGTAAGTGGGAGCGAGATGTGTGTCAACACATCCCACAGTTTCTCTCATTAGTTTGTAATAAAGTTTTATACTTGCCTCGAGCCCTTTTGCCTGTGTCCCCATACGGATGATATTTGCATGATTTTTTTACTTCAAACTTCAAAAATGGATGGGGTTTCTTTAGTTTTTTCCCACAATCGGTTCTTCCCTACGATTGGCTCATTGGGGTGGAACTCTAGAATCTAAAATGAGGAGTTACACTTACAAGAAAATGTTAATCGAGTTTAACAATTTTTGGACCGAACAATGATGACTGATAGTTACAGTAACAAGGAGTTATTCTATCTATTGGTTGAGATAGTCTCATTTCAGTGAAGGGGAACTTGATCACCTTACAATGGCTTTTGTCCCGTTTCACCGAAACATCATTGCAAAATAGATGTTACTTAGGGTGCATTAGATTATTTTGCTAAATTTGATTGGTTTTTGCAAATGGGTTAATGCATAGAGTACTGATATAAATAAATTGTATGGTTTCAGAAAATTACATAATGACTTCCGCGACATTAAACTTGTTGTCTACAAACTTACCGGTGAAAATTATACTACGTGGAAAAATACAATCAACACAATTTTAATCATCAATGACCTTAGATTTGTCCTTATAGAGGATTGTTCTCCTGTACCAGCTCAAAATGTCAGTCGAAACATTCGAGAGGTATATGAGCGTTGGATACAAGCAAGAAGCATATGCCCATGATCATTTCCTGTGAGATCATGAAGTCCCTGTGGGGAATGTTCAGACAACCGTACGCAAAAATCAAGCATGAAACTCTAAAACACATCTTTAATGCCCGTATGCAAGAGGAGATATCTGTTAGAGAACACGTTCTCAATATGATGGTCCACTACAACGTGGCAGAAATGAATGAGTCTGTCATCATCGTCAGTCATGTTAGCTTCATCTTGGAATATTTTCTTGCAAGTTTCCTACAGTTCCGGAGCAATGCTACTATGAATAGTATTGACTACAACTTGACCACTTTGCTCAATGAGCTACAGACTTTCCAGTCCTTGATGAAAAGCAAGGAATAAAAAGGATAGACAAATGTTGCCTTGTCCTCTAAGAAGTTATATAGAGGTTCGTCCTCTGGAACTAAATTTGTGCCTTTTTCTTCTGGCATCAGAAAGTGGAAGAAGAAGAAAGGTGGAAAGGGAAAAGCTAACCCACCAGCTGCTGCCAGAAGGGTAAGAAAGCCAAGGCTGCAAATAAAATCTGTTTCTATTGCAATCATGAGAGACATTGGAAAAGGAACCGTCCCAAATACTTGATAGAAAAGAAGAAGTCCAAGCAAGGTAAATGTGATTTTCTTGTATTGGAGACTTGTTTAGTGGAGAATGATGATTCTGCTTTGGATAATTGATTCAGACATTACTAACCATGTTTATTCTTGATTTCAGGGAATTAGTTCTTTGTGGCAACTGGAAGCTGGGGAGATGATGATGCGTGTTGGAATTGACCAAGTCGTCTCGGCTGTGGCAGTGTGAGGACTTTGGCTTACTCTACAGAATAGATATATTTTATTAGAAAATATATTTGTTGTTCTTGAATTAAAGAGAAACTTAATTTCTGTAAAATGTTTGATTGAACAAAACTATTATGTGCATTTCTCTGTAGATAAAGCGTTTATTTCAAAGAATGGTATAGATCTTTATTCTGCTAAACTGGAATTTATTTTATATGTGCTAAGACCCTTAGCAACTAAAGTCTTCCTAAACACTGAAATGTTTAAAACTGCGGTAACTCAAAATAAAGGACTTAAAATTTCTCTTAAAGAAAATACCCGTATTTGGCACCTAAGGTTTGGACACATTAACCTCAATAGGATTGAGAGAATTGTTAAGAATGGACTTCTAAACAAGTTAGAAGAAAATTCTTTAAATGTGTGTGAATCATGCCTTGAAGGCAAAATGACTAAAAGATCTTTTACTGGAAAAGGTCATAGGGCCAAAGAACCCTTAGAAATTGTACATTTAAACATTTGTGGTCCAATGAATGTTAGAGCAAGAGGAGGGTTTGAATATTTCATCACTTTTACCGATGAATATTCATGATATGGGTCTGTTTATTTAATGCAACAAAAGTCTGAAACTTTTAAAAAATTTCAAGAGTTTAAGGCTGAAGTTGAAAATGCATTAAATAAAATAATTAAGACATTTTGTCTAATCGAGATGGAGAGTTTTTGGATCTTACATACATAACTATTTGATAGAACATAGAATTACATCCCAACTCTTAGCACTTGGTACACCTCAGCAGAATGGTATATCAAAAAGGAGAAATCGAATCCTATTAGACATGGTTCAGTCTATGATGAGTTATGCTTCCCTACCAAACTCGTTTTGTGGTTATGCAGTTAGGTTGCAACTTATATTTTGAACTATGTTCCGTCCAAGAGTGTTATGAGAACACTTTTGGAATTATGGAATGGTCGTAAAGCTAGTTTATGCTATTTCAGAATCTAGGGTTGTCTGACATATGTGCTTGAGAAAAATCCTAAGAAATTGGAACCTCATTCAAAATTATGCCTATTTGTAGGTTACCCTAAATGAATGAAAGGTGGTTACTTCTACAATCCTAAAGAAAATAAAGTGTTTGTATCAACAAATGCTACATTTTTAGAAGAGGATCACATGAGGGAGCATAAACCCCACGGTAAGATTGTGTTGAATGACTTTCCAAGAAAACTACTGAACCTTCAACAAGAGTTGGTCATGAACACAACAACTCAACAAGAGTTGTTGAAGTTGGTTAATCTAGTATGTCAAATCCACCTCAAGTGTTAAGGAAACCTCGATGTAGTTGGAGGGTTACGAATCTATTTATCTTTTATATGCGGTTAACAAAAATCTTAGCTATAGTAGCTGTTAGAGATGTTGAGGATCTGTTGTCTTACAAGAAGGCAATGGAGGTTGTTTACAAGGACGAGTGGAACAAAGATATGGATCTCTAAATGGATTCAATGTGATAATAATGGTGTTGGGGCTAAAACAATGTAGTGCCACACACTCTCTTGGTTCGAGAGGGGTTTGGCCATAGTTGGACTATCACTTATTTTTCATTAGAGTGATCGGTGGTACTTAAGAAGTTAGATGTAACTATAGGGAAAAATGGTAATTTTGCTAGCTATACTTACAAGCAATTTGTGAAGGGTCATCGTACTGTTGACTGCTTATATCTAATAAACACAGAAATATATCTGTAGTGCGGAGAGTGCAGCTGTCGATCTTTAGTGAAGTGTGATAACGGGCAGAAATGCACGTTATCATAGTGTTAAGTTCTTAAACAATGTTGGCTTGCATTGATAAAATGTGTTAGATTGCATCCAAAAAGTATTAAGTTTATTACATTGCAGTTACATGTGTTAATTGTATAGGAACAGTTGATTTTTGTATTTTTATGCAGATTATGCGTTGATGCAATGCAAAAATTGCGATCATAGGAAATCATTGGTCGAGCGCAACTTCACTGCAAGGCTTTGCGGTGATTGTGTTCGCAAACATTCGCTCAAGAAGGATTGCCGCAACTTGGTCAACTCAACATGGTGGGCGCATCTGGGTGAAAGACTAATTAATCGCGATGGGACAGAAAGCTGATGACAGTCGAATCTGAATTAAGTTGACAGCCGCTAACNTGAAAGACTAATTAATCGCGATGGGACAGAAAGCTGATGACAGTCGAATCTGAATTAAGTTGACAGCCGCTAACGATAACAAGTACATCCAACTTTTCGGTGAGAAATATTCGGCACATCATTCAGGAAATTAAAGCCGTCCCATCTGAGCAATCATGAGAGAGAAGCCACCGTTCACCCTAGAAGTTCTATAAATACCAAAGGCATCCTTTAGAAAAGGGGTTTCACGAGTTCACGAGTTCACCATCTTACGAGTTTAGCCTGGTTCATAGATTTTCTTTTACTTCAAGGACAGAGAGAGGGCCAACGCCTGTGGAAGCAGGAACATCTTTGGAACCGATGAGAGATTTACAGTGTAAAAGCCTCGGTCAGCAAGGAATTGCTACTAGGCTCTTTACCTTTAACTTCCTTTGTTATTTTGTACTCCACTCATTTATCGAAATGGAATCTACTTCTCTATATCTGTTCATTCTCTATTATTTACGCATGAGTAGCTAAATTAGTTGAATGGACTGAGAAGCATTTAGATAGCACAACTAGGAAATCTTCATTCTATGCGATTATCTTGTATTATGTATGCTTCATTCGTCCATTAGAGATACTCGGGAGGGTAATCTAAGACTATGATCTAGGCTTGGGAAGGTCAGGTTAGAATCTAGGTTCGGGAAAGCCAGATTAGAATTCATAATTAAGAGATAGGAGCTTAGGAATAAGCACTATTCGCTATTAACGCATCGCATGTATCCAAGAGATAGGATATGATTGTATGCGGTCACCTTGCCTTTATGCATTTTGCATCATCGCATAGAAAAAGAGTAGAGACTTAGGAATAAGCTCTATAGACACTTTTGCATTCAACACATGCGTCCTAGACTTAGAAGCATCACATTTGCATTGGAAAATGACTTACTGTGCATGGTTGTAGCATGATCGCATAGTCTGACGCATTCCCAAGTAACGCTAGCTAAAGACCTTCTCAACCCGTTCATCCACATACTCAGTGCATCTATCACACAACTGACTTTTCTCAAATCCACTGCATTTGTTTATTTTTTTCATTAATGGAATCAACAACAAACCAATAATTAATTAAGTTACCGGTTATCGCAAGGTTTACATAAAAATTACCATCGTAATATGTTTTCCCAAGTCCCTGCGTTTGACCTTGGACTTACCAGGAAACTCAGTGGGGTTTACACTTGGTTTTAACTAAGGAAACTTGAGTGCTCAATGAAATCTCATCATCGCATATCATCCATAATCCACATCACAAAATCAAGCATCAGGGTGTTCGACAATTAATGGATGTTGAATAATTTAATTAAAGAAGTTTAATTAATTATTCAACTACCATTAGAGCTTCAAGTTACAGATTCACGAGGTCCCCTCTGTAGCTCAATAGGGATTAAATGAGAATCAATTTTGGATTAATTTGAATCGTTCAAATTCTTTGAGCGAATTAATTATATGTTATATAATAAATTTTATTTAATCATATATCATATAATTACAACCTCACATGTACCCAGTGTATCAAATTAACTTATGGAAGACTGAATACACAAACTAAAGAGAGTTTTAGTTAAGAAGAAATTTGACATAAGGGTGGACATAAGAGGGACTCGGTTTTGTGATTGGATCACAAAACAATTGTTCATTAGGGGATCAGTGGGGACTTAAGGAACAAAAGGTAAATTCGGGGGTAAAACAGAGATTTGACCCAACCACCAGTCTTGATTTTTGAGTAAAAAATTGTTGATTATTTTGTAGGTTTGGCTTCATGTTGTGGGGATAGATGGAAAACCATTTTTCCACCACATTTTTTATGATACATTATAATATAATGTTTATTTGAGAGAAAATAAATATTTGAATATGATTCAAATATTAATTATATGAATTTGATTCATATAATTAAATTTAATATAAATGGGATTTATATTAAATACCATTGATGAGAGAAGTAAAATTATAGGTTATATTTTATGTTATACAATATTAAATTATAGGTTATATGTTTTATGTCATGTAATCTATAGTGTTGTGGTTAATGCCCTAAATCTTGTAAGGTCTTGTAGTTTGTAAACACGTGTATGAACAAACATTTGTGATGTAATAATATGAGATATTTTCTTCACTATTGTCTATGAAATATGAGATATTTTAGTTGTATTAACCACAAACTAATAAACTAAGATCCCCGGTTATCGTTATAACTTAAGCAAGTATGTGGAGACATACAAGTAGATCATGTCTTAAGTGTTAATCTAAATGGTCTATTGTATATGGATAAAGGAGTGAAACCTTATCTTGGTGACACTACAGATACGGCCCGCTTTGTAGATGTTACAAGTGTTGTAAAATGCTACAGATGGTCTAATCCTTATCATTCATGTGGAGACATGCGAGCGAGGGTATCCTATATAAAAGAGTTTGTATAAGACCGGACCAGGAAATGTTTGGTCTTATTATATAACGTTGTTCATGACAGAGATTTTCATTTTACTAGAATGACCATAGGTAACATGACCTTAATCCTAAGTGAGTTGGGAATTCCTGCCTATGAGAGCGGTCCTTCGATTTGCATGGGGCAAAACGATAAATTGGCTCAACTTTACTTACGAACGATCTGTGAAGGGTTATTGTACTGTTGATTGGTTATATTCAAAGGACACAGAAATATATATGTAGTGAGAAGAGTGCAGCTGTCTATCTTTAGTGGAGTGTCCGACATTTAACGGATGGTGGATCTCGTGATTAAAGAGTTTAGTTAGTTATTCACGTACCGTTAGAGCTTCAAGCTACAGGTCCATAAGGTCCCCTTGGTAGCTCAATGAATTCAAGTTGAGAATCAGTTTTTGGGTTAGTTTGAAGTATTCAAATTAATAAGAGGGAATTTGATTATATATGGTATAATTAAATTGGTTCAATTATATGTGATATAATTGATTTGATGTATTAGATACATTAATTGGAGGAAATGATATAAATATGATTTATATTAAACAAAGGAGAAAAGAATATTACGTATGATGTGATATTACAACTATAGGTTATAAATATAATATGATAAGTTAGTTATTATATTTATTTATAATTAAAACAATTATGAGATAATTGTTTGGTTGGTTATTTCTTTTCTTTATTAACCGCGAAGTGGGAGGTTATTTTTAGTTTTTGATAACTGAAGAATAAAAATGAAAAGAGTTTTCATTTTTGTGAGAATCGCTTCATTACTTATCGATCGCTCATGAGAGACTATACGATAGTTTCGAGAGACTAAACGATCGAGCGAGAGATTGCTAGACGATTGCTAGCGAGAGAGAGGGATTATTAAACGATCGAGTACCTACTGTCTATACGATAGACTAAACCATTATCCCACTTACTCGATAGTGTAGCTCGATCATATACATCCTCCTTCCCTCTACTAAATTCATATAGAACCCTCACCTCCTAGATTCTCACTCCGAAAATACCAAGGAAATCAAATGGTAGTGTCGAGGGTTGCTGTTCGAGGATCAGATAGTTCGTGATTACATTGGGTGTTTGTTGTGTTCGTGATCATGTAGACTTTGTTGGGATGCTAAACCAGTGAAAAATTAGGGAATCCGTGAAGAAGAGTTCTTCATAGGTATGTTTCTTGATTCCCTGCATTTTATTAAGATAGCATACTATAATTTTCTCTAAGTTGCATAACTGGTCCTGTATGTTTGTGAATGTGTTATTCTTTCATAATGAGCCTGGAAAGATCTTGCTTCTACTCACTTGTTCTCTTTGAATAAGAGTTCTTTCAATTGGTATCAGAGCCAGATTGTTCTGATATTTTTTTGGGCATATTAACTTGCTATCGAGTCTGTAATTCAAAGAGTTTGAGTCTATAAGAGTCGCTCATGATGAAGCTTCAAGGCATGGAGATGCATTGTTCTTCGAGGAAGAAGAAGGCCAAGAGTTGGTCAGATCGTGTAGCCTAGGCTAAATGATCGTTTAGATTTGGCTAAACAACTGAGTAGAAAAGTTCTAACTTGATTGTGTAGCATTTAGTAAACGATCATATGGCTGATGCTAAATGAACAAGTAAAGTGTTTACTCAATCTGTTTGCATTGGCTACTCAATCTTGTAAACAATGGGGGTAAATGATTGTTGAGTATGGGATACTTGTTGCATGGTACGCGCGCGCACTAAACGATCGTGTAGGCCAGCATGCTTCATCGTATAGTCACTGGCTACACGATCACTCAGTAAATGTTACACGACACTTGCTTCTCGATCTTCTAGACGATTATGCTTCATGGCATAGTTGTCTTCTACACGATTGTTTAGGCTTGCATTTAAACTTGGTGCGCTGCACGATCAAGTAGCCTTCATGCTTCATCGCATAGTCAAAGGTACTCAATCGTTGCTATACGATCGTGGTTACTCAACAAATTTTACTAGCGAATCACAAGGAAAAGCTACACGATCAGGAGCGAGGCTTCACTAGAGCGGTTCAAGACTTGATTCACCCGTTTGAACTGGTTTACTCGATGTTTTAATGTAATAGATAGATTTAATTCTGGTTTTTTAGACAAATCATCCTGGTCCATTAATTTTAGTGAATGTACATGAGATGTATATTTATTTTATATGTTATATGGTATGCCATATAGTTTTAAATCCCGCCATAGGTTATGCATTTGTCATGCATCATTTCTATATTGTAAGAGTTATGATATAGTACCTTGCGTGATGAAATTACTTCAAAAGCATGCTCATAAATCATATAATATAAGAGTTGTATTTATGCATGCATTAAGCATATTCATGCATCATCTTTATATTATAAATGTTATAGTATAAGCGCGTATGGAAACATGTATGCTCAGTTCATTACATTTTTTATAAGAGTTATATATAGTAATGAATGGACATTGCATGAAGCATGACACATAGATTAAATTTATAAGAGTTATAAATACCTAGAATAGCTTAGCAATGTGGATGATTTTGGTTGTTTCCTTTAATATGTATTATAATGGAAATTAGAACTAAAATCAACAAGAAAGATATGTATGCAAACTTAGGCTTTCATAAGTGTTTAATGAGTTTAGAAACCTAAGTTATTCTTTTAATCAGTTTAATAGGATTAAATTAAATTGACTAATAAAAGATTAAAAATGTACCACATCTATCTATAAGGGACCTTTTGTCTAAGGTAGGTTTTGTCCAGACTGGGGTACTTAAGCGGGCGGAAACGGAATACCCCTACCTGGGAACCTACCTGGAAAGGTGAATTAGATAGATTTGTTACATGCATGCAAATTTGATGATAGTCTGTTAAAGTGTTTAATGGGACTTGATTTGAACTTGTTTAATTATCAAAAGCAAGAGTTGGTTTTTAGAAAATTAAACTCACTTAGATAAAATCAGTAGCCGGATTGTTTAAGTTAATGAATCCCTAGGTAGAATATTTAGTGGGAGGTACTTGGGGTATATGATACTTCACTTAACCTCTTCATGTTTTCCCTTAAATGTTCACACTGTGAGATCTATCCTCGGCCACAAGGCACCCTGGGAGTGTCCCCCTAAAGGATGGTATTTGGGTAGGTCAATACCAAGGTGAAGGGAGATAATATTCATAGTACATGGGAGCGGGACGTGTGACAACATATCCCACGGTCTCTCTCATTAGGTTAGATAACGTTTTCATGCATCGTCTCGAGGCACCTTAAGAGTGTCCCCCTAAAGGATGGTAGTTTTGCACGACTCTTTATCTGATCTCCTATGTGGGATAAGGTCACTTTATTCTCTTATTCTAATCTGCTTTTTCCCTATGATGGACACATTAGGGTGGGAGTCTAGGGCCTAAAATGAGGGATTACACTTATGCGAAATTGTTAAAGGTTAACAGTTCTGGACCGAAAAATGATGACTGTTAGAGTTAGTTACAAGAGTTATTTCTATCTAATGGTTGAGAATGTCTCATCCTAGTGAATGGGCAATTGATCACTCCACTTGTGACTTTTGTCCTGCCTTGCTGGGGGATAGGGTACATTAGAACTATTTTGCTAAAACTAAAATTGGTGTTAAAAGTGGTAATGCATAGACTTATTAAGTTTGTTCATGTTTTTCAGCAACTTTAAAATGCATATCGTCATGTTAGCTCTATGAAGTGCCGACAAACTAACTGGCGAAAACTACGCTAGTTGGAAAAACATGATAAATACCATTCTTATAATCGATGACCTGAGGTTTGTCCTTATGGAGGAGTGTCCTTCTATTCCAACTCAGACCACCACTCGAAATGTTCAAGAGGCATAGGAGAAATGGACACGGGTGAATGAGAAGGCCTGAGCTTACATCTTGGCCAGTCTGAATGACATTTTGGCCAAGAAGCATGAGCCTATGGTCTCTGCGCATGAGATCATGAAGTCCTTGCGGGGAATGTTGGGATAACCATCTGGATGGCTCAAGCATGAAGCTCTGAAATGCATCTTCAACTCCAAAATGGAGGAGGGTACATCTATTCGAGAACATGTTCTGAACATGATGGTTCACTTCAATGTGGCAGAGATGAATGGGGCCTGCATCAATGAGGGTAGCCAGGTTAGCATCATTTTGCAAACATTGCCGAAAAGCTTCCTACACTTTGTCAGCAATACTGTGCTGAACAAAGTTGATTATTCCCTTATAACCCTCCTCAACGAGTTGTAGACATTCCAATCCTTACTGAAAAGCAAGGAGAAGAAGGAAGGTGAGGTAAATGTTGCTTCATCTTCTAAGAAGTTCCATCGAGGTTCGACCTCAGGAACTAGGTCTGCATCTTTACTTCTAACACTACCAAGTGAAAGAAGAAGAACGGTGGTAAGGGGAAAGGGAAAGCACCTGCTAACCCACAACCCGCGACATAGTGGGGTAAGTGACTAATGCCGGTTGAAAAAGGAAAATGTTTCCATTACAACCAGAATGGCCACTAGAAGCAGAACTGTCCTCGCTAGCTGAAGGAAAAGAATAAGGCTAAGGCCAAGGCAAAACAAGGTAAATATGATTTACTAGTTTTTAAAATTTGTTTAGTGAAGAATGATGATTCCGCCTGGATTATAGACTCTGGGGCCACTAATCATGTTTGATCTTATTTTTAGGGGATTAGATCCTGACGGTAACTTGAAGATGGTGAGATGATGATGCGAGTAGGGACCGGGCACGTCGTCTCAGCTATGGCAGTGGAAGAGCTCCAGTTGAATTTACAGAATAAATTTATCATTCTAAATGATGTACATGTTGTTCCCGAGTTAAAGTGGAACTTAGTTTCTTTAAAGTATTTGATTGAATGTAAATATACTCTCAACTTTTCGGTGAATAAAGTGTTTATTCTGAAAGATAGTGTTGAGATTTGTTAAAAAAAACTGGAAAATAATTTGTATGTGCTAAGGTCATTAGCAACAAATTCCCTCCATAACATAGAGATGTTTAAAATTGCCATAACTCAAAATAAACGACTTAAAGTTTCTCCTAAGGAAAATGCCCAACTTTAGCACCTTCGATTAAGACACATCAATCTCTATAGGATTGAGAGGTTGGTAAAGAATGAACTTCTAAGCGAGTTACAGGAAAATTCTTTACCTATGTGCGAGGCATGCCTTGAAGGCAAGATGACTAAAAGAATTTTTACTGGAAAAGGTTATCGAGCCGAAGAGCCTCTAGAGTTAATGCATTCCGACCTTTGTGGTCTGATGAATATGTGAGCCAGGGGAGGTTACGAGTATTTCATCACTTTTATTGATGATTACTCACTGTATGAGTATGTTTATTTGATGCAACAAAAGTCAGAATTCTTTGAAAAGTTCAAAGAGTTCAAGGCTAAAGTTGAAAACGTATTAGATAAACGGATTAAAACACTTCGATCAGATTGGGGTGGAAAGTCTTTGGATTTTGAGTTCCAAAACTATATGATAGAACATGGAATCGTTTCCCAACTCTCACCGCTTGGTATACCTCAACAAAATGGTGTATAGGAGAGGAGAAACAGAACCCTGTTGGACATGGTTCGGTCGATGATAAGTTACGCTTCCTTACCAGACTTGTTTTGGGGTTTTGCAGTAGAGACTGCAACTTATATCCTCAACTGTGTTCCTTCCAAGAGTGTTGTAAGAACAGCTTTGGAGTTCTGTAACAGGCGTAAGGCTAGTTTGCGTCACTTTCGCATCTGGGGTTGCCCAACCTACGTGTTTAAGGCTAATCCTAAGAATCTGGAACCATGTTCGAGGCTGCCTATTTGTAGACTACCTCAAAGGGACACGAGGAGGTTACTTTTATGATTCATAGGAAAACAAGATGTTTGTGTCGAAAAATGCTACCTTCCTTGAGGTTGATCATATGAGAGAGCATAGTCCACGTAGTACAATCGTGTTGCGTGAACTTTCCAATGAAACTACTGAAACCTCAACAAGAGTTGTTAAGGGTCTGTTGCATCAATAAGAGTTGTTGCTGGAAGTTCATCTAGTAAGTCCAATCGACACAAGAGTTAAGGGAACCTCGACATACTGGGAGGGTTGCAAACCCACCTGTTTGCTATATGGGTTTCACTGAAATCCTGGCTATGGTAGTCGATGGTGAGGTTGAGGATCCGTTGTCTTACCAGAAGGCAATGGAGGATGTTGATCGAGATGAATGGGTTAAAGCTATGGATCTTGAGATGGAGTCTATGTACATCAACTTAGTATGAGATCTTGTTGATCAACCTGATGGGGTCAAACCTATAGGTTGTAAATGTATCTACAAGTGGAAATGGGTGCTGATGGGAAGTTGCAAACCTTCAAGGCTAGACTTGTGGCAAAGGGTTATACCCAGGTGGAGGGAGTTGACTATGAGGAGAGTTTCTCGCCTGTTGCCATGCTTAAGTCTACCCACATCCTCCTGTCCATTGCCTCATATTATGACTATGAGATATGACAAATGGATGTCAAGATCGCCTTTTTGAATTGTAATCTTGAGGAGACCATTTATATGGTACAGCCCGAGGGATTCATAGCCCAAGGTCAAGAGCAAAAGGTTTACAAACTGAATCGGTCCATTTATAGACTGAAATAGAAGTCTCGATGTTTGAATTTAAGGTCTGATAATGCGATCAAATCTTACGACTTTGACCAAAATGTTGATAAGCCTTGTGTCTACAAGAAAATCATCAATAGTTTAGTAGTTTTTCTAGTATTGTATGTAGACGATATCCTACTCATTGGGAATGATGTAGATTTACTGACTTCAATTAAGAACTGGCTAGCGATCCAATTCCAAATGAAAAATTTGGGAGAGGTTCAGTTTGTTCTTGGTATTCAGATCTTTCGGGATTGAAAGAACAAAGTGTTAACGCTATCTCAGGCATCATAC
The DNA here is from genome assembly GCF_009727055.1 of Benincasa hispida. Taxonomy (NCBI): domain Eukaryota; kingdom Viridiplantae; phylum Streptophyta; class Magnoliopsida; order Cucurbitales; family Cucurbitaceae; genus Benincasa; species Benincasa hispida. The sequence goes on along the minus strand of NC_052349.1, from coordinate 42,048,765 downwards.
ATTGACAAGATGTTGATCAAGTACTTGATGCAGAACTCCAAAAGGGGCCTACTGCCTTTTTGGCATGAAGTTACATTGTGTAAGGAATAATGTCCTAAGACACCGAAAGAGGTTGAGGAAATGAGATGGGTCCCCTATCCATCTTTTGTTGGCAGTTTTATGTATGTGATGTTATGTACTAGACCTGACATCTGCTATGCTATGGGGATAGTAAGTAGATATCAGTCTAATCCAGGACAGGGTCACTGGACTGCCATTAAGAACATCTTCAAGTATCTTTGGAGAACGAGGGACTACATGCTTGTGTATGGATCTAAGGATTTAATCCTCAAGCATCGCTAACTCCATGATGGAGGTCGAGTATGTAGCGGCTTTTGAAGCTGGTAAGAAAGCCGTTTGGCTTAGGAAGTTTCTGGCTGATTTGTAAGTCGTTCCAGACATGTCTAGGCTCATCACCATTTATTGTGATAATAGTGGTATTGTGGCAAACTCCAGGAAACCTAGGAGTCACAAGCATGACAAACATATAGAGCGAAAGTATCATCTCATCCGCGAGATTTTGCATCGAGGGGACATGATAGTCACAAAGATAGCGTCAGAGCACAATGTTGCTGACCCATTTATAAAGACTCTCACGGCTACAGTTTTTTAGGGTCACCTTTAGAGCATGGGTCTATGGAACCATCTGTGGATGGACTCGGGCAAGTGGGAGATTTTGTACTGGGCCTTAGTGCCCTAATTTATTGTTTTGTACTTGTATTTATCTTTACACCCACTCACTTTAGGATAAATGGGAGATTGTTGGGGTTGATGCCCTAAATCTCATAGAGTCCTGTAGTATGTAAACATGTGTATAAACAAACATTTGTGATGTAATAATATGAGATAATTTCTTCACTATTGTCTATGAAATATGGGATATTTTAGTTGCATTAACCACAAACCAGTAAACTAAGATCCCTGGTTATCGTTGTAACTTAAGCATACATGTGGAGACATACAAGTGGATCATGTCTTAAGTGATAACCTAAATGGTCTGTAGTATATGGATAAAAGAGGGAAACCTTATCCTGGTGACACTACGGATACGACCTTTATAGATGTTACAAGTGTTGTAAAGTGCTACAGATGGTCTGATGAAGAAATGAATGTTGGGTTCTTTCTTTCACTACTTGACCATTCATGTGAAGATATGTGAGCGAGGGTATCCTATACAAAGGAGTTTGTATAAGACTGGACCAGGAAATGTTTGGTCTTGTTATATAACGACGTTCATGACAGAGACTTTCGTTTCACTAGAATGACCATAGGTAACATGACCTTAATCCTAAGTGAGTTGGGAACTCCTGCCTATGAGAGCGGTCCTTCAATTTGCATGGGTGCGAATGGCCAGAATGCGATTCAAAACTTCCATTTTGGGGGTTTGTTTGATTGGGGAGATGGGAACTCAGCTACATGAAATGAAATTCACTCCTTCTCCAAAGCAGGGGTAAGCAGATAGATTGCTCCCTTAAGGGTTGATTTCAAGGCTTGAACGATGTGACACCACACACTTTCTCATGGTTCGAGAGATATTCACTCATGGTAGTACTATGATGTATTGTTCATTAGAGGAATCAGTGGTACTTAAGGAGTTAGATGTAACTACAGGGGAAAAAGGGTAAATTAGCTCAACTGTACTTACGAACGATCTATGAAGGGTTATCGTACTGTTGATTGGTTATATTCAAAGGACACAGAAATATATATGTAGTGAGAAGAGTGCAACTCTTTATCTTTAGTGGAGTGCCTGACATTTAACGGATGGTGGATCTCGTGATTAAAGAATTTAGTCAGTTATTCATGTACCGTTGAAACTTCAAGCTACAGGTCCATAAGGTCCCCTTGGTAGCTCAATGGATTCAAGTTGAGAATTATTTTTTGGGTTAGTTTGAAGTATTCAAAATAACAAGAGGGAATTTGATTATATATGGTATAATTAAATTGGTTCAATTATATGTGATATAATTGATTTGATGTATTAGATACATTAATTGGAGGAAATGATATAAATATGATCTATATTAAACAAAGGAGAAACGAATATTACGTATGATGTGATATTACAACTATAGGTTATAAATATAATATGATAAGTTAGTTATTATATTTATTTATAATTAAAAAAATTATGAGATAATTGTTTGGTTGGTTATTTCTTTTCTTCATTAACCGTGAAATGGGAGGTTATTTTCAATTTTTGATAACTGAAGAATAAAAATGAAAAGAGTTTTCATTTTTGTGAGAATCGCTTCATTACTTATCGATCGGTCACAGAGAATATACAATAGTTTTGAGAGACTAAATGATCGAGCGCGAGACCTAATCGATCGAGCGAGAGATTGCTAGATGATTGCTACACGATTGCTAGCGAGAGCGAGAGATTGCTAAACGATCGAGTACCTACTATCTATACGATAGACTAAACCATTCTCCCACTTACTCGATCGTATACATCCTCATTCCTTCTACCAAATTCATATAGAGCCCATACCTCCTGCATTTTCACTCCGAGAATACCAAGGAAATGGAGTGGTAGTGTCGAGCTTTTCCATTCGAGGATCAGATAGTTCTTGATTACATTGGGTGTTTGTTGTGTTCGTGATCATGTAGACTTTGCTGGGATCCGAACCAGTGTAGATCGAGGGAATCCGTGAAGAAGAGTTCGTCAAAGGTATGTTTCTTGATTCCCTGCATTTTATTAAGATAGCATGCTATAATTTTCTCTAAGTTGCATAACTGTTCTTGTATGTTTGTGAATACGTTTATTCTTTCACAATGGGCTTGGAAAGATCTTGCTTCCAATCATTGGTTCTCTTTGAATAATAGTTCCTTCATATATATACATATATATATATATATATAAAATAAGGTAGTTATTATATGTATATAATAGTTTTATTTAAATCAAAATTAATTATTTTTTTATTTTAATTTTAATTTTGAATTAATTGGGGGAAATAACTTTCTTCCCCTGATCTCTCCCAACTAACGTAATGAGTGGGATTTTACGTGAAATTTTATGAGTGGCTTTCTTTTTATAGAGGGAATCATACAGAGAACTAGATAGTAGGATTCTTTGGAAAACATTCCGCAGATTGCTTTCCCTTTCCTCTCAATCTCCTATAAATCTCTCTTTCTCTCTTCCAAATATCTAAGAGCCCACAAACTCCATAGTGATTCTCATCCCAATAGAGAATACAGAAGGTTCTAATTTGTGGTGCCTAATTTGGTTTGTTTGCGTTTTATTCATGACCAATTCCGGAGAAGAGGATTCAAGAAGAAAAGGTTCTTCAAATGTAAGGGTTTCTTCAGACCCTAATTTATTTTTTATTTAATTTTCTTTTATGGCATGTTGCAAATTGTTGATTCTATGCATATTTTCTTCTATAAAATTTTGGTATTATGTGGAAACAAAATTTTGACCGATCCACATTTCTGCTCAGGGCTTTCACAAGTTTCTACACTCACAACCTTCATCTTGAATTGACTCGCTTCCCTCCAATTCATCCTCATCATCAAAGTAAATAATCCTAGGTTCCCCTACCTTGGTGGCACCAGAAGTATTCTCCTCATTCAAGGCTTAAAGTGCATAAACTATTAGACTAAGTTGATTAACAATCTACTTTAGAGCGGCCTCATTCTCTACCACTTGAGGTCCTAGCTAACCTTTCTCTCTCTTCTCTAATAAAACTCTCCACCTTATATTTGAAAAAATACTCTTTTAACACATCTTTTAGGGAAGGTTTCTTCTCTATTGGGGTTGGATTATAACTTTCATACTCAGAGGAAGGATAACTCAAAGGGTAAGAGTTAGGATTGAAAGGTTGTAGTGGTAGTGTTGAACCAAGGTTGGGTTGAAACCCCCATATAACCATTCAATATTAAAATAAGCATTAAGAACGATCATGCAAGAAAGCGTAAATGCAAACTGTCATTCAATAAGCAAAATTGTTTTACAATTAAATCTAAGAATTCATCTACCCTTAAAACAATGAGAAATTTGGCCCAACATGACTTCCGTAAATATAACCATATCAAGAATGCACAAATACAAAAGCAAATTAAAGAAGCAAAAGGGAAAGAAGACGTTATCCGACTTCCAATTGCATCTCTGGAATAGATTTAGCCCTCGAACAATCTTCAATCTCTCTGGCATCAAGAACACTTCATACTCTGCTCTAAACCCTCTCTCTAAGCCTAAAAACTCTAAATATTAATGTGGTGGCCGGCCAAAAATCCTAGACTAAATAGGCAATGTTTTTCTAAAATTCATATTGTTTTCCAAAAATAACCTAGCGTTGTTGTACTCTTAGAGAGCATCATTGCACTACAATATTTTTCCGTAGCGTACAACTATGCTTTAAGGAACGCAACTACACTACACTAAAAATTCCCCTCTCGGGTCTGAAGTGCCACTACGCTTTACGCTGCATTGTCCTATTATTTTGCAACTTGTATATTCTTCATTTTTTTTCTTCCCTCTTTTCGATGTATAGCTCAGGGTTTACTTCTTTTGGCATATTTAGGCTCTTTTTTTACTCATTTTGACATTTAATTGATATCTCGAACATAACCTTAAAATCTAACAAAATTATCTTAAAAACTATCCTAAATCAAGAGTAATAAACGCACATTTCAGGTGCATTTCATCAAGTGTCAAACATTTATTGCTTTCCTTTATTTTCTATTTTTAGTATAGCTTATTCTTTTTTTTCTCTCTGTTTAACTTATCTAGCAAAATTTTGTTTGTTGGGCATCCATTTGAGGTTGAATTTCAAAGCAAGCTCAACCCTTTTTTCAGCATGCACCAAATTCAGGGGAGTTTCTCTGTTCCTCTTTAATTTGTCCCCTACTTATTGATTTTGATTTGATACATTGAGGACAATGTATGCTCTGAAATTTGGGGGTGGTTTAGATATTACTTACTTTGTGTTTATGCATATCTGTAGTCCTCGAGCATCTGAGCTTGAACTTAGGTGATTTGAATGCTTGTTTGTTTTGTTGCTTGTGTTGTCATTATGACTGTTGATAATACACCCATTTAGGATTTTGCATGTTTGAGATAATATAGGAAGAAAAAAATTATTTTTTTGCCTTTTTCTTTTTTTTAAAAAAATTCTTCCTATTTTCATGCATATTTGAGTACTTTGTCTACCTATTCTATGTCTGCATGCTTAGAGTTGCTTTATGGGGCCTTTATTTTTGTTGTCACCCCCGAAAGGGCTTAGGAATATAATTAGATTGTCCCAAACTTCAACTTAGTAATACACGCATAAGGAAAAAACCAACCAATTGTCTCAATTATCAAAAAAAAAAAAAAAAAAAGAGAGAAAAATAAGAAGTGATAGGGAAAAACTATATCTAATGAAGAGAGGTTTACTCCACTTTCTTAGAGGCATGAATAACCTAGGGAGGCTATGACACCCGTATTTTCACTCTAAGCTAAAATATTCCTGAGAAATGAGTAGCTTAGGCACCTTTAAAGGAACTCGACCCGTTGTTTGATGTCTTTCACGTGACCAGTGTGGGCAAGCCAAAACCAAAGTAAATTTTCTAGAAAAGGTCTCCTCTCTATTTGCTTAAAAAAGAAAAAAAAAGATAACAAGAAAGGAGGTTGGTTTTCCCTTTTTGTATGTTATTACCACTTTGGTATCTAGGAAGTTTAATTTTTGACCTTTCGAGCTAGAGTAGGGGGAAAACGAATTGAGGGTCTTATAAATCTATTTCGGGTTTTACTTAAGCTTAGGTAGGAGGGCTTTGAATGCACTTATACATGAATAGATTGGAAGAAACTTTCTTAAATTGCATCATTTTATTGTTTGTTTTTGGATTACATTATTGATTGCATGCATGATCTTATTAGACTGTTAAAACAAAAGAACCAACCTTACAATTAATCAAACATATCTTTATGCATGATTGTGTGTTTCTGCCTTGCTCGAGACGAATAAGAATTAAGTTGGGGTGATGTTACCACTCAGAAAGTACTAATTTTCTTAACTTAATTCTGGATCGTTATTAGATTTTATGTGTTTATTATGCTATTTTTTAGGTATTGAGTAATTAAGGGGTAAAATCGACAACTGGAGCTGAACTGGGATAGAAATAGACCAAAATGGAGCTTCAGAGCATCAATCATGAAGAGAGAGAAAAATGACCAGATTACCCCTGGCGCCAGCGTAGCAATGCCATGCGCGACGTTGTGTGCTGCAATTGAAGGCAGTAGGCGTGACTTTGGGGAGCGTCACAACGATACCCTAGAGCATTGTGACACTTCAAATTTTGATGGAAGGCCAACATGCCTACATGCGCACGAGCTCCATTGCATGAACATCCATGCTATGACAACTAAAGCCAGTGTCGTGATGTTGATCCTTTTTATAAAAGGGATTTTTCCCAATTTAGATCATTCCATGCTTAATTTGGACGTCTTCAACTCCTTTTTCTTTTTTTTTTTTCTTCTTTTCAGCCAAACTTCTAGTAGTTTTTCATTTATATCTACATTTGGACTTCGTCCTAAAACTTGGGTGGCTAAGGTAAGTTCTTCTAGCTTTGGCTTAGGAGGAAACTCATTTTGATTTGGACATGAGAAATTGTGATTAATGGTTTACTACTGTTTTCTATGAGTTCTTGATATATTTTACTATCTATGCTTGGAGATTAATTTGGCTTGATCATTCATCGTCTTTTCTTTGCTTAGATAGAGAGATGCATCTATGTGTGTGAATCTTAATAGGACACAAATTAAGGCATACTTGTATGCAAATTGTTGGTTGTCTAAGATAATCCTTTTGCTATATTGCCTGACTAATTGTTCAAGAATCACATCATTAGTAATTTAAGGCCATTCCCAGTTGCTAATAAGCTTAGCTAGATTACAGAGGCTTAATGTGGTGTTTTAATTGATTATGCATCTAAAGGAACCGATTAATTAATCATCTAAACTAATTAAGAAGTTGATTAGTTCAATAGGGCATTAGTTTTTATCATTAGTCAACCGAAAAAGCCAAGAATAGAATTGAGCATGCAAACAATCTTTTGAGTTCGATGAGTAGCCAAACTAATGAATGGATTCTGAAATTCCTAAGCTAGCTTTTTAAGAAATCGAGTCATCCTTTTGATTACGCTTTTACATTCATGTCATTTACATGCAATTTTAAGCTAAACGTCCAACATTTTCACTCGAATTCATCAATTAGCTTAAACATCTTAAGATTCCCTATGGAAACGACCCAGTTTTACCACTTATACTACATTGTAGTGTAGTATTGGTTTTATGTCCTAAAACTAATGGTTTATAAATAATAAACTTATTTTGTTAATCAATATAGATATTATTGAAGTTTGATACAATAAAGTTGTTATTGAATGTTTAAATTGCTCAATTCGTTTTAGAAATAACCTAAATCCAATAAACTAAGATCTATAGCTATTACATGAATATTTGAACATTATGTAGAGACATAAGAGTGGATCGAGTTCGAGTAAATAGTCAAAATGGTCTACTGTATACAGATAAGGCTGGGTACCTTATTCTGGGGATACTATTGGATGCGTCCCACTTTGTAGATGTTACAATTGTTGTAAAGTGCTATAAATGAAGTGATCATAATTCGTTCATGTGGAGACATGCGAGTAGGGACTTCCTATGCAAAGAGTTTTCATAAGATAAAATCAAGAAATTAGTCATTCTTACTTTATAATGTTGTTTATTGTTTAAGACTGACTATTTCAAAGCGATGACCTAGGTTACTTGACCTTAATCCTGACTTAACTATGAGCTCTTGTTTATCCAGGATTATCCTTAGATTTTCATGTGTGAGAGTTGGCTCAACAGCGTTGGCTCAATAAGCCTCCCATTTCAGGAGTAAGACCGAATAAATAGTTGGGGACATAGGATACAAGATGGAATTCACTCCTACCTGCTTTTAGGGATAATAGAGAGATTGTTCCATTAAGTGCTGACTCTGGGTCTTAAACAAGAGGCCTCACACTCTCGTTGGCCTGAGAGGGACTCGATTTAGTGATTGGATCACAAACTAATTATTCATTAGAGGATCAGTGGGACTTAAGAAACAAGCTGTATTCTCGGGGTAAAACAGCTTTTGACCCAGCCGTTATTATGAACAACCTGTGAAGGGTCAACTTATTGACTATGGTTGTATCGAGTAGACAGAAATGTTAAGATTGGTGTCCCAAATCTCTTGTATTCTTGTAGTTTGTAAATATTGTATAAAAAATTATTATAAAGTGCTACAAATGATCTGATCTTGATCATTCATGTGGAGACATGTGAACGAAGGTATCCTATACAAAGAGTTTGTATAAGACCGAACCATAAAATGGTTAGTCTCATGATATAACACAGTTAATAATAAAGAATTACATTTCACCAGAATGACCATAGGTGACATGACCAGAATTGTGAATGAGTTGTGAACTCCTGCTCATGGAGGCGGTCCTATGATTTGTATGGGTGAGAGTGAACAGATTACCAACTCAATAAGCCTACTATTTTAAGGATTCGTCTGATTGGGGAGCTGGGAACACAGCTACATAAGGCGAAATTCACTCATTCCCTGATGTTGAGATAAGTAGATAAACTACTCCTTTAAGGGTTGATTCTGGTGCTTGAACAATGTGGCCATACCCTCTCCTCGCCCGACTTGGTCATAGTTGGACTATAACTTATTGTTCATTAGAGGAATTAGAGGTACTTAAGGAGTTAGATGTAACTACAGGGGCAAAATGGTAATTTTGGCCCAGTTGTACTTACGAGCAATTTGTGAAGGGTATCATACTGTTGATTGGTTATATCCAATAGACATAGAAATATATTTGTCGTGCGAAGAGTGCAGTTGTCGGTCTTTAGTAGAGTGTCAACAGTTAATCGAAGTATGGTAATTCAATTAAAGAGATCGATTAATTATTCAAGTACCATTAGAGCTTTAATCTACAGGTCCATGACGTCCCCTCTATAGCTCAACAAAGTTTTAATTGAGAATTAATTTTTGATTAATTTGAAGTTTCTAAATTAATTGAGAGAATTAATTATATATGATATAACTAATTAAATTAATTATATGTGATGTAATTAATATAATGTATTTTGTACATTATATTATGAAGTATTTTGAAAGGAATTTGAATATGATTCAAATACTAATCATATGAATGAGATTCATATAATGCGATTTAATATAAATGTGATTTATACTAAATAAATAGTTAAGAGGAATTAAATATTTGAATATGATTCGAATATTAATTATATGGATGAGATTCATATAATTGAATTTAGTATAAATGTTATTTATATTAAATTTCATGCTTTGTTGAGAGAAAATAAAACTATAGGTTATATTGTATTTGATACAATATAAAACTATAGTTTATGTGTTATATTTGATATATATGTATATATATATATATATATATATATAAGATTGTTATTAGATATATGTATATAATAAATATTATTAATTTAATTTAATTTAATTAAAGAGAGGAAGTTATAACTCCCTCCCTCTAATTTCTCTCGGTGAAAACGTGCAGGGGTTAGGGAAGTTCAGGCTTTTTCTTCTACCAATTAAGGAACTGAAAAAATAATCTCATTTTGCTCTCCAAAAAATTCACAGAGAAGAGATTCTTCTTTTTTCCCTCTCAATCTCTCCTCCCTCTTCCAAATCTAGGGCAGAGCCCACCACTCCTGCATATTCTCAATCCTAAGGAGTATACAGAATGTTTGTTTCGTGGTGTTATCCTGATTGAAGAAAAGAAAGTAAAGAAAGTGTTCTTCAAAGGTAATTTATTTTTCTCTCAATTTTTCTTCAATTGCATGCTGTAAATTTAGATTTATTAATGCATAATTGTTTATGTTTTGTAATTTCTAAAATTCCGTGAAAATAAAAATTTGGGAACGATCCCCGCTTCCGCATATATCTACAGTGAGGGGAGTGCAACTACTGGACTTTAGTGGAGTGACCTGGTAGTTAACAAATATTGGCTAATTAGGTAAAAAAGTTTTGCCGGTTAATCTCAAGTCGTTGGAACCCATGATATGTAGATCCATTAGATCCTACTACTAGCTCACAAACGGATCAAACATTGGAATATCATAATGAGAGAATTTGAAATGTTCAAATTCAAATTGATGGAATTAGTAATTATATACGACATAATTACACGTTTAATTATCGAATTAAACGAAATTAGAGAATCAGTTAATATTTAAATATGATTTAAATATTAAAATTGCATGAATGAGGATTCATGTTTGTGGAATTAGTGGTGTAATAATTTAATATTGGATATTAAATTATTTTAATTAATTTTATTTAGAAAAATTGAAAATTTAATTTTATGAAAATTCAAAATAATAAAATCAATTTTATTTTCAATTTTGAAAATTTAAATTAAAAATTAGAAAATTGATTTCTCAAATTAAAAAAATTGAAAATCCCAATTTAGTAAGTTTTCCAATTTTTAGCACCTTACCACTAAGGTCCCACTCAATTCTTGAAGTAGGATTTTCATCTTCATGGCAATTAGGATTCCATGAAGAAGGTGATCAAAACCTGTTTCATTTGGTTGAGAAAAGAACATGCAAATTGATTTATGGTTTGCTGAGTTTTTTGAAGAAGAGTTCTTCAACCCTTGTACACAAAAACCAGAAAACTCCATAAAGATTCCCAAAAATTTCAGATCATTTTGAATCTCACAATTCAATCTAAGGTCCTAGAGAATAGTAGGGAAGATCCAGTGGTGGTCCATAAGATTTTCGAGTGAAAATTGGAGCTGAATTCGTAGATTGAAGAAGGTCTTCAAAGATATATCAGAGACCTTCTTCTTTATTCTTTTGACCATGCTTTCTTAATTGCTAAAATTATTGAATTGGAGTGTTTAATGATTCTGTTTGCTTCCACAAATTGCATGTTAACTCCAACATATAGGTAGTATAGATTAGACTTATAAATTTATTAGATTAGTGGTGTTTTGGGAGTGACACCAAAAGGTTGCTATAACATATGCTAATGTTTGAGTTTTATGAGTAACTGTCTCCCAAGATAGAATTGAATACCATTCATATGGAAACAACATCTCGTCCACACGGTTCAACAATCTATACTTTTTTGAAATCAACCGAACTTGAACAAATTTATAAGAAGGAGAATAGTTTTATGGGAGAAAGATGCTTAAAAAAGATGAAATACAATTTAAAGAAGAGACATATTTACAGATTAATTCGTGGCCATTCGAATAGTTTTGTTCATCTTCAATTTGTTTATTTATGAAAATACATATATTCATAAAACAATGCAACTCATGCATGGAAATGAAATGTGCAACCTTAAATGAATAGTCACATACCATTTATTCTAACAATCCCCCTATAAATGGAAATGACTGAGATCGTTCGAAATTGGCTCTCAATTCCTTCATCCCTCTATCTGTGCCTTGAGTAGATGTCGAACTCGATGAGCTACTACTCCTTCTTGACGATATCTATTTTTTGTTAATAGATGTCGTTCTACGATATCTATTTTTTCCCAAATTGAATTCATACAATTCTTGCATGGACATCTTATACGTCCGAAATCATTAACATGAGACTTCGCCATATCTAAAATCAAGAATACTCCTTCTCTATACTCCACTGATAACTTATTCCTTAGTTTAACCATTTTTTATTCATCCTTAAGAATAAATCTTTTCTGACCAACTTGTAATCCAAAACAATAACCTAGATTAGAAGACAAAGTTCAAAGTCTTTGTTAAGCATGAATTTTGATTAATTTAATAAACAATTCCAAGTTTATTGATTTTTTTGCCCCTAAACTAAGTCCAAAATTAAATAATAAGTGAAAGTAGTCCAGTTTTTTCTCCTTGAAAACCAAAGTGTTTTTAGGGGTATAGAGTTTAAGGATATAAACATCATAGTAAATTAACAATAACATCCATAATATTAATTACATGTAACATCCATATTCCATAATTCACAATAACATCCACAGTCCACAATAATATCCACAATCCACCAAATTGTAGAAATTGTAACGTAAAAACAACAAATGAGATAGATGCTAAATGACAATAATCTACCAAATTGCATAAATTGTAACATCCATAATCCACAATTCACAATAATCCACCAAATTGCAGAAATTATAATATCTATTATAGTAAATTAAGTAATCCATAACCTTAAAAATTAAAAGGGAAAAAAAAAACTCAATCCACAATCCATAATTAATAATTCATATTAGATTACCAACATACTAGAAATAAAACATTACCAACATTACCAACATGATAGAAATTAAAAACAATGGCTTAAATTAATATACAACATAAGAGAAAATAAATGAAATGGATGTGTGCGAACCTTGTTGAAAGCTTGAAAATAAATAACAAATTCGCAAGCAATGAAGGGGGAAGGCAGCAGCGGATGACGGGCGAAGAGGGAAGGGCAGGTGCCGGCACGGGCGAAGGGGTAGCGGCGCGGGAGTGAAGGGAGGCGGCATAGGGAAGAAGGAAAATGGGGGGCGACGCGGTGGGCGTGAAGGGGGATAAGGGGAAAAAAGAATGGATTACAAGTTGAACGGGGAGCGGCGGGGGAGGGCAAGTGTGAAGAGGGTGTGCGGCTAGGGTTTTGTGATAGAGAAGAAGGGGAAAAAATGAAGGAGAAGGAGATCTGGTTTTTACCAGATCCAATCTCCCGACGCCGCTCGACAGGCATCGGGAGAACCGTCGGGACTTCCTTAGTAACTCCCGACGCCTCTTTTAATCGTCCAGAGTTCCTTAGGAACTCCCAACGGTCCCTTACAGCATCGAGAGTTCATAAAGAACTCCTCACGGTGCTTTATGGCATCGGGAGACACCTTGTCTCTTGACGATCGAGCTTCCGACGATCGATTTAGGCGTCGGAGGAGCTCATTTTTCTTGTAGTGAGATAAAAGATAAAAGAAAGTGTTTGATATTTCCTAACGAAGAATCTACATCAAGATAAGCATTAAAAACTTTGAACTTACCCTAGTGAACATCAATCGAGTTTACTTAGTTAATTAGTGGACTTTATGTCTTGAACTGTCAACCATTCTAGGGAAAACAAAGACAACTGAAGTTTTACTGTTTCTCATTATAACAAAGTTTGTTCTCATAACTATGTTCATTTTGGTCTTGAATATCGCCTGGTCTCATAAGTATTTTAGAGATTTCATCTTAAAATTCTTATAGAGCAACTCATTCACACTCATATAGGTGATAGATATAAAGAATATCGTATATGCTCATTTCATAAATAATTATTCGATCACTTATAGAAATCATTAAAAGCATACTGCTTACCCTAAAATCCAAACTTGTATTGTGGTATATGTCACGAAATGCATGTTTTTGGGTGATATTTTGATACTTTTACTTAGTGAAAATAGTCAATTTCATGAGTTTTACCCCAATTTGTGATCTTAAATGGATAAATTAGTCATGTGATTGTCCTTTAAGTATTAGATGTTGGTTTATTATTAACTCAGCATCATAGCCCTAATTTTTGGAATTCTACCCAATCATCCCTAGTTGCTATTCTTTAGGTCTAGAGTCATTTTTTTAGCACCATAATTGCTTGGTAAACCCCTGGAACACCATTTTTTTACCTCCACTCAACCAATTTGAGCCTATAAAAGAATGGGAAGCTTCCTTCTTTCAGCATATCTGAAATTTAGCCACCTTTGGATGTGATCTCTTCTTCCAAGCTAGAAAATCTCCAAGACCGAAAGCTCCTCTGAAGAACATTAGCTCTAGGTCATCCCTACCCCATGAAAACATGCAGAGAGATAGGATTCATCCTTGAGAAAGGAGAACCCACCTTAGGAGAGATTAGAAGAGTTAGAAATTGCTCCAAGGAGTTCTTTACTATATTTTCCAGCATTGTCTAGTTTATTTGTACACTTTTCCATTTTCATCTTTTATTCTTTTGAACCTTTATCTTGTAATCACGATTTAGGATCTAATGAAATTCATTTATTTATTATTAATCATTAACTAAAATCTTTAAGTGATTCAGTTTTGTGGATGAATTTATAGAATAAAAGTGTTAAGTTAAATCAACTACTTAATTTATTAATCTAGGGGAATTTTAATACTTAGAAAGTTAGGATATAAACTGATGTCACAAAGAAGTATGAGATAAAAACCTAGAAATATGATTGTCACGTAGCCTTAGAAATAAGGTACACCATAAGATACAAAAATTGCATGAAATTGATCTATGATCCAGCTAACCATAGAAATATAGGCATTAGTTGCTTAGAGCTCCTAAAAGAACTTGATACAAGACCAAATAGGGAGAGTTCTCTATCTATGACTAAGTCACTATCTAGGTATGATACAACCAGATTGCCCAAGGCACATTGCCCGATTGGTTGAGATATAGTTGCATCCCCGTTCAACCATCCTTGTTTACTATTTTTAATAAACATTCCGCTTATTCATTATCTATTCACACAACCTAGTTACTTTTGGTTACATTATTTCCATTGCCTTAAAAGAATTCAAATTGGAACTAGTCTCCGGGGATTCGAAACTTGGAATACTTCTAGTTTTATTACTTCATTGATAGTGTATACTTGTATTTAGACCATATCTACTTTTATTTTTAACACCCATATACAATTGGTCGATCACACTGTTTCATCATCCTAGAATGGGTTAGAGATAAAAATTTCAATGCAATGCTCATTAAGTTTTCCAAAGGTAGGTTTGTTTGTTGAACCTAGATCTTGGGATCTTTAATCAACTAGGCTGGGTTGGCTCTTTGGTTAACATTTAAAAATTATAGGTTATAATCTCATTCTCCTTGATAAACTTTCAACCAACTCTCTAGTTAGGCCTTTTACAAATCCAATATTATCTTTTGACCTTACAAAGTCAATTGTGGTAATTCTACTAGAAAGTAATTGTCTGATTGTATCACGTCTTCATCATATATATCGAGACTTATTATTATTCACTAAAGGGACACAGGTTGTATCCATCCTTTAGAAATATCCATCAAAATTTTGTAGCTAACTCAAATATACCTCAATCTGTTTCAAAATAATTTTCCAAAGTTCTAAACTTGGATTATAATATTGGGAATAGCCACTTCTTCTAAATACCCACACACTAATATAAAAATTTAAGAAAGTTTCAACCTGTCCATAATTCACAAGGAATTTTCTATGTTTTCTTATTTAAAATTCCATAAAAAAAAAGATATAATGAACCTTCAAACATATGTGACATATTCACGAAATATGTCTTTGGAATCAATCCTTTTATAAATTAAGAAAAAAAAATCTGACTATAAATTTGATTGTTATGACATCTTCTATCTTAAATATATTATTTTTCTCATAATTTCTTTAAAGTTTTGACAAATCCACCACTATGCACATTATATAGTGAAATCTTGTTCATTCAAAATATATTTTTTTATATAAATAGTTTTCATGTTTTTATGCCTCAAGTACAAGCAACTTTTCTTTCTCGGCTTCTCCTTTATATTACAATAGCATTTTTTCCGAAAAACTTACCATATTCAAAGTTGTGAGGCATAATAGAATGTCTTCTTGCCATCGTTGGAAATCATTACAGATAAATTTCTCATAATTTTTGTCTATGATTTTTACTAATATGTGGTACAACAATTTGACATCGTTGATGACATTTATGTGAAATCGATTCACCAAATATTTTTAAAGCAAAATAAATAATTTTACCGAATAAGTTCTCACAAAATAAAATCAGTAAAACAACAAATAGACTTGAGACGTTATTATTAGTTTTTCAATGTAAAACAAGAGAGCGTATATTATGCTTGAAACTAAGAATGACAGGAAAACATTATGGTTTGTAACCATTATGCATAATAGTAAAAACATATCAAAATAAATTGAAGAAAACAATAATAGAAATAGTGCAATACTCAAAGCTTAAATCACTATTGTCGTATATATAACTGTAGAAAAGCAAAATTAGTTCAAAACATAATATAATAATCCACTGCATATATGCCAAACAATGAACTTCATCCCAATAGAAATAAAATAAAAGTAGAATCATATCTTATAAAGTAGAACACTCTCAACACTAAAAAAATTATGCGCAAACAAAATAAAAAAAATTAGCTTCTAGAACCCAATCAATTCAAATGAAGAGATTTAATTCACAATCAATCAATTTCAAATCATCAAACTCACTTCCAATAAAAAAAAAATCACAATAATTCAATCATTCAAGTTTATAAAACAAAACTCTTGAACAAATAAAAATAAACAACACACTTATATCTCATGTATGCAAAACGTTTCTTTGAAAAACGAACTTAATACAAATATCATTTGCAAACAAAAAAATAAAATAAAATAACAGTTGCATTTCCACAAAACTTTTCCAAGAAAAAAAAATATCAATAAGAAAAAAGAAACATGCATTGGAATACTGATGACGACGAGTGGTGTAGAGATCAAATTTTAAACTTCCTCTCGAACAATATAAGATTTTATAAAACCATTTGGATTATCCTTTTTGGCAATAAATAGAACCCACCATACACAATTAAATTGGTTTAAGATGGTTATATAAACAATATCACCAAAAATATCATAAAATACATAATCTTCTATATAAGAGAATCGGAGTCCAATGACTTCACATTACCTTTTTAAGATAAAATTTTACTTGTTCTAATGCCTTAGTTTCATGAGTAATTATCTCCAGGGATAGAACATATTACCTTTCTTATAGAAGCAACACCTCGTCCACTACATCCAACGAATTATACTTTGTTGAAATCAACCGAACTTAAACCATTTATAAAAGGGAGAGAAGTACTTAAAAAAAAGGTAATCTGCAATTTGAAGAAGAGACATATTTATAGATTAATTTGTGTTCATTTGAATAGTCATGCCCTTCTTCGGTTTGGTTATTTATGAAAAGACATACATTTATAAAATAACGCAACTTATAGAAATGAAATGATGCAAACAAACACGAATAATCACATACCATTTATTCAATCAAAGATTAGGGCAAGATAGAAGTTTGATGAGTGTAAAATGTTAAATTTAATATTATCATTAATGTGGCCTATGTGCATTATCTACTATTTTATCTTTTGGACTATTATTTTATTGGGTCAATTAAGTAAAAAATAATTTTCTAATAAATACCCCGATAGGAGGTGTTTATATAAAGATAAAATTGAGATTGGTCCTCTCTCTGCTTCATAAGTAGTTCTTTTCTCTCCATGAGGAAACTTAATCATGTTCTAAAGGATGGTCAAGAGAGAGAAACTCAATCTCTTACTAGATCAAAATTATGGATCAAGGTATGTTACTCTAATTTATGTTATCGTGAAAATCATCTAGCTTAAAGATATTCACATTTACTATTTTATACAATGTTAGAGTTTTATTGTATAATCATGAAGTTAAAATCATGTGATATCAAAGATTTGATTGAAAACTTGTGATTTTTCATTGATGTTTAATATATAAATTCATGTTTCCGCTACGCATGATTAAACTTATTTTCTGTGGTAGATTCTTTAAATTATAGTTAAAAAAAATTAAAAGATTAAGGTTATATTAATGGACAAACTATGTGTGGTAACCTTGAGGCGACAATAAATTGAGGAAATTTTGCTCTGAGGTTTAATGTATTTTTTAATACTTGTGTGATCTTGGTTGTTTCTATGTTGTTTTTTTTAAAAAAAAACATTATCATTACTGACTTCCATTTATATTATTTTTATGGTAAAATATCTTTTGATCCCTATATTTTCAGTTGTAACACATTTCGTCCTTAAATTTTGAGTTTTGTTTTAACTTAGTCCTTAAGTTTTAAAATGTTAAAATTTTACCCTTGAGATTAGGATTTCGTTTCAATTTGATCCTTAGGTTTCAAGATTTTATGTTTTTAACCTCAGTTTTTTATTAAATACTCATTTTCAATCATTAACTTCAATTTCTAATAATTAATTAAAAATAATTATAAAGTAAAAATTTGAATTTAATTTTAAAAGTGAGAAAAAATAGCAAAACTTAATTGATTATAATTCTTTTAATGATTTTTAATTTCTTAACATAAATTAATATTAAAGACAAAAAATAAGTATTTAGTTAATAAATGAGTTTAAAAAGGTAAATCTTGAAACATAGAGACCAAATTGAAGTAAAACTCAAATGTCAAGCGTAAAATGATAACATTTTGGAACTTTGTGGACTATGTTGATACCAAACTCAAAACTTAAGGACTAAATGTGTAATATTTTGAAATATAGGGACATTCTTCCCATACTTTTAAGTTGAGTATTCATGTTTTAAGTTCAAATTTTGATGTTTCTATATTTTTGAAAAGCACTTAAAAATGATTTTTTTAGGCTTAGATTTTGGTTAGTTATACTTCATAAATGAGTAGTTTGATGCTCTATTTGTTTATTTGGTAGGAAACAAGCATTTTGGACCAAAACAGAGCACTTAGGTGTAGACTAGAGCAACAGAGCTTAAAATACTAACGAAATGACCAAACTAACCCTATGGGCTAACGCCATGGCACTGCGCGGGATTGCACACTAAATGTGAAGAAAAAATGCTATGGCACCACGGCGGTGTCGCGCTGCTAAAAAACGCAATTTTGTAATTAAGGCATAACTTTTGAATCAAGTAGTCGTTTTAGATAAATGACCATTCCTTTTCTTCGTTCTTTTTAATCTTCTATCCAAATATGGTATTACTTTGGAGCTTTAAAATCACTTTTTGATGCTAAAATACATTTGAGCATTTTCAACCTTGGCCACATTATCATGGCGTGTTGTCGAGGGGAGAGTTTGATTGGGGATCACTTAGGGTTTTCCACAAAGGTTGAGAGGCTGTCATTCAGAGAGATTCTCAGAGGTTAATCATGAGACTGATTTAAGTTTTATTGAAAATAGAACGTTGATATGGTGTAGACGATAGATCGGATCTATGAGTAGCTCGCTTTTCTCTTCGATCTCTCTTTTTATGTCTTTGTATAGCATGATTATGGTTTGTATTCTGAACCAGAGTTACCAAGTTATTTGTATTTCTAGGGTTTGATTAAGTTCAATATTGTTTGTGGTTGAATTTTTATTACTATGATTAATTGAGTTATACTTCATTTTTATCATGCTTGTGGTGTTCTAATTGAATGCTTGGTCACCATTTGATTGATTTAAAGTTTTTATTTTTGCTTGAGAGAAAGATTTATAAATCGGTACTAGCATGTTAAACAAACAATGAATTATGCATGAGAGTGATAAGAAATTGTTAGAGGGAATGAAGAATCTTAATGCTATGTCTACTAGTGTCAATTGGATGAAAATAGAATTGACTTTTAGATATTAGAAAAGGTTGAGATTGAGAGAAGAAACCTGGATTATAGACCTCTAGATCTAAGTAAATGATTAAACTGATTGAATGAAAATTATTTGAATCGATTAATTTTGTTGAATGAGATCAGTATCCTAGGATGTTTTAACTAAATAAATTTCTGAATCGAACGTTTATTTGTTTTCTTTAATCGTATTTGCGAAACCACCATTTTTTTATTCCCTAGATAAAGTTGAGAAGATTTCTTGATAGCTAGTTGAATTGAGTGGCAAATTCCAAAAGGACGATACTTGATCTAGATTGTTTTAAACTATACTAAACTTGACACGTGCACGTGCACGTGTCAATTATGCAAATTAAAATTTCATTATGTTTAGAAAATAAATTATGCTTTTGTTCTATGTATTATATACGGACAAAATGTTTAATATCATAAATTATGTATTTGTTTTATTCCTATGTATTAGGTACATCATTTGAATTGTTTAAAGTATGCATTCATCTTTGTGATCTCAATTACACAATTTTGGAGGTATGAGTTTATCTTTCATACATATTCTATTAATAATATTTTTCAAATTGT
This sequence comes from Benincasa hispida, assembly GCF_009727055.1. Lineage (NCBI taxonomy): Eukaryota > Viridiplantae > Streptophyta > Magnoliopsida > Cucurbitales > Cucurbitaceae > Benincasa > Benincasa hispida. The sequence continues at coordinate 42,028,749 of NC_052349.1, read as the reverse complement.
TTCATGTAAATTACTTAGAATTATATTATTAATAAGGTGATATTTATATGTTATGAATAATTTATAAGTCATCAAAGTAGCCAAAATAGTAAGTTCTACATAGATATCAAATTAAAGTTAATTTAGTCACTCATGTTTATGTGATGCTAAAGAATGAGATGATCTTATGAAATACTAAAGATTTTTATCATGAGTATAATGGTGTTCATTATTATAAAATAGTTTGAATCACCCAACAATTGATTAGTAGTTTTACAATTTTGAATTTTATTGTGGCTAATTGAGGTTAATAATTACGTGTGATTATTTTATTATGACATCTATGTTATGAATAATTTGTTAGTCACCAATATGACTAAATTATTCAGTCTTATAGATATTAAATTAAAGTTAATTCAATTACTCATGTTTTTGTGTAATGCTAATGAATGAGATGATATTATGAAACATTATATATTTTATCGTATGTTAATGTTTGTTATTATAAAACATATTGAATCGTCGAAAGACTGATTTTAAACCTTGTTTTGGTTAATTGATAGGTATGGTTAGATATTTTTAGTATATTCAATGATAACTAATGTATATAATTTAAAGCATTTTAATTACCAATTATGCGAAATTAACTTTAGCATCAATTCTATATGAATGTTGTATAATGAATATTGTATATTATTGTATCTTTCAAAGAAGAACTTCAATATATGAATAATGATTATTTAATGTTATATCAATATAAATTATATATTTAAATTTATTTCTCAAAGAAATAATATACAAACATATTTATTATGTACTTGCAAGTATCTGCTTTCGTTTCTCTTCATTCGCAAGCTATATTTATAATCAAGTTTAATGAGCTTAATTTTTTGGATTAGTGCGAAAAAAATTGATTTTATGTGTTTTGGATCTTGATTTAACACTCTTAAGTTAGAAACATGTTAAACTTACTAATGCTAGAAGTGCTTAGGAAAGATCATTCTATAAAATTTGGAAAATATCAAATAGATTGAGCCTACTGTTTATGCGAATGACTGTAGAAAACAATATCAGGTCCACAATTACAAAAAACTTAAAATGCTGAAGAATTTATGAAAAATTGTGGAAAATTGTTCTCAGTTTGATATTTGTGGGCTTTTTAATGTTCCACCTTTTGATAAAGAAAAGTATTTCATTACCTTTATTTATGCTTTTTCACGCTAGGTATATATCTACTTGTTGCATGAAAACTCTCCAAGGATAGATGTCTTCAATGTATTTATCAATGAAGTTGAAAGGCAATTAGATAGAAAGGTGAATATCTTTAGGTTCAATAGAGGTAGTGAACATTATGGAAAACATGATGTGAATGGACAGTATCATGGTCCATTTTCTAAATTCCTAGTCATGATATATATATGCTCAATCCATAATACTAGAAACTCCACAACAAAATGATGTTACAGAAAATATGTAATCATACATTAGTGAACATGGTTAGGAGTATGTTAATTATTTCATTTTTACCTGCTTTAAGAACCACTCAATACTTATTAAATAGGGTTCCTAATAAGTCAGTTTTAAAGATACCTTTCAATATATGGACAGGAAGGGAACCAGGTTTAAGGCACCTATATATTTAGGGTTTCCATGTGACAAGCACCTAAAAAGTGCTTTTATTTACCTTTCATTTAAAATGAATTTTATTTGGTTTTATTAGATTTGATGTCATTTGTTAGTGATTTCAATGGATTGTGTTCAAGATCGAGATTTGGAGATAAAAATGGGTAAACAATCCAACCTTTGCATAATCGAGACAAATCGGGAACAATTATACGAAGTAGGGAAAAAAGAGGGAGAAAAAGACCAAACTGCCTAAAACAAGGCAATGCCGCAATTCTCTACTACTCTAGACCTTGTAAGAGAGACAGAACACTTGAAAAGACTATAGTGTTATGGCACTATCAGGGAATGACGCGACGCCGGGGCCATTTAGTAATTCCATGGATGAAGTTTATTCCCTAGAATATATCTTTGTTGATAGTCTTCATACTTGATCACTATATTTGCTTTCTCAGTTTAGTTTAGATTACTTTCATCACAAGTTGTTTTTTATAAAATTGGAACGATCTCTGAATAGCTAAAAGATTATCAATCTAATTCTCTAAGGAAGATACTTGATTTGCACTTGCGTTAAACCAAGTTATTAGCATCACCATGCAAAAGCAAGAATTTATAACATACACAAAAGAAAACTGGATTCAAGAATATCCCATGGTTTCTTTTCATTGGTTATCCAAAAAAGTCACAAGGATAAAATTTTTTTTGTCCTAACCACAGTACGAGAATAGTTGAAACTCAATATGCAAGGTTCATTGAAGATGACAAAATTAGTGGGAGTTTGGAATCACGTAAAGTGAAAATTCAAGAAGTTAGGATATAAATTCCTTCATTTATAACTTCTTCTCAAGTTGTTGTTCTTGTAGTTGTTGACTTTGTTAACAATCCATAAGAAAAACAAATTAATGACCAAACACCACAATGATATTATGATGTATGAACCTATTATTCACGAACCACAAGAAATAGAGTTAAATTAGGCAAAGAAGATTAGTTATTTATGATGATCATGTTGTTTATTTGCATGAGTCATAATTTGAATTAGGGATTGATAATGATCTAGTTTCGTTTTCACAAGCCCTTAAAAGTGATAATTTTGCCAAGTGGTTATATGCCAAAAAAGAAGAGTTAAAATCAATAGATTACAACGAGGTTTGGGATCTTGTAGAATTTCCTAAAGAAAGTAAAAAAAGTCGAGTTGAAATGGGTCTTTAATTCAAATGACAATATCGAATGACATAAGGCTAGACTCAATGCCAAAGGTTATACTGAGAAATATGGTATTGATTATAAGGAGACTTTTTCTCCTATCTAGAAAAGATTCAATAAATTTTTTTATTACTTTTAGTTGCTCAATATTAGAGCTTTATCAAGTGAATGGGAAAAGTGCTTTTCTAAATGAAAATCTAGATGAAGAAATGTTCATGGATTCTTCATGGATCAACTAGAAGGTTTTGTAGTTGAAAGAAAGAAACATATGGTGTGTAAGCGAAAGTGGTCAATATATATATATTTATATAAGATTCTCAACAATGGTATCTTAAGTTTAATTATACCGTTGCATATCTTAGATTTAAAGAAAATGCCGTTGATCGATTTATATATCTAAAAGATCAGTGGGAGTCAGTTTATAATTCTTGTTTTGTATATTGATCACATGTTGTTAGCTACTAATGACTTTGATTTATTATGTGAAACCAAAGAATTTTTCTCTAGAAACTTCGAAATGAAAAATATGGGAGAGGCATCCTATTTGAAATGTTATATGATCAAGCACATGAATTGTTAATATGATCTTAAAAAACATATATTAATAAAATTTTGAGAGAATTAAGATGGATAAATCCTTTTTAAGCATAGTTCCAATTCAGAAGAGAGATGGTTTTAGTCTCATGCAATGTCCAAAAAATGAATTAGCATGAAATCAAATAAAAATCATTCCTTATGCATCTATTGTTGAAAGCTTAATGTAATTTTGACATTATAGACATTTTTTTTTTAATTTTAGCACCTACTGTTTTAAAATCTCTGTCCTTGTTGTTGCAAGTGAAATTATTATACAAACGAAATAATTCATGCACATTTCTCAACTAAAACAATGTATTAATCTAATCTAAATTCATACTTTTGAATTGATGTAGCCTACCAAACTCTACACAATTTAAACAAAATATTATTGGGAATAACTTTGGACCAAGACACATGGCAAAAGGAAAAAGCTAATTTTGAGGAAAAGGAAGGGGTTTTGTCCCACACATGGAAAGATTTAGCATTGCCAAAGAAGTATATATATAGACATGTTAAGGAGCTTTCAAATTGTGGTTGTGGTGAAAGTAGAAACTTTCCCCACATGCGTGCATCGTAGTTGCCTTCTATCCAATTGAACTGGCAAAACTAACTTTCGATTTAAAATTTCATCGTTTTATTTAAAAATTTCCATTAAATTAAGATCCATAATCTTTTTTTTTTTATCTAATTTAATTCTTAACCCATCTATTTTTCATCTTATCAGATTCATCAATTTCTTTTTTCTCTTCTTCAAATATAAAGGGTTTCTTTTCCAAAATTGATATTATTTTTCGAGTTTTTCTTCTTCTTCTCTTTGTACTATTACGAGGAAATCTTTTCTTGGATTTCATTCCTTTCTCCGACGAGTACATGTCTGAGCCATGAGGTTCTATAAACTTTAGGGAGAAATAAAAAAAAATATTTTCTTTTTCAAATGTCGATCAAATCTAGAAAGGTCTTCTCTGGTCTGTCAAAGTAGAGTTGCTTGACAAAGCAAATTAGTGCCACTTGTCCTAGAAGTTGTTGATCTTTTTTGAGCAGTTGGAGGATGATTACGTACTTACCACCGAATGTCCTACTAAGATGATATATGTTGCTATTGATCTAGAATCATTAAAAGATGTTATTGTCGATTCTATCCAGTCAAGGAAAAGTTCTAATATTGATCCCGACATGTTCGAGAAAGATAACAAGACGAAGTGGCCATCTGCTCAACCATATGATAGATTCGTTATTCGATTTGTTCATGGTCCAAAAGTCTGCAACGTTAATATGGAACACTCTAGAGTGCAAATATGAAGGAGACGATGAACGACATAAGAAGTATGTTATTAGAAAATGACTACAATTCTAGATGATGGGTGAAAATCAGTTAAAGATCAAGCTCGTGAGTAAGAGAATCTGGTGGCAAATGTTTTGAAAGATAAGATGATTTCCAAACTTTAAGTTATGAAGATGTATGATATTCTCTAAGTGAATGTGCTTCTTGAGAAATTTCCTCCCTCCTTGAGAAACATAAGAACATGATTGAGCTCTATAGGAATTAATTAGTCGCATGTGCACTAAAAAGCCAATCGATAGAAAGATAAGATGATTTCCAAACTTTAAATTGAATTAATGCTCACTTGATTGAATCTTTTGTAGCCAATAAAGATATACGTAAAAATAAAGGAAAACAGAGTACCAAAAATATATAGAAGAAAGGACATCTATAAACCCCTAACCCTATTTTACTACCTAATTACATTTAAGTTCCTTTAATTATGTGTTAATTATTCTAATTATGTGTATAAGTTCTTGTAAGTATGTGATTATAATGTTTGTAGTAGTTAAAAAATGATGGAAATTATAATGAGTATGCGTGTGAGGTAGAGATGGAAAATTATTTATAAATCTTGAGATGAGGTGCTTCCGGGTAGCAAAGAGCAACCAACACTCACATGAATTTTGAGAAAGTTAAGATAAGTGAGGAACCATGGACGTTTGTGGGCTTAAGACCCTAAGGGTGGAAAATTGACTAAGTGTAATAGAAGGTATGCATCAAGGGCTTAGATGTCAGTGAAGGCCTAGGATGGATAGTATGTGGGATGTTGCCTTAGGAAACACATGGTAGTCGAGGAATGTTGAGGTGTGCTAGGTAAGGTATGCGTCGTTAGCCGTTATATGCATTGGTTAAGGCAGAAGGCAAGCTGGAACGCAAGTTTGGGTGTTGGTAAGAGACTTAAGCATTAAGTTTAAACAGTTAATTAGTAGGCTACGTGGCATGCATAGAGACCCTAAAGATAGGTTAAGTGTGTCAGTTGTCTTATATAAGAAGCTTAATAACCATACAGCCTTAGTATAAAAGGAGAGTTTGAATGGAGGTGCTTGGTTTTAGAATTTTACGTGAGCTAAGGGAGGAGAGTTTCTGCCAACTTAAGCTTAAAGTCTGAAGGAGTTGAGACAAGGTTTCAAGAGAGGAATTTCCATGGAGATGAGCTATAATTTGAAGAATTTCTTCAAGTAGTCGAGCATCTAAGGCCACGCAAATGAGTTTTAAAAATTGGAGAATTCTAAGCTCGAGAAAAGGAATCAGAAGTTCGAATTCTAAGGTAAAGTAGTTAAGATGTTTAGGAATAAGTTCTTAGAAGGAAGTTTCATGAGATTGTATTTAGAATTTAAGTTATGCAAGCTGGAAGTGAAATCTAAAATTTTGATTGGATAAACAAGTTGGTAGCTACCACCCACGCATAAGCAAGCAACTGATCAGCAGACGTTAAGTGTGGACAAGTCATTGTCGTATAGGTGAAACTAGCATATTTTGATGCATAGAAGTATCTTGTGCGAGCTGCCACACACACTAGTTGATTGCAAGGTAATAATTTGCTTAAGTGTGGTTATGTGCTAAATATATTATATTAAGGATGCATCAAGTAGGAAAAGAAATGAAACGATACGTCGAACTAGATTTAAGGCTCATTGTACGTTACCTTGAATAATAAGTTAAGCTCGAGAGGAAGCTAAGGCGTTAACCAAGGACTCTTATTATTCTTATGAGGTAGACGCATATGAGGCCTACAATTCTTTAAGGAAGTAACCTAAAGACAATAAGTGACTAGTTTTCAAAATATTTGCAAAGTATTATATTTTATGAACTTCCACTGCATAGTCAGATTTATCTTGATCTTTTCAATGCATTGTTATTTTAATCGTGATGTTTCAACGCATGTTTTAAGTTAATGGAGTCGAGCATGAACGCATGTTAATAATTGAAAGACAGTTTTTTACATGTAATTTCCATGCATTCCACTCAAGTTTTATATCATGACTTAGCATCTAAAATAAGCTATTTACCGATTCCCTTAAGCATGATAATGACTATGATGTTTATGATGTTAATGTGAATATTTGCTAAATAAAACCTACTTCTGAGCATTTGGTATCGAAGGTATGGTAAGGTAAGCGGGATCATATCTAGTTCTACATACACGTAAGATCTATATTATTGACATTGATGAGATCAAGCAAAAGGACTCTCTCTCAACTAAGGTTATAAGGGATCGAGAAAAAGGGCTCTCTTGCATGTTTAGACAAGGGTGTAGAAGAATTTTATAAGAATGTCGATGAGTTTTAGTCCAAGGTTTACATGCTATGATTTCACATTTTTAAATTCTTATTTTCGAACCCTGGAATGTGAATGTAAATATTTTATTATAAACATGTTTATATCATGAGTTAATGGAGGAATGTTTTCTTTAAGGAAGTCACTCACTGGGCATTTAGAGCTCACCCTTTTTAATGTTTTTCTCCCCAGGTAGGAGTCAATGTCCCGAAGCCTAGCCGTTCTGCCGATCAATCACTACTCAAAAATCATAAAGGACTTGAATTTTAGGTGGTTCCATAATTCCTGCTAAAACCCTAATTTTATATGTACATTCCATGTAGAACATGATAGAACTTGTGTGGAACTGTTGTTGGAAATGAGTTTGGTTTTTTGAGGACTATTTCGTATGTTGGAGTTAATATTCTGATTAGTAATAGTCTATGTGCCTTGAGTTGTTGCTATGATTATGTGTTAAGTTTTGGATAATTATAAACTACTAATCAGGTTTAACAGAAGTCAAGGTCACATATTTATAGGAAAATGTTAGGCAGTTTTTGTCATAAGAGGGTTGACAACTACTGTCTTCACATCTCTTCTCAGATTAAGAGGGTAATCTGAGAAGGGGTATGACAAATTGGTATCAGAGCATAAGATTTTGGGAAAGAGAGTCATGCATTAGACTAAGAACATGTGAATGATGTTATGAGCCTAATAATGTATATGTTATAGGAACCAACCCTCGAGAAGGTGATGACTGACTTGGCAGATGGTTGAAACGGATTTTGACCCTACTAGAGATTCCATAGCTCAAAGGGTTCTAGATATGATTAGAGAACTGATAGTACAGGAAGCCACATCTAAGGGAGAGTCTAGTACCCCTCAGGTGAGAGCAGATTCTCAAATGGAGGATAATATATGAAGATTGGCAGCTAGCATAGGATATGTACAGACAGATCCCGAGAAGAAGTATGGCATTGAAAGGATAAAGGCATTGCGCATTACTAGATTTGAGGGTATTACTAACCTTGCAGATGCTGAGGCAGGGTTGATTCAGATAGAAAAATGTTTCCAAGTAATAGGATGTCCTGAGGACTAAAAGGTTAAGTTAGCGGTGTTTTTGTTACAGAAAAGAGCAAAGCAGTTGTGGAGAGTGATTGACTCTAGAAGGAATAGATCAGAGGAGATGACATGGGATGAGTTCAAGAGGATCTTTGAAGACAAATGTTATCCTACTTCATATCGTGAGGAAAAAAGGAACGAGTTCCTGAAGCTCATCCAAGGTGATATAATAGTTGCTGAATATGAGCAAAAATATACAAAATTATCCAGATATGCTTCTACGATCATAACTGAAGAAAAAGACAGATATAGATGTTTTTAGAGTGGGTTGAGAAAGGAGATACGAATTTTTGTTACTGCTATAGCTAACTAGATGGATTTCTCCCAGTTAGTGGAGACTGCAAAGCAAGTGGAGAAAAGCCTAATAGGGGACAGGCAAGATAGAGAATCCTTTAGAGGAGAAAAGAGGAAGTTCACTGCAAAAGAATCAGGTAAGAGAGATTTTAAGCTCCGTTTCAGTGGGCCAGTGACCTCTCAGGGTAATACAGTAGGCAGTCAGTAGAGAAAAGGTAGGTAGTGATCCAGCCAGACAGTTAGGGGATCTAGATCAGGACGTACAGGACAGCCAGTGGCAAGAACAGGTAGGAAGCCTAGGTGTACCAGATGTGGTAAATATCATTTAGGACAATGTTATGACAGACAGAATGTTTGTTACCAGTGTCGATAGCCTGGCATTATAGGAGAAAATATCCTCAGTTAGTCCAGGAGCACAAACTAAGTAGAAGGTAGCATCCAAGACAGTGATGTAGCCTAAGGTGGGTATAGCAAACAATGGGGGCAGTAGTAATGCCAAAGAGTACGGTGTAGTAGGACGACCACGTCAGTAGGGTAAGGTTTACACCATGATCCAGCAAGAGGCTGAAGATACACCAGATGTTGTTATTGATATGGTCTTTGTTCATGATAGACCTACTCAAGTATTATTTGATTTAGGGGAGACCCATTAATTTATTTCTAGCATGTTTGCATTGAATATTGATAGGTAGCTAGAAACTATGCCTGAAATGTTAGTTATTTCTACCCTTGTTTGTGATGTGTTGATAGTTAATAACTATTATAGAGACTGTGTAATCATAATAGAGGAACAGAGCATGGTTATAGATTTGATGCCTTAGAACTACTAGAGTTTGATGCTATTATAGTGTTGGATTTCTTGTTTAAATACCATGCAATTATTAACTATCATAAGAAGGAAGTGATATTTGAATTACTAGGTCAAACAGAGGTTTTGTTTGTAAGAGAAAGGAAAATGTTCCTTACTTGTCTAATTTCAGTAGTGAAGGCTAGAAAGTTGTTGAGTAAAGGTTGTGCAGTGTACTTAGCCCATGTAACAGTTTCATAGTTGAAGAAGTTTGGACCAGAGGATGTTCCTGTAGTGTTGGAGTTCATTGATGTATTTCCTGAGGAGTTACCAGGATTACCACCAGATAAAGAGGTGGAGTTTACTATAGATGTGATTCTAGAGACCGCACCCATCTCCCTGGCACTTTACCGGATGGCATTAGCTGAGCTAAAGGAATTGAAAATTCACTTGCATGAATTGATAGACAGGGGCTATATCAGGCCTAATGTGTCGCCTTGGGGAGCGCTAGTTCTATTTGTGAAGAATATAGAAGACACAGTCAGGTTATGTATTGACTACAGGAAGTTGAACAATGTAACTACACGAAATAAGTATCTGTTACCTCATATTGATGACCTGTTTGATTAGTTAAAGGAATTTTCTAAAATCGATATGAGATCAGCAATTGAAGGATAGAGAGTCAAATATCCCTAAGACAACCTTACGGGCTAGATATGGGCATTCTGAGTTCATAGTTATGCCATTTGGCCTGACTAATGCCCCAGCTATATGGATTTGATGAACAGGATATTTCATTCATATTTAGATCAGTTTGTAATTTTTTTCATAGATGATATCCTCGTTTGTTTAGGTAGTAAAGAAGAACATACAAAGCATAGGATAGTGTAGGGTAGTGTAGCAAACACTACGTGAAAAAAAGTTATATACTAAGATCAGCAAATGCGAGTTTTGGCTCAACCAGGTGGTGTTTTTAGAACACATGGTGTCTACAGCAGGAGTCAGCATTGATCCTCAAAAGATTAAAGTTGTAGTTAGATGGAGCGACCTACCTTAGTAACAGAGGTACATAGTTTTCTTGGTTTGGCAGGGTACTATAGGAGGTTTGTAGAGGGCTTCTAAAAAACAGCTCTCCCATTAACCAGTCTAACTAGAAAGGATGCAAAGTTTGACTGGTGGATAGTTGTGAACGAATTTTCAAGCTGCTCTAGAGATGTGTTGAGTTCTTTAAGGGGAAGGCTCTTGTAAGAGTTTAGGGGAGCTAATGCAACATTGATAGTAGGTCATTTGAGGGAAATGAAACCTCATTTTTAGGGAAGGTCCACATTAGTAGATGATATCATCATAACTCAAATAGCATACCCTAATTTTAGTAAGTTGATTAACAATGTTAATCAGCAGCAGAGATCAGATTCTATTTTGAGACATGATGGAGCTTTGATGAAGGAAGACAGGTTATATGTTCGTGATAATGAAACGCTAAAAAATGTAATGCAGGTAGAAGCTCATAGTTCAGCCTATGCCATGCACCCAAGTAGCACCATGATGTATAGGACGTTAAAAAAATCTTACTGGTGGTCAGGACTGAAGAAAGAAATAGCCAGTTATATAGATAGATGTTTGATTTGTCAGTAGGTTAAGCTAGAAGGTCAAAGGCCTACAGTTTGCTGAACCCACTTTCAATGCCTTAATGGAAATGGGAGCATGTGGCTATAGACTTTCTGTTTGGCTTACCCAAGTCACCCACTGGCTATGATGACATTTGGGTAATAGTTGAAAGGATGTCAAAGTCTGCAAAATTTTTACTGGTCAAAGCCATATCTACTCTTGATCATCTGGCTAAGATGTATGTTGATCGAATTATGAGCCAATTTGGAGCTCCATTACCCATTGTGTCAGAGAGAGATCGAAGGTTTACCTCGAAGTTCTGGCCCAGTTTACAAAAGGTGCTAGGTACTAAGTTACATTTCAGTACAACCTTTCATCCACATGAAGCTTTGTATGAAAGAGCCTATAGTAAAGTCTGCTTATAATAATAGTTAAGAGCGATCAAGACCCTGGAGGATATGTTGAGAGCCTGTGTGTTATAGTTTAAGGGTAACTGGGATACACACTTGCCATTAGTAAAGTTTGCTTATAATAATAGTTATCACTCCAATATTGGCATGGCTCCATATGAAGCTTTGTATGAAAGAGCCTATAGAACACTAGTTTGCTGGAATAAGGTTAGTGAAAGACATCTAATAGGACCAAAGTTGGTTCTGACGACATCAGTGAATGTTAAATTGATAAGAGAAAATCTAAAGATGGCTCGTGACAGACAGAAGAGCTATGCATATAAGAGAAGAAGAGAGTTAGAGTTTGAAATCATAGATAAAATATTGCTAAAGTTATCTCCGTGGAAAGGGATACTCAGATTTGGCAGGAAAGGTAAGTTGAGCCTAAGATATATAGGACTCTACGAGATAATTGAACATGGTGGGCTAGAAGCTTACATGTTAGCTTTACCTACTAAGTTATCCAAGATACATGATGTTTTCCATGTGTTTATGTTAAGAAAAATATGTTCCTGATCCTACCCATATTCTCCAAGATCGGCCAGTACAACTGAAGGAGAATTTATCGTATGAAGAAGAACCAAATCAGATTTTAGATAAAAAAGAGCAAGTGCTAAGAAACAAGACTATTCCGCTAGTTAAAGTCTTGCGAAAAAACCATGGAGTAGAGGAAGCTACGTGAGAAGCTAAGGAGCATATGAGAAATAGATATCCACCACTGTTCACATGATGAGTTTAGAACAAATTTCGAGGACGAAATTTCTTTAAGGGAAAGGTAAATTGTAAACCCCTCACCCTATTATACTAGTTAATTACATTTAAGTTCTTATAATTATGTGTTAGTTATCCTAGTTATATGTATAAGTTCTTGTAAGTATGTGATTATAATGTTTGTAGTAGTTGAAAAATAATGGAAATTATAATGAGTATGCGTGTGAAGTAGAGAAGGGAAAAATTTTCTAAGTCTTGAGATGAGGTGCTCTCGGGTAACAAAGAGCAACCAACACTTAGACAACTTTTGGGAATGCTAAGACAAGTGCCAAATGCATGGGTGTTTGTGGGCTTAAGGACCTAAGGGAGGAAAATTGACTAAGTGTAACAAGAGAAATACGTCAAGGAATTAGAGGTTAGTGAAAGCCTAGGATGGACGGTGTGCGAGCAATTAAGGTTGCCTACGTGGTACCCGAGGAGTGTTGATGCGTGCTAGAGGTAAGGGATGTAACGTTAGTTGTGGTATACGTTGGCCGAGGCAGAAAGCTAGTAGTAATGCAAGCTTGGGCATTGGTAAGAGACTTAAACATTCAATTTAAACAGTTAATTTGTAGGCTACGTGGTGTGCTTAGAGGCCATAAAGATGGGTTAATTGTGCCAGCTGTCTTTTTAAGAAGCTTAATAACCATGCAACCTTAGTATAAAAGAAAAGTTCAAATGGAGGTGCTTGGTTTTGGAATTTTACGTAAGCTAAGAGAGGAGAATTTCTACCATTTAAGCTTCGAGTCTGAAGGAGTTTAGACATGGTTGCCATAAAGGAATTTCCATGGAGTTGAGCTATAAGTTGAAGAATTTCTTCAAGTGATCAGGCATCTAAGGCCACACACACAAGTTGTCAAGATTGGAGAATTCTAAGCTTAGGGAAAGGAATCAGAAGTTTGAATTCGAAGGTAAGATAGTTGAGATGTTTAGGAATAAGTTCTTATAAGGAAGTTTCATGAGATTGTATTTGGAATTTAAGTTATGCAAGCTGGAAGTTTTATGTGTTCTTTGATTTCTTCAAAGAATTAAAAATACAAATACTAGAAGAAAAGATTACGCAACGGACCTTTACTGATCTACATCTACAGCAAAATCTTCTCCTCGAACTGCTAGTCTTCTCCTGATTAATATCTCATATTAAAGGGTTATAAATATTTAAATCATATTTAAATACTTGTTCTCTATATTATCTTCAGAGGATAGACACACAAAATAATCAAAGTTCTTGTATTTTCTTTCTCAATCACAATTCTTTTCTACATTTTTCGAGTATAGTTTGGAAGGGTGTGAGCATTTTCGATGATTTCGGTGCAGTTCTAATCGAGACAAATTTAATCAAGGCTGTTTTATTCTGGGGAGGACGTGGCTTTCTTTCCGAATTGCTTGCATAAATGGCAGAGCCACGAAACGTCTTAAAGAGAGCGTGATCTGCAACTTAACCTTTCATAGGTTTCTATTTTGCAGGTTCTATATGCTGCCAAGTTTCTAAGCTTCCATTCTCATCACTTCTCACCGGGTACCGTTCCAACAATTTTAAGATGTTGCAATCTTCCACTCTTAGTGATGTTTGTATTAACACAGAACGACATTCTGTCCATCGACCTCAACCACCCTTTCCGATTTAAAAAAGCATACTTCAAATGTTCAAAGTAGAAGATGTTGTTCTTTCTTACTGTGAAGAAAGTTGTTGATGCTTGTACCACGGAGAAGCCAATTATCCTACAAACAGATCCGACCAAACAACAGATCAAAGATGCTATTGTTCGGGAAGAAAATTATTTTCTCTGCAAAAATTTTATTTTAAATAGTTTGGCTGATGGTTTGTATTACTATTACAGCACGATGACCACAACAAAAGAAGTTTGGAACGTCGTGCAGAAAAATACGATACCAAAGAGGTTAGTTCAAAAAAGTATATTGTCAGCCATTATTTGCAGTTCCAAATGACGAACGGAAAATCTGCGGAGGCTGAATCCTATGTATTATAGAAGATTACTCATGAAATCATTAGCAAAGGTATGCCCCTAAATGAGTAATTTTAAGTTTCTATTATTATTGGTGAATTATCCCCTTTGTGGAAGGATTTTAAAAATACACTAAGGCATAAAACCAAGGAATTTTCCTTGGAAAGTTTGATAACACATCTGAGGATTAAAGAGGAAGCTTGAAAACAGACCAGAGGGTGGAGGAAAACATCATACCAAAAAAATCCACCTCTGCTATTCAGAAACTTGGACTAAAGCCAAAGGGAAACAGGATGAAAGTTCAAAATCATTGATTCAGCAACCAGAAGAATCAAAAGATTAAAAAAAAAATCCCAGAAGAAACGGTACAATTTCTTTGCTTTAATTGTAACAAGTCAGGCCATATAGCCAAGAATTGTAGGAACAAGCATCGTCTTATTGTGCAGATGAACTTGACTGGAGAAGAATTAGTAACCATGATGTAAAGCTCCGAGTTTAGGAGGGAGACATGAATGAACCGAGATCACATTTGAATAAGAGGGATCCTGAAAACATGAAAGTATGGTTAAGAAAGGCTTAAAATAAAGTCACTACCTATACTAGAAGGTGCACCTTCCTTCTCAATGGTTATATCATAGGAACTATAAAGTTAAGTATGCTTAGCTTGGAGCAATTCTATGTTGAGTGACCTCCTGAAAATTTTCCTAGAATGCATGTGAGTGAGGATAAAGTATGCTAAAAGGACCACTATTGGTTTGTGGGGATAGTCTTCAATCTTGGAAGTATAAGAGGATAACATGTCAAGTTGTAGGGGATGCAAGAGAATGTTGGGACAAATAAGGTGTCGAGTCTGGATTCTGAGTCCTGATTCGAATCCTGGACCTGAGGCATTACAAATTGTATCAGAGTGAGAACCTCTCCCAATAAGATGTGGTTCGAGGATGAACCAAGTGGAAGCTGGTGGGCATATAATGCCCCAGGTTTAGGAAGGGGAGATGAATGAACCAAGATCACATCTAAATGAGAGAGATTTTGAGGACATGAAAGTATGGTTAAGAAAGGCTTAAACAAATTGAAAATCACTACCTATACTAAGAAGGTACATCTTTCTTTCGATGGCTCAATCATAGGAACTCCAAAGTTAAGCATGCTTAGCTTGGAGCAATCCTATATTGGTGACCTCTTGGGAATTTTCCTAGGATGCATGTGAGTGAAGACAACATGTTGAAAGAACCAGTGTTGGTTTGTGGGGATAGTCTTCAATCTTGGACGTACAAGAGGATAACGTATCAAGTTGTAGGGGATGTAAGATAGGGAAAATAAGGTGTTGAGTTTGTATTTCCAATCCTAATCCAAATCTTGGACCTGGGATGTTACACACGATCACATAAGTAAATGTGATCAAGGGTTCTAAAGGGTGATGTCTAAACACTGGCACTATGCACCATGTTTGTCATGACCGTGATTTATTTAAATCTTATTCTGAAACTAAAGATAGAAATATATTGTTGGGGATCATCAATCAACAATAGTTGTTGGAATCAGTGAGGTAGAGTTGAAGTTTACCTCTACAAATACTGTCATTCTGAAGGAAGTTCTACACACTCTGAAAATAAGAAAGAAACTGGTCTTGGTCTATCCCCTCTACAAGATTGGCTTCACTCAAACCATAGAGGCTGACTTATATACCTTCACCGAAAATAATGTCTTCGTAGGTAAGGGATATGCAACTGATGGGATGTTCAAACTAAACCTTGATATGAATAAAGCTCAATCTTCTACTTATATCTTGTGTTCTTTTAATTTTTGGCATGCTAGGTTTTGTCATGTTAATAAATGAATAATTCGTAACATACATAAGTTGGAAATGATTCCTAAATTATCCATGAATGACTTTGATAAATGCGAATATTGTAGTGGGGCTAAAATAAATAAGACTTCGCATAAATCTGTATTTAAGGAATCTGAACCTCTAGATTTGATTCATTCAGACTTTTGTGAATTTGATAGTGTCTTGACTAGGGATAATAAAAGATACTTTATTACTTTTATTGATAAATGCTCAGACTTTACATTCGTATATCTGCTGAAAAATAAAAGTGATGCTTTTGACCTGTCCAAATTCTTTGTGACTGAAATAGAAAGCTAGTTTAATAGAACAGTTAAGAGACTTCGTAGTGATTGAGGAACTGAATACAATTCAGTTGTTTTTTAAAATTTTCTATAACTCGCATGGAATAATTCATGAAGAGACTACACCTTATTCTTCTAAAATGAATGGAAAAGCTTAAAGGAAAAATAGAACTCTATTTGAATTAATAGTTTCTATTTTACTAATTTAAGAGCTGCATTTTATTTGTGTGGTGAAATTATCCTAACTATTTGTTATGTACTTAATAGAATACCAAAGTCTAAAAACACAATTTCACCCTGTAAAGTCCTTAAGAATAAGAAGCCGAGTTTTTTATATATCAGAACTTGGGGGTGTCTAGCCTATATAAGAATACTTTATCCTAAAAGAAGGAAGCTTGTTATAGAGCCTATGAATGTATCTTTATAGGATATGCAGTAAATAGTAAATCCTTTAGGTTTTATGCCATAACAAATCAAGTAATTATAGAATCAAATGATGTCGACTTCTTTAAGGATAGATTTTCCTTTAAATCAAGGAAAGATGGGGCTCGAGATCTAATAGTCTACTATTAATTAGAAATCAAACTTCAAATGAGGAAGCAGACCTAGAACCCATAAGAAACAAAAGAACTCGTAATATCATGAACTTTGGGGATGACTTCCAAACATCAATGTAGAAGAAGATTCGAAGAATCTAAAAGATGCATTATTCTCAATAGATGCCAATTTATGGCAAGGAGCAATAAACGATGAAATAGACTCTTTTGAGTCAAATAAGACTTGGCAGTTCGTAGACCTAGCCCTAGTTGCAAGACAATAAGATGCAAATGGATCCTAAGGAAGAAACTCAAATCTGATGGAACAATTGACAATTATAAAGTCAGACTGTAGCAAGGGTTTCAGACAAAGAGAAAACATAGACTTCTTTGACACCTTCTCCCCTGTAACTAAAATTACCTCAATTTGTGTGTTGTTTTCCCTTGTTGCCCTAAAATATCTTATAGTACATTAGATGGACGTAAAGACTGCATTCCTGAATGGTAAACTTGAAGAAGAGATTTACATAGAACAATCTGAAGCCTTTATAGTCCATGGTCAAGAGAACATGGTATGCAAATTAGATAAATCTTTTTATGGCCTGAAACAAACTCCTAAACAATGGGATGAAAATTTTGATAATCTAGTCACATATCTATAGGATTCAAAGTAAACGAAAGTGAGAAATGCATCTACTATAAGTTTGAAAATAATCTATACACTATCATATGTTTTTATGTAGATGATTTGTTAATTTTTTGGTCAAACTTGCACGTTATAAATGATGTGAAATCCATGTTTTGTGCAAACTTTGATATGAATGACTTTGAAGAAGCAAATGTAATCTTAGGCATAAAAGTAACTAGGTCTTAAAAGAAAATTTTGTTGGATCAATCTCATTATATTGAAAAGATTCTAAAGAAATATAATTACTTTAAATGTAAACCAACATGTACTCCTTATGATCCTAATGTTAAGTTGTTCAAGAACACAGCTGTCGGTGTAATCAATCTAAGTATGCGAGCATTATAAGCAATCTCAAATATGTTGCTGATTGCACTAGGCCTAATATAGCTTATGTTGTAGGATTACTATGTAGGTTTACAAGCAAACATATTATAGAGCATTCGAATGCTGTAGAGAGGGTTATGAGGTACTTGAAGAAAATCCAGAACCTAGGATTACATTAGCAGAAGTTTTCCACTATCTGGAAAGGGTACAACAATGCTGATTCGAACTCCCTCTCATATGACTTAAAGCATACTAGTGGCTATGTTTTTAATATAGCAAGTATAGCTATTTCATGGAAGTCTAAGAAATAGACTATTTTAGCCTAGTCAACGATAGAGTAGAAAATGATAGCACTAGCAAAAATTAGTGAAGAATTTAGTTGGCTTAGAAGTTTGCTATCAGAGATTCCCTTATGGGAAAAACTGATACCAGCCATATTGATCCATTGTGATAGTACTGCAGTAATTGAAAAAGTTTAGAACCATTATTATACCGGAAAGAAATGACAAAGACGTCATAAGCACATTACCATTAGAGAGTTCCTTACCATTGGTGCAGTTAGAGTGGATCACATATGGACTGATGAAAGCTTGGCATATCCTTTGACGAAAGAAGAGCCAGAGGAAATATTTTTAAAACCTTAAAAAGAATAGGACTCATGCCTATAGAAAGATGAATCACCGGTGAGGAAAACCCAACCTATAGACTGGATACCGAATGGTAAACCATGGGTATGGGATGCCCTAGTTTATTGTATTTATCTATAAAACTCAGAAACTCAGTCTTATATATTGGATATATAAGTTACCACTGGAGTTTTATGTCCTAAGTGGGAGTATGTTGGGTTTTATGTCCAAAAACTCGTGGTATGTAAACAATAGAACTTATTTTGAAATTCAATATGGTGTGATTGAATAGATGTTTTGCTTAATATAAATCCAATAAATCTAAAAGTCCCTTGACTATTAGATGAGTACTTGAACATTATGTGGAGACATAAAAGTGGATCAGGTTCAAGTAAATAGCCAAAATTATCTATAATATATGAATAAGGTTGGGTACCTTATTCTGGTAACATATTGGATGCGGCCTACTCTGTAGTTGTTGCAAAGAGTTGTAAAGTGCTACAAACGAAATGATCCTAATTCGTTCATGTTGGGACATGAAGAGTGAAGGTATCCTTATGCAAAAGGGTTTGTACAAGATCAGACCACGAAATCAGTCACTCTTACTTTATAGCGTTGTTTACTATTTTAGATTGACTATTTCAAAGTGATGACCTAGGTAACTTGACCTTAATCCTAAGCAACTATGAACTCCTATTTATTCGGGATTATTCTTAGATTTACATAGGTGAAGGTTGGCTTAACATCGCCAGTTCAATAACCCCCCATTTCAGGGCTAAGACCGAATAGATAGTTGGGTCTTGGACAATGGGCCCCGCCCTCTCATTGGCCTGAGACGGACTTGATTTGTTGATTGAATCATAAAATAATTGTTCATTAGGGGATCAGTGGGACTTAAGGAACAAGAGGTAATTTCAGGGGTAAAACAGAGATTCGACCCAGCCATTATTACGAACAACCTGTGAAAGGTTAACTTACTAATCATGGTTATATCGAGTGGACATAATATATATATAGTGAGGGGAGTTCAACTATGGGCTTTATTAGAGTGATCCATTAGTTAACGAATGGGGGTTAGTTTGGTCTAATGAGTTTAGCTGATTAATCTCGGATCGTTGGAACCCATGATCCGTAGGTTCACGAGGTTCCCCTACTAGCTTGGAAATGGATTAGCTCTAAAGTAGCATGAATTTGAAACGTTCAAATTAGAATCAAACGGGATTAGAGAATTTATATTTAAATATGATTTAAATATATGAAGATGGAAATGTGTAAAATTAACTTAATATTGGATATTAATTAATAGATTATAATAAATTGTTTAATAATTATTTATTAATTTTATTAGAAAAATAATTTATGAAATTAATTTGTAAAATTAATAAATTTTGATTTTTGAATCAAATGTTATTTTAAAATCAAATTTGGATTTTTTGAAATAGAAGAAAAACACAAATAGAAAAAATGAGTTTTTCCATCTTCATCTTCAAGTAGTTCACACTAAACCCATCATCTTTAGCTTCAATTACTCCAAGCATGAGCTGCATCTCATGGAGACATTCTCATTGCATCATGGTCTGTATTGAAGAGATTAGAGTGAATTTGAGGCAATGCAATCATAAGAATTTTTGTTGAAAATTTTGGTTGAAGAAGGAGTTCTTCATTGGGTTGCTGCTGTGAGCTATTCTCCAAGTTTCCTTGATTCCAGCTTATTTTGGGTCCCACAACTCAATCTAGAGCACCAAGAGAATAGTGGGAAAGATCTTGTGGTGGTCTGCACAAAGATATGGAGAGTTTTTGCAGCTGGAAATCGAGATTTCAAGAGTTCTTCAAAGGTGTGACTTGAAACCCATTAATTTTTGCTATAGCATGCTTTCGTGTTCTGCCAAAATTAATGAATTAGAGTACTTATCGATCCTCGTCGCTTCCGCTAGATATTGATACAATCCAACATCCATGTTTTGAATAAGGGACCCCACCCTCTCATTGGCCAAAGAGGGACTCGGTTTGTTGATTGGATCTCAAAGAAATTGTTCATTAGAGGATCAGTGGGATTTAAGGTACAAAAGGTAATCTTAGGGGTAAAATATATATTTGACCCAACTATTATTACGAACAACCTGTGAAGAGTTAACTTACTAATCATGGTTATATCGAGTGGACATAATATATCTACAGTGAGGGGAGTTCAACTATAGGTTTTAGTGGAGTGACCCATTAGTTAACGAATGGGGTTAATTAAGTATAATGAGTTTAGCCAATTAAACTCGGATTGTTGAAGCCCATGATCTGTAGGTCTGTGAGGTCCCCCTACTAGTTCCTATATGGATTAGCTTTAGAGTAGCATGATAAGTTAATTTGAAATGTTCAAATTAGAATTAAAGGAATTAGTAATTATATGAGATATAATTACACGTTTAGTTTTAAGAATTAAACGGAATTGGAGAATTATTTAAGTATGATTTGAATATATGAAGGTGGATTTGTGTAAAATTAATTTAATATTTAATATTAAATTAATTAGAATTATTTAAATTGTTTAAATAATTATTTATTAATTTTATTAAAAAAACTAATTTATGAAATTATTTTTGTGAAATTAATAATATTTTCAATTTTATAAAACAAACTGATTTTTTAAATAAGTTGAAAAATTGAAAAAGATTAAATAACACAAAATGGATTTATGGGATTTTTCATTTACCTTCAAAGTAGCTCACACAAAACCCAGTTCTTTAGGCTTTAATAACTCTAAGCATGAGTTACATCTCATGCAGCCATCTTCTTTGCATGATAGTCTGCAATATATTGAGAAGATTGGAATGAAATTAAGACATGCAATCGATAGAATTTTTGTTGAAAAATTCGTGTTGAAGACGGTGTTCTTCAAGTGGGTTGTTAGTGTGAGTTCTACACCAAGTTCTCTTCATACAAGCTTATTTTAAGTCCCACAACTCAATCTAGAGCTTCAAGAGAATAGTGGAGAAGATCTTGATGTAGTCTACAACAAGATTTGGAGAAATCTGCAACTGGAATCAAGCTTTAAAGAAGTTCTACAAAAGTATGACTTGAAACCCACTTGTTTGCAAGTGCATGCTTTAGTTTCTTCCAAAATTAATGAATTAGAGAGCTTATTGATCATTGTTACTTTCGCTACGTGTTGATACACTCCAACAAATAGTTCAAGACTACATATACCTCAGATTTATAGTCAATGGAATTCAATATTGCATATTTAATAATTAAATCAATCCACTAATTAATTACGAGAGGCGTTAGGGCACAAATCCCAACAGGGAATGACTTTGGGCCAAGGCCCATAGCAAAAAAAAAAAAAGTTAATTTTGAGCGAAAGGAAGAGGTTTTTCCTACATTGGAAGATTTAGCATTGCCAAAGGGATATATATATATATATATAAAGACTCGCAAGGGAGCTTTCAAATTGTGGTTTATAGTGGAAGTAAAAACTTTTCCCACTTACATAGGAAACAAATTAATAACTTTTTACTACCTTTCCATTCAATATTTTACCATTCTATTAAAACATTTTTATTAAACTCAGATCCATAATTTTTTTTTTTATCTAATTTAATTTCTTAACCTAAGATTCAACAATTTCTTCTTCTTCCTCCCCATATACAAACGGTTTTTTTCAAATCCGATATTGTATTTCAAGCTTTTCTTCTTCTTCTCTTTGATATACTATTATGAGCAAGTTTTTCCTTCGTTCCATTCCTTTCTCTAACAGGTGCACGTCTTAGATTGGAGATTGTGTAAACCTGAAGGAGCAACAGATGATCATAATTTAGTATCGAGGTCGTATCAATTGTTGCTTTCAATACAATAGATCTTCCACAGCACAATAATGATCTGCATTCAAAATTACAAAGATTAACCAAACGCTATTAAACTTAACCATCTATCCCATTTATATTTGATATATTCTTGAATCAAAAGATAGAGATCATCACTATCATTATTTCTAAAATACTATCCTATAGTGTTTTAAAATAATCAAATTTAACCAATTATTTTCTACCTAATTTCCTTTGAGAAGATATAATATTGGGAAAATAAAATGTTGTATTAATATTGATGATGAAGAGATAAAATAATCCTACATTGTTGAAGAACTATAAAGATCATTAAATGTAGACTAAGATGATTTGTTTAATGCATATTTGAACATTAAGAATGAGGATGTTGAAGATGTTTAAGCAAAAAGATTGTGATGCCGACTTTGTTAAAGATCTTCCTCGAATGATGTAATAGAAGATCAGGCCATAATTAATCTCACCAACCAATTTGACTAATCTCCCCATTAAGATTTTGCCAAGAAAAAGAAAAAAGTTTGAAGATTTGTGAACAATTTGAAGTCATATGCCCTATTAAATATTAATGTATTTGGTCTTATAATATAGTTTTGAAAAAATAAATTAAAGAATATCAACTTTTTTATTCTTTGGAGATCTTGAAGGATTCTCCAACCTCATTTCTTTTCAACTAATAGACTGTCTTTGAATCTAGATTAGGCTTTTTATTTTATTTTATGTGAATTTCTTAATTAATTTTAAATTAGGTTGTTATATATATAGTATATATGTGTGTGGTACAATTCTTGGGATAAACTTGGCATAATAGGAGCCATTCAAATGTGATTATTGATTATAATTAAGCTGGATAAATAAAAGAATAGTGTGTCCTTTCTAAGAAAATAACAATAATACATTCATCCTACCTCATTTTGTTGTACTAAAAAAATAAATAATAATACAATCATCCTTGTATCTAACTTAACTAATGAAGTAACCTTAGTTCAATTAATACGAAATATATGCTAATGATTAAGAGGTTCATATTTAAATCTTACCTTCTTCCTCTTATTTTACTTTAAAAAAAGGGAAAAAAAACATAATTGGTATAGAAAGCCTAGTGAAAAAAAAAAACTCATCTAGGGTTGATAAGCATTTTTTTAAAAAAAAATAATAATAGAAAAATTAGTCCATACTTTTAAATCTCCATACTTTCACTTGTATTCAAAATAACAGTAATAATAATAATCCACAATTGATAAATATTTTAAAGACATGTATTTCGTTCTTGAAATTAGAAGTTCAAGTCTCCATGCCTTTAATTTTTGTACTCTAAATAACAATGCTAACAAATAATAATAAATATTTTCTATCTAAGAGATTTGATTATAAATGATACTTTTGTAAAAGTTTTCAATTATTAATTATTTTAATATTCGTTCCACGCTTGTAAAATAGTTTTTTTTGTAATTAAAAGCATTTTTATTATCAATGTTTGTTTTTCAAAATAATTTTAAAATTATAAATTAAAAAAAGAAAAGGATTATCAAATTACTTAAATGGGATTATATATTTGAGAAAAAAAATGCGAAAAAAAAAGTTTAATTTATATTCCAAAACTTTAGGATATCATAATTGTATCACTTTAAACCTTCAAACTAATTATGGTAACCATTCCTAAAATGTTAGGAGTGAATCAATTTTGACAATTTAAAATCAATTCAAAATCACTTATTTATTTTAGATCTACAAAGTAGAAAAATAAAATTATTGCATATTCATCCTAAATAAGTTGAGAAAACAAAGAGAGATGTATTCATATTAATTTAAAAACCACTACAATTTATATTTGATCTCAACATTTCTCTATAATATTGTGTTAATTGCATTTAAAGATGTCTTATAGACATGTGAAAATGATATATTAATAATTCTAAAATAGAATCCTACATGTGGTCTAAGGTAATTGTTTTAAATGATAAAATTATTGAAAATACTTTTAAGTATAGCAAAATATTATTGTCTATCATGATAGACCATGATAGACCTCGGTTGACTTATATCACTTGACACTAATAGAAATCTATCACAGTCTAACGAGGTTTTTCACTAATAGATAGTGACATTTTACTATATTTGTAAATAAATTGGTTCATTTTTTTAATTTTCAAATAGCGTTTTGGACTAATTAATTTATTCTATGCAAAAATTTGAGATTTAAATTAATTTCATTTTTTTAAAACAAAATAGAGGGTGGTAAAAAAATTATAGAAAGTAGAAAAAATTAGGCGGAACATAGAAATTGAAGAGAATATTAGACAGAGGAGGGATGGATTAAAATTTTATTGGTTAAAATTTCATTTTGATCCTTAAACTTTGAAATTTATTCAATTTTAGTCCCTATACTTTCAAATGTCTAATTTTAATCAATGTACTCTCAACAAATCTTAAATTTAGTTCCTACTACTAGTTTATTTTAGATATTTACATTAATTTTTTATTTTTTATTAGATTTTCACTATAAATTTTGAAAACATTTTCACATATGTATTTCTTTACATGAAAATTATTGTGATTATTTAATCAATTTTGATAAAAATTAGCTTTGAGAGACTAAATTTATGGTTTACTAAAAGTTCAAGGACTAAAATTAGACATTTAAAAATACAAAAACTAAAATTGAACAATTTCTAAAGTACAGGAATCAAAATGATATTTTAACCAAGTCTATGGAGACCTAATTAAAACATTTTTCTAATGATAAAAGTTCAAATATAAATAAATTGTAAAGTTAAAAGAAGCATACTCAAAAATCAAAATGTAGGAAGAAAACTTTAGGTCAAGAGAGAGAAAAGAAAAGTTTGGGACAAAAAAAAAAATTGAATAGTCAAAATTTAGAAAGCACAAAAAAAAAGAAAAAAAGGAAAAAAAAACTTTTCATCTATAACAACCCACATTGTTGAGTTTGTATATGACATTGTATCTAACATCCAAAATTTTAGTAATTGTGAAAGATAAGGAATTATAACTACCAACACAAACTAGTGGGAGGTTTGCTCACCTTTCCAAAGTCAATGCATAACCTTAAGCCACCCTCTTTATACATATTTGAAGCAACAAGGCCTCTTTTTTTTTTTTTGCCTAAAATAACCTTGAGCCAATATTGGGATGAGAAGAAAAAATCTAAAGTGTAATTCCTACCCAAGTTCACCACTTACCATATTCACTTTTTCAAAGCCTATGTAGGTCATATATTTTCCAAAGATACATCTAATCTACCCTCTAAAAGTTGATTTGAATATTGTTACGAGAAAGTTGACTAAAAGTCTTTTCTTTTAATAGGACAGAGATCGAGACATATAATAAATTTTCATCGTGTAGTCATTATATATAAGTTCATATTCCATCATATTCAACTCTCGATAATTTGTTTTGTGTAAATATCTAATAGAAATAGATACTTCGAATATTATTAGTGATGAATTTAGGAAAAACTTTTGTTAAATGTGGGAGATGAAATTAAAAAAAAAAAGTGATGTGGATTAAAAAAAAAAATTGTATCTGTATCACCCCATATTTAAATTATAATACTAAATTGATTGTTTAATTTAGCCAAAATGATATATAGTTTATATTCAATTTAAATTACTATAATTTTTTTTAGTATTTCTTTTTATAGATTTCTACTAGTATCTCTTTTTGATAATAAGTCACCATTACTAGCTGTTATGGTAACCTAGTGGGAAAGAATCACTAAATTGTATTTTTCACCTTTTTTTTTTTTTTTTTTTTGCCTAATTCCATTTTAAAAAGTTGAATATACATGTCCTTTATCATCCTTAAAGGTACCGTACGTCTCTTCTTACTTTTATCTTTAATATTTAAATTTATTTGTTTTCTACTCTAGTTAAGAAAGGAAAATTTTTCAATCAAATTCACACTAAATAATTTCGTTACTTTTAGCTCTTATTGAGAGAATTACTTATTTGAGTGGATTCGTTTGTTTATTTGTTTAGTTTTATAAATTAAAATGTGAATATTTGACTTCTGAAACTTCTTTTAATATTAAATTATATCTCTGAACTATCAAGTTTGATTTCAATTATATCTCAGAAGATTATAAAGTTTCATTTTAATTATGGAACGTTTTAAGTTTATTTTAAAACAATCTTAGTAGACTTTTGTTGTTAAATTTAGAGATTGAACCATTTGTATTTGTTTATGTGAACAAATCCAAATACATCTACATTAAAAAAAAAAAAAATGAAGACACACGAGACATTTGTGAATCATATTAATTATGCTTTTTCCTCTATTCAACCCCACACATTATCCTAGTTTTCTATTCTTTTTTTTTCCCTTGCTAACCATAACCTCTAAATTTACTTACCCATGTATTTAGATTTGTTCACTTAAACAACACATAAGTAGAAAGACACAAACTTTTCCGTCCATGAACTTGACGGGAAAAAAATATTTCAAGAATTGTATTGAAAAAGAAAGTTAAAATAAAACTATTCAAATTTTGAGAGTATAATTGAAATGAACTCCAAAGATTTGTGGTTGTTGATACCAAATTTTGGACAGAGGTGAACACACCTAACCTTCACGTGCCACCAGTAGTGACTTTATTTGTAGTGGAGAAGAATGTAGCCTACAAAAGATAAAATCTGCACATCGTATAGTGCTTGTCACATGCACTCTGATACTTAAGTTCGAGAGTGAAAGAATCTGGAAGCTAGAAAGTTTGAGAGTAGTACCCAAGTTACCTAATATGAAGCTATCATGATGTATTGATAGAGAAAGTTAACCTAAGGTGTTTCCTAAGATTTTCAAGCCACTTTACGATAAGTGAATAACCTACCGAGCCAAGGGGCAGGCTTGGTTTCGTGTTTGGCTATGGTCGGCCCCGGCCCGAGCGTCTTTCTTAGGCCATATCCTAGGCTAAAAATGTTACTTTGGGTTATGGCATGTGTAAAACATGCCCCGGATGGAATTAGTCTCGACCCGGTCACTGGTTTAGGCCAGGCCCAAGCTAGGCTCCTTCTCCTATGTCTATTTTGGTCTCTAGTTGCCATTTTCAGCCCGTATCACGCTTATCCTTGACTTTTTCATTTCTAAATGTCAATTATATTCTTCAGTACAAAATCAACCATAATAATAGCCCCCACTCTCATGTTAGATCTTGAGGTTTGGCTCTTGGAGTTTAATTGATATTATGGGCCCAACTTGGAGTATAATTTCTTCTAACTTGCACTATTTTAATAACCCTATCGGTCGGCTCTCAGTAAGGTTAAGCTTCTCACTAGTGTCCAAGTGAGGTACCCATAGATTGACCAATGAAACATATCAAGTAGATATTAGGTCCTTCTCTCAATCTTGTTAGAAAGATGAAAAATGATTTCTTTAAGATTTGTGCACCGTCTCGAGAAAAATGAAAATCGATTTCTGAGAGGTGAGAGGGCAATCTTCTCAGAAATATGAAAATCGATTTCTTTAATATTTGTGCATCATTTCGAGAATGATGAAAATTCATTTATGAGAGATAAGGAGATAATCTTTTCAGAAAATGAAAATTGATTTCTAAGAGTTGAGGTGGCAATCTTGTCAAAAAGATGAAAATCATTTTCCTTAAGATTTGAACATTGTATCGAGAAAGATGAATATAAGTTTTTTAGAGGTGAGGAGGCAATCTTGTCAGAAAGATGAAAATCAATTTCTTTAAGATGTTTATACCATCTCAAAAAGATGGAAATTGATTTTAGAGGTGAGGTGGCAATCTTATCGGAAAGATGAAAATCGATTTCCTTAAGATTTGTGCACCGTCTTGAGAATGATAGAAATTGATTTCTAAGAGGTAATGAGGTAATCTTATCAAAATGATGAAAATCGATTTGTTTAAGATTTGTGCACAATCTCGAGAAAAATAAAAAATCAATTTCTGAAAGGTGAAGTGGCAATCTTGTCAGAAAAATAAAATTTGATTTCCTTAAGTTCTATGCATTGTCTTGAAAAAAAATGAAAATCGATTTCTAAGAGGCTATGTGACTTCCATTTAATTATCCTTGGTTTCAACTATAGGTGGCCAGCATTTATTTATCCTTGGTTTCAACTGTGGGTGGCCAACCTCTAGTTTCTATCATGTAATTATTCAACTCAAAAAATTGTGTAGGTTTTGATAGCAATAGTATTTTTTGTGAATAATTAATGTTGGAAGTTCTTCAGCTAACTTGTCATTTATTTAAAATTTCTATATAGATATTCTAAATTAATGCTTCAAAATTGTTTTGGAGATCTTTACTTTTTTACTTAATAGGGAAATAGATACATGTATACACTTAAATTTTGATAGACAATATATTATTAATATTTTTTTTCATTGGATGACTATGGACTATATTATTACTTTTACTTTTAATATTTTACTTACTATGGTGCATGCATGTTTATTATTTAAAAAACACACAATTATTATTTTCTAAAAGAAAAGAAACAAAAACACCCAATTTTAATCTAAAAAAAAAGGTCAATTTTTAATTTTTATAAAAATGACGAAGACCAATTGGACCCAAAATCGAAAACCAAAACAAACATGGATTGGGAGGTTATCTCTTTGCATGTTTCAACAGTAAGTGAACAGTCGGGGTTTGGTACTTTGAAAAATGGGGTTTGTATTAGGGTTGGCAAAATTTTCCGCGAGAATTTAGTAGGGAATCCTCATGGGGAAACGGGCAATGGGACCCTGCGGGGACCCCATTCCCCGATGGGGTATCCCCGCCCCCATCTCTGCCTTCAAATGGTGGGGACAAGGGCAGGGATGAGGTGAATTTCTCCCACGAGGCCGGGGACGGGGGGAAGCCCCCCTGCCCCACCCTGGCCCCATTGCTAACTCTAGTCTGTATTTAGTTAACAGTAGATATCAAACAGCTCGATTGCATGGTTGTAAATTTCCTTCATCTAGTGACAATGGGTGGATTTTTTGGTTGAAGAGGTTGTGGAATGTGAAAATTCTTGCGAAGGTTAAACATTTTGTGTGGAGTGTTGATTTTTTATGACTCACCCCTCCTCACATAATTTGTGACTTCCCTTCGGATCATTTTTACCATGGTTAATTGAAGTTTGTTATCTAACTATAGTGAGTTAGTTTGTTTTAACCTGAGTTTAGGGATTGGTTGAATCACTCTTTGATAGCATCGAAAATGTGTTATCCGGTTGCACTTTACTTGGGATTGTTCTTTGTTTTTATGTGTTTATTTGGTTGTTTTGCAGGTTTCCAAGGGTAGAACTGGGCATTAGTAATAGAATAGAGCTAAAACAGACTAAAATAGAGCTTAATTACATAAACTGGGAAAGAGAAGGCCAAAAAGACAAGTTTTGCCCTTACTTACATAACACCATGGCACTTTATGGCACCATGCTCAGCATTGAAAAAGAAAAATGCCCAGTTTTCTTGCAAAGCATACAACACCGCGGTGCTGCCTTAAAGCGTTGTGGTGCTCTAATGTTTCTTTCGCGCAGATTTCATCAGCGCTGCAACACTATTTCGATTTTATAAATACCATTTTTTGCGGCCTAAGTCAAAAGATTTCGAACTCTAGCCGAATCAACCACAATTTCTCTATATTTTCTTCATGTTTTGGGTCTGTTCATGTATCTAAACATTATTTTGATGTCCATCATTTTGATTACGAGCTAAAGATAACATTTTCTAGCTTAGGCATTGAGTAGATTTCCCCATAATTGCCCACTTGTGAGGTTTTTATCTAATGTCTTATGAATTTCTATATTGTTGAAAATATCTTCTCAGTTTATGAATGATCAATGATTATATATTTTTGCTTATGTTATGTAATCAATAGCTATGGTTTAATTTGCAACGTGTAACACTAAATTGCAAATTAATCCAACGTAGATAGGTTACATTAGCTTATAGGTTGTAAGTCTATCTAAACTAACATTGCTTAATTAACCTAAGGAAGAACTAAAGTGAATATTTGATTTGACTTTTCTAATTGAATGTTCAACTTAGTAATTTCCTCGATATCAATGTGGTTAGCTAAATTAGTAGGGTACGTTACATATATTGATTTGGTTAATTTGATAATTTGGACTCTCGCCTAATTTTTCTAGGTGAGGTGGCTAAGCTAGACAATATAGGAATAATTTGATGGATTTGTGATCAAGTTGTAATTTAGGAGATCAACTCAAGGGCCTAGACTAGATATTTTGATTGTTCGAATTTAATCTCAATTTATTTTACTTTATGCTATTTAGATTCTCTTGCAATAAACAACTTTAAACCCCATTCCCCTTCCACCACCGATTACCCTGGGGTTATAAATTGTTTGATTGAGAAATTTGATGGTTCCCTATGTTCAACCTGTTCTACCACTACTACATTTTAATGAATACAATTAAATTATTTGAAATGGAATTGAGTGACGAGTTTCGTCTTCCAAATTGAGTCATTCTTGGAGAACCAAGAATTTTTTTTTTTTTAAAGTGTTTACAGTTCTTTGTTCGTTCTTAAGTTCTTCTTTTTTTTTATGACCTGAAACTCCCAGGATCGAAATTCTTTGTTATATTTTGCAAAGCTTGGCAGGGACGAGAGGAGACAAAGGAGAGAAATAAGAGAACAAAGACCTAAAGAATAGCAAATATATGTGGAAGGCACATTGAAAGAAGAGCAAATCCATGCAGAAGGCACATTGGAAGAAGAGCATTTAGAAGAAAAAGAGGAGGCGAGTGGCTCAACCAAAGCCAGAACGTAAATTAAGGACCTTGCTACCCCTAATGTTGACCAACAAATCCTCTGCATCAAATATCCTAAGACTACAAGTAACTTTCAGCTTATGTTTGGACTGATTCACTTATTACCTGCTTTCTAGGGTTTGGCAGGAGATGACCCACACAAGCACTTAAAGGAGTTTCATATTATGTGCGACGGTGTGAGACTTCATGGCATTATAGAGGAGTAGATGAATCTGAGGGCATTCTCATTCTCTCTCAAGGATACTACCTTCCTGCTGGATCAGTGACCTCTTAGGCTAAGATGAATATGTAGTTCCTGGAAAAATCCTTCCCTATCTCCAAAGTTGCAAGGATAAGAAAAGAGATTTATGGCATCACCTAGTTTTGAAGGGAGATCTTGTATGAGTATTAAGAGCACTTTAAACGCCTATGTGGTAGCTTTACACATCATCAGATCCCTAATGTGCTCTTGATACAGTATTTCTATGAAGGGCTTGTCTTTAATGATTTAAGTACCATTGATACAGCTATAAGAGGAGCCTAAGTTAATAAGACCCCTTCAGAGGCTATAACACTCATCTCCATCATGGCAGCAAATGCCCAGCAGTTCAAACACGTGATCGGATCTCTCAGTCTTCTATATCTTCACAAGAGGTAAGTGAACTTAGTGCTAAAATTGTTGAACTATCTACTTTTGTGAAACAGGTTTGTTCTGAAAAAGCTCAGCAAGCTCAGGAGCCAACAGCTGAGATGAACTATGTTGGGAATCAATAAGGTGAATGGATGTACAAGTACAACCATTGGGACCCCAAGGGAACCATGGCTAGAGCAACTCTACTTTTCCCTTGAAGGACATGGTGAAAAGCCTAGCGAAGTGCACCTTGCAAATCAAGTACAGCCGAAGTAGTTCCAACATACCAATACCACTCAAATGCAGAGTATGACCACACAAATCTCTCAGCTAGCTAACACAATCAGTGTTGAGGTTGATGCCCTAGATCTCGTAGGATTTTGTAGTTTGTAATTGTATTGTACAAATATTTTATTTATTTTATAAAACATTATATGTTTTATTTGACATTTAGTAGCATTAAACTTACAAAGCAATAAACTAACATCCAAGGTTATCATCTGTAGCTTAAACATGTATCTAGAGACATACAAGGGGATCATGTTTAAGTGATAACCTAAATGGTCTGTAGTAGATGGATAAGACTAGATACCTTATCCTGGTAACACTACAAATACAACGTGCTTTGTAGATGTTACAATTATTGTAAAGTGTTACAAATGATCTCAATCACTTATGTGGAGACATGTGAGCGGAGATAATTTATACAAAGGATTTTGCATAAGATTAAACCACAAAAGGACTAGTCTCATTATATTACGCCGTTTATAATAGAGACTTACATTTCATCGGGATGACCATAAGTGACATGACCTGAATCCTGAGTGAGTTGTGAAATCCTGCCTATGAAGGCAGTTCTTTGATTTGTATGGGTGAGAGTGGCCATATTTTCGATTCAATAAGCCTACCATTTTAAGGATTCGTCTAATTGGAGAGCTAGGAACACAACTACACAAGAAGAAATTCACTCATTTCCTAAGGTTAGGGTAAGTAGATAAATTACTCCCTTAAAGGCTGATTCCCAGGCTTGAAAAATATGACCCTACACCCTTTCTTGGTCCAAGAGGGATTTGGTCATAGTTGGACTATGACTTATTATTCATTAGAGGGATCAGTGGTACTTAAAGAGTTAGATGTAACTACAAGGGAGAAAACGGTAATTTTGGCCTAGCTGTTTTTATTAGCAATTTGTGAAAGGTCATTGCACTGTTGACTAGTTATGTAAAAATCGATTTTTAATTACCTCACTTAAGTATGTTTAAGGATAAGGAAGTGGAGAGGGAAACATTTAAGTATGAGAATCTTGGCTCTCAGGTGTTTAATAAGCTAGCCTTGCAAAAAAAAATTTTGGCTAAGTGTTGGCCGTTGAAATGGTGGTTGAGCATCGAGTGGGCACAAGTCAGGCATTGAGTAAATGTTGTCAAGCGTCGAGTATAAGTGATCGAGGAAGGGTCGAGCATCGAGTAAAAGGGATCGAGGAAAAGGTCGAGTGTCGAGGGTGAGCGAAGAAGAGTCGCGCGTCGAGTATGAGCGATCGAGTAAGGAGTGTGCATCGAGCGAGCTTCTAGCGTCGAGTTTTCCACCGAGTATCAAGTCCTTCCTATTGAATATTTAACAGAGAGCCATGAAATTTCCCATTGAGTAAGGACCATCGAGTTTTCCCAGCGAGGATCAAGTTACTAGAAATGCTCAGTTTTAAACGCCTAGTTTTAAACCTTTCTTTTCGTTACCTAGACAGATGGCTTAATCTCGACCCTTAATCTCCACTAGT
Organism: Benincasa hispida; assembly: GCF_009727055.1. NCBI lineage: Eukaryota > Viridiplantae > Streptophyta > Magnoliopsida > Cucurbitales > Cucurbitaceae > Benincasa > Benincasa hispida. The sequence goes on along the minus strand of NC_052349.1, from coordinate 41,995,533 downwards.
GGGTGAGGTGGCTGGTGGAGATTTCGTGCAAAGGGCTGGATGGTAGTATAAAAAGGGAAGAGGACTTCAAGGGCTCGTTTTAGGCGATTTACTCGAGCAAACTAGACGAACTTAGTACCATTGGAAAGCTCTGTGAGTCTAGTTTTTGAAATCGAGTCTATAGAAGGGATTTCTCGCCAAAAAAATGGCCAGAGAAGGAAGGAAGAGTCAAAGGTTCATTTTCGAGCGTTTCTGGGCACTCGACGAAAGAACATAGATCTAGATCGAACCACTTAGATTTTCTTGTTGAAACTTTAAGGTATTTTCATGAACACTAGTAAGTTTGTAGAAGGAAATTTTGGCAAGAAAAGGTCTAGAGTTGAAGTTACATATTTTGGAAGTTAAACCTAAAATCTTTGCGCAAGCAGGGAGATGCAGTTAGGGCTTTCGAGAAAGATTTAAAGCTCCATATCAAACCACGAAGTGTTTTACTCTGAAATTTTGAGGTAACATTTCTAACACAATTTTGAGCATGTTTGAAGAAGGAATTTTCTTAAAATGAGTTCTGGATTTCGAGTTATTGACTTTAGAAATTGAATCTGGAATTTATTAAGCGAACAAGTAACTACTTGCTAAACGTGGGTTTGGCATCCCAAAAATCCTACTAAGTACTGGGTGTGGGTGTTAGAAAGGAGGCGACCAGCTGAAGTTTAAACCCTTTCAAATTCAATTAAGTACCCAACACCCTAAGGTAAGTTACGAATAATGGAAAGCGAAAGAATTAAATGTGAGCTTAATTCTGAGAGTAAGTCTAAAAAGGGAAACCACGTTTAGTAACTAAAGTATTTTGATATGTTCACAGGGTTGACATTAGTAGGAGAAGCTCATCAATCTTAAAAGGAGTTCCCAAAGACTGTAAGTGACTCTAGTGTTTACAAATGTTTACGAATGATTTAGCAGGTCATGCTTTTATGAAAGTTATTTAGTGATCGCCAGCCTCAAACATTTGCCAAGCGATTTTCTTTATTGATGGTTACGAATGTTTGATAGATTAATGACTTATAAATTATGGATAGGTATGGTCCAGTCATGATGTACTTAAGTGATTAATGTCTAGTGCTTGTGATGAATGTGCCCTAGACAAAGCCTAATTGGTTAGCGCATGCTATTAGGGAAAGCTAAGTCTATAAGATAAAGCTAAGTGTGAGGTCTATGTGAAGGACTCTTAGTAAAGTATGTTTAGCTCAATACCTCGAAGTGGTAGTCGAGCATAGAGATGGTTGATGATAGGATCCTAGCTACGTACACGTAAGGCCAGTGGGACTGGAAAGGTGAAGACAGAGGAGCCATGTCTCAAGAGATAAAGTCGAGTTTCAGAACTCATTAATGAAGAATGTTATGCGTTCAGTTGGTTCTGCATTAGCAAAAACTAGGAAGAATGATAAACTATGTGATTTCAATGATAATTATTGATAAGTTTGTATGTTTTCAAGCAATTGAGCTCCATGAGATTGCTTAGCATTTTCCTCAAGCATATACGTGTTTTATCGCGTTCTAAAGTAGGTAAGTTTCTACAAATGCTAAGCTTAAAGCTATGTCTTGAAATGATTCATAATATATATGATTTTAAAGCATGATATGTTTTTAGTAAGCTAGATACCGAAAGCAAGGAAGGTGTCCAGGAAGTACCTAAGGTGTTGACAGTACTTAATGACTTCACGTGCACGTAGAAAGTTCTAAAGAAGAGGCTGAAGTATGGGTTTCTTAGGCCATATTTGAGAGGCTGAAGCATGGGTCTGTTAGGCCATATTTGAGAGGCCAAAGTATGGGTCTCTTGGCGTGATACATACGTTGGGAGCTTGAGCGATGAATGCTCGTCCTCAACTAAGATTCAGGAAGTATTCACATAACGTTATTATGTTTTATGCTTCAAATGTTATGGAAGTTGTTCGATGAGTTATAGATAAAGACCTAATTAATAGTTAGAAGTGACACACACCGACTAAGGTTATAGTGGAAGTTGGGCTGGAGGGTCCCTCCCCCAACCAAGATTTAGTTCAGTAAGCTTATGCTCAAGAGCAGACCAGAGGAGTCGCTCTCTTGTAAAATTATTTAATGTGAAAGTTGAGGCCTAAAGGCCTCCCAGAGCTGATATCTATGATGCCTTTGATATGTTTAATTACTAGTAGAGAAGTTTTATGTAATTACTTGACTAATTTCTCAGTTTTCAGCCATGCTTTTTAGTTCATGATGTCCTATTATGTATGTTTGATATGTATGTCTTTTATGTTTCAAAGGTTTTTTCTTGAGATTTTTGTAATAGCTAAGATTAATGGAGTTTCAAATGATGTAATTAAACTAAGACTGTTTCCTTTTTCTTTGCAGGATAGGGCTAAGAATTTGCTAGAGTCCATACCATCAAAGAGCATCACCACTTGGGTGGAGCTAGCTCAAACATTCTTGAATAAATACTTTCCTCCTATCAAATCTTATAAATTGAGGTCTGAAATTATTTCATTTTCTCGACAACCAGATGAACAATTATTTGAAAGTTGGGAACCATACGACGATCTCCTTAGAAAGCGTCCACATCATGGATACCCTAGTTGATTGCAAATACAATTCTTCTATGATGGGTTGAACGGAAACACCAAAGCAATTCTAGATGTTACTGTTGGATGATCTCGTTTTTCTAAAACTGCTACAGAAGCTTACACTATTCTCGAGGACATGATCACTACAAGCTATAATTGGCCAAGTGAAAGGTCCTCTACTAACAAAGTAGTAGGAATTTATGAGGTTGATGAAGTAAGTGCTATTAAAGCTCAATTGACCACAATTACTAATGCTTTGAATAAAGTGACTATAGGTGGTCAAGCATAGAAGTCATTATCCATAGCGTCTCTAGCAACTAACCCAGCTGAAACTCAACAAATTTGGGACTCACATGATACTAAGACAGCTAACTATGTGGATTGAGGGCAATATAGAGGCCAATAACAACTTTCCACATACTACCACCCAGGTTTGAGAAATCATGAAAAATTTTCTTATGCAAATTGATAACTTGTAGAAATACAAGTTATCGTAGCCTTTTACATAGAATAATGATAGTAAATAGGCAAATCATGCATCAATAATGCTAGAATTCATGCTAAAACTAATACTTGCGCTGAAGTGCACAAAAAAATCCTATTTCCGCATATCATGAGTTAACATGCGTTAAAGTGTATATTTTGACGTTATTGTAAGAGTTGATTGCATGTGTCCATCCTAATGAAGAAATATTGATCGCATGCCTGGGGATCTCTAATCCTGTTCCAGTGGGTCTTACTACAACTTTAGAGTGATGACCATGATAGCAGCGCTGACTTTCTCACCTACCTTGTCAGGGATGGTGACTATCCATTGCGGGATCCCCAAGGTCATCAGAGGGTGGCTCTATAATTAGAGCCTTGACATCAATGGCAAAGTATCAAGGAACTCTACCTTAGGCAGAATCTTGTGATCATAGGTGAGAGCACACTCAAAAGTTTTGCTGAGAGTTCTTCACATCCATAGATCACCTTTGATTGACGACCGGAACTATGCTGGAGCAAGTGTCTGAGAGGGCCTTCTCCACTTCACACTACCATTCCATCACCAGCAGTCTCAACACACATCTATTGGAAACAAGAGATTGTTAAAAACTAGTCATCCATCTTTCTATCTTATCTTTGCTATTGTATTAAATTTTGGCTTAAGACATTAATAGATCTTGTAATCAACACATTTATCTCTATATCAGCATGTCTACCTTCATTATCTTACTTATCTTGAATATATTCATAAATGAGATGTTATATTGAATGATAAGGATAAGTTACATGATAAATTTTACTGGAAATGTTAACTTAAATGATGAATGTTTTTGTGAAAGTCGGTGTTGGAGAAAACTTTTAATTCCAAGATGTTCTAGGAATGACATGACGAAACCACCTTGGGATCCGACATGAATGATAAGCCTCGTCTAGCTAAAAGACATTAAACCAAACGCTTATTGGGAGGCACCTCAATTTTTTAATTGTTTTCTTTATATTTCCCATGTTTAGTTTAGTTCTTTATTTTTCTTTTTAAAAATAATGGAGTTATACATAGCTTTCATAGTTCTTCACCGTGTGCTTTTGATGTGGATTTCCAATGATAAAACTTGAATATGCGTGTTGAATGACTTATAGTGGAAATAGGATAGCAATATCTTGAAGTATGATTTATTTATGTCCCTCTTTGAGTTTTCCATATCATGAGCACTTAGTCACTTTAATTTAGAAACTTTAACTAATAGTAAGATTAAGTTAAGTGTATTTGGTTGTCACTTCGAAAGGTCCCACCAATTAGAGGGTTGATATGCATGATCATTTGTAATATTAGACTACGAAGAAAGAAAAGAATGATGTTTTTGCCTTTGGAAAAAAAAAAAAAAAAAAAGAAAGAATGTACATTCGTTAACAAGTGCTATAAAAGAAATATCTTTTTATTGTATAAACTTGTAATGTGTATGCATGGATGGGGGGTAAAACGAGTTGTCTTTGTTGTGATCAACTAGAACATCGAGAATTGAGCAGGTACGGTTCCTTATAGCGAATGTGTGAAAGTTAGTGCTCCTAGGTAAAATGATGCAAGTTTAGGGTCACTTATTGTTATAACCAAGACACCTTAGTAGACATATTACTTTCTTGAAATGTGTAGATGCTTGATGATTGGTGCATGAGCCAGAGTAGGGAAAAAATGAAGAAGCTTTCCTAAATATAACTTTTGTTCTTGTGTTTTGAATTAAATATGATTAGCAAATACACACATGGGAGATGATTAGATTTTTCAATGAATGAGCATAATGATAGACATGTTTGAATGTTTCTACTTGAGTTTTTAGCTAGCTATTCTTTCAGGTGTGAGTCATTATCACATTTATTTTGAACTTTTCTATAATCTTGTCTTATCTTTGCTCAAGACCACAAAAATTGTAAGTTTGGAATGGTGAAGTGCACACAAAATACATTATTTGTCTTAGATTTAGGATGGTTTTTAATGCTATTTTATGAGGTTTGATGTGTTTCCTAGTGGTTTTCAAAGTTTATGATTGAGAATTGAAATTATAGTCAAAATGAGCCAAAATGGACCAAAATCATGTATAAATAAGTCAAAACCGAGCAATGAATTGAAGAGAGTGGAAAAAAGAGATGAAGAAGGCCAAAATTCAAAAGGTACGACAACGTAACACATAGTTTAGCTATGTTGCCCCGCTACGTCGTAGACCTGAGAGCAAGGTTTTAAAGAGTGTTCCAATGCTTTAATTGGGTGTAGCTACACTAGGCCAGCATTGCAATGCTACCTTAGAGCGTTGCATTACACTGCGCAAACATCATACCAGTGTTCCAACGTTGTGATAGAGCGTTGCGATGCTCGACTTTCCAAAATTAAAACTTCTGCATTTTTGGTAATATATGGATCCCAAGTTTTGATCCTTTATATATTTGGATGTTCTTCAACACTCAAGGCACAAAAATCAGACCTAATTTAAGACCTAAAAAAGTGAGTTCCTACCTTAGAATAAGAGAGTGAAGACTTATTTTGAAGATCGTTCAAGATCCCGAGATGCCAATCGAGAAGAGATTGACGACTTCTTTTAAAGAAGAAGTATCACAAGAGAGTCTTCTTTAGTTCTTTACTTACTTTAACTTTATGCTATCAAATTTGTATGCAAATATATATTTGTGGGCAATGAATGGCAAAACTCTAAAGTTTTAGGGTGTTGATAGATATACTTATGGATTTGGGTTAATATTTAGTGATTTCTTGGATATTGTAGAACCTTATGCTTTTCAATGTTATTGTATTTAATTTATCTTGATCTTTCAATGAATGTTAGATTAAATTTTCAATTCGATACATTTCATGTTTAATCGGATCTATAACATTGGATTGTTATTAACCTTTCATGCAAATAGTTAGGGGAGTAGTAAAAAGCTTTGTGACAATGCTTAATGCCATGATTCTTAATTTGGTTTCAAGATATAGTTGTCATTTAAGATTGTATGAGAAAAGATTATTTTTTAAAGAAAATAATCCAGCTCTTAGTTTAGAGACTTAGGCTTATTGTTCATGCAAATATCCATGATTATTTTAAATATTATCTAATGAAATTTGTGATGAAATCAACACCCATAATGATTTTATTATGAAATTTACATTTTGTTTGTCAAGTTCATTTTTTTTTTACAATTACAATAACTTAAACTCGATTTTGATTCCTTAGCTAAACTTGACACTATTCCGAGATAACTAAACAATAACTGTTAAGTTGATCCTTGAGGATGATACTCGACCCCTAAAGTCATTTTATTATATTATAACTTGACCATGTACACTTACCTGCACATAAACCTAACATTAGTGGCTAGGCAAGACAATATAAGAAAAATTTGATGAACCTATGATCAAGTTGTGATTTGGGGAATCAACTCAAGAACCTAGGCTAGATATTTTAATTATTCAACTTTAATCTCAATTTAGATTCTCTTGCAACAAACAACTCCAAAACCCCCCTCCACTATCGATTACCCTCGGTCTGTAAACTGTTTCATTAAGAAATTTGACAATTTCCTGTGTTTAACCTGTGCTATCACTACTACATTTTAGTGGATACGGTTGAATTATTTAAACAGAATTGGATAACGAGTTCTGTCTTCCACTCTTCTTATGACAGTGACGAAGGTGTAAATTTTGTATAGGGAAACAGTGTTGTGAGGTTTGGGAAATTCTCCATCTTAGGAATTGATTTTCTCTTCTTCTTCTTAATTTCAATTGAATGAAAAGTTGTTGCTCTCTGTTTCAAAGTGGATGTAGACTTTTATAGTCGAACCACTATAATTCACTATGTTCCTCTTCTTCTCTTTCTCTTCATCTTTACTTTCTGATTTGTGATTTGGCTTTTTTTCATTTCTTTCTTTCATTGGTATATGAATTGTTTTCAACAATTAGTATCAGAGCTTCGTTAGAGAATTCTTGTCAGTCAAGCCCGCTCTCACCTGCCTCTGTTTTATTTATTCGTGGTTTTTCCTGCTCAATGTATTATTGGTGACATTTACGAATTCATGATCACCTCTCAGTTTTTTCATTCTCGAGGTCTTATTCAGCATCTTGCTGATTAAAGCTGCTTAGATAGCGGCAAGATTTGAAATTGAACATTTTGATGGAAAATAAGACTTCAGTCTTTGGAAGAAGAAGATGAAAGCTTTTCTCGTCTAACAAAAGGTAATGAAAGCACTGAAGGAACTCTTATTCAAGAGTACCTACGAGCAGAAGCGGATCTTTCCAATTCTTTATGACAGAATTACCGCATATACATTCAAACATACTTTCATAATGCTAAAGAGATCAAGAAATCATACCAGATGAAGATTTCTTCTTCACAGCGAGTCTGAAGCTCAACCGTCTACCTCAAACAATCACCACTCGAGCAGAAGGAAACGGAGAAGACATCACCACTCAGAGCCCTCAGTATTCATGGAGTGAGAATTCAAAGTGTGAGCTTTGTTTGGATTTGTAGAGGGAAGGAGGAAGAGAGACCGTACACAATGATCAAGCAAGTGGGAAATGCGTTCGTATATCGCATAGATAATATACTTGATCATTTAGGTGAAGTATACGATCATGTAGTAAAAGTAAGCGATCATCTAAACGATCGTGTAGGAAAAGGGTGAGCGATCGTCCAAACGATCACGTAGGAAAAACTAAGCAATCGTCTATACGATCGTTTAGTAAATATCAAGAGTTAAACGATCGCTTAGGAAAAAGGTAACGATTGTTTAGATAATAGCGCGCGACGGTGTAATCGGTACGCGATTGCTTAGCAATATCGTATATGTAAGTGATCGTGCAATCACTATCGTATAGGCACTGATTTTCTAAACGATTACACTATCTTTTTCATAATATCCGCACACCCCGAGATCAACACACCGTCTACTATTTAATACACTCATCCGTTATTTAGAACGAAGAGGCACCTTCCCATTTCCTTTATAACCATCCAATGAATGTAATCATCACATTCATAACTTATAAATTAATATCATATATTAATTATAATATTTTTCCTCTACTAGATATAAATCATATTTATATCCAATTTTCTCCAAATTAATGTATCTCATACATAAAGTTAATTATATCATATTTAATTAACTCGTTCAATTATATCATATATAATCGAACTCCCTCTTGGCAATTTGAACATTTCAAATTGACCCAAAAACTGACTCTCAACTTGTATCCAAACTACCAAGGGGATCTTATGAACCTATGGCTCGAAGCTCCAACAGTACGTTAATAGCTGACTAAACTCTTTAGTCATGATATCCACCATTCATTAATTGCCAGGCATTCCACTAAAGATCGATAGTTGGACTCTTCTTGCCATAGATATATTTCTATGTTCATTGGACATAACCAATCATCAGTATGATGACCCTTCACAGATGCTCGTAATTACAGCAGGCCATTTTACCATTTTGCCCCTATAATTACATCTTCCTCCTTAAGTATCATTGATCCCTCTAATAAACAATACAACATAGTCCTACTATGTGTGAACACCTCTCAGGCCATGAGAAGGTACGTGGCGCCACATCGCTCAAGCCCTGGAATCAGCCCTTAAGGGAGCTATCTATCTACTTACCCCTGCTTCAGGGAAGGAGTGAATTCCATCTTGTGTAGCTGAGTTCCCAGCTCCCAAATCAGACGAATCACCAAAATGGTAGGTTTGAGTCGGCGTTCTGGCCACTCGCACCCATGCAAATCAAAGGATCGCCTTCAATGGCAGGAGTTCTCAACTCACTCAGGATTGAGGTCATGTTACCGATGGTCATCCTAGTGAAGTGAAGTCTCGGTTATGAATGGTGTTATATAAAGAGACGTTAACACTTCGTGCTCAGGTCTTATACAAACTCTTTGTATAAGACGCCCCCACTCGCATGTCCTCTACACGAATGATCAGGATCAGACCATCTGTGACAAGTCACAACACTTGTGACCATTTCACAAAACAGGCCACATCTGTAGCGTTACCAGGATAATATTTCCCTCCTATATCTATATACTACAAACCATTTTGGTTATCACTCAAGACATAATCCACTTGTATGTCACCACATACATGCTTAAGTTACATACAGATAACTAGGGATGTTAAGTTTATTGGTTTGTGGTAAAATCTAAATGTGCAAAGTCAAGTAGTGAAGTAAATATCATTTATATTATACATCACAAGTATTCATACAAAGTTGTTTACAAACTACTGAACACGAGACTTTAGGGCACAAACCCCAACAATCTCCCACTTGTCCTAAAGCGAAGTGGGGAGTACAAGTAAACAGGCACAAAACAATAAACTAAAGCATAAAAATCCAGTGCAACAAAATCTCTCACTTGCCCTAGTCCAGCCACGGGCGGTCCCGTAGACCCATGCTCTAAAGGTGACCCTCAAACACTATAGCCGTGAGAGCCTTCGTAAACAAATTAGCAACATTTTTCTCCAAGGCGATCTTCGTGACAATCACGTCACCTCGATCCACTATCATGCAGATTGACTTTAACATGGCAACAGGTGAGAAAGTCTCCTCATAGTTGACTCCCTCCACCTGGGTATAATCCTTTGCCACAAGTCGAGCCTTGAAGGTTTGCACCTTCCCATCAGTACCCCATTTACGCTTGTAGATCCATTTACAACCTACAGGTCTTACCTCATCAGGCTGATCTACAAGAACTCATATCGAGTTGAAGTACATTGACTTCATCTCAAAATTCATGGCTTTCACCCATTCATCCTGGTCAACATCCTCCATTGCCTTTTTATAGGATAACAGATCCTCAACGTCGCCATCTGTCACTATAGCTAGGATTTCTGTGAAACCAAGATAGTGATCAGATGGGTTCGTAGCCCTCCCACTGCATCGAGGTTCCCTGGTGGAACCGACCTACCAGATGAACTATCATCAACAATTCTAGTTGATGAAGTAGGTTCTTCAACAACTCTTGTTGAAGCTTCAGTAGTTTCTTTGGAAAGCTCACTTAACACGAGTTTACTACGTGGACTGTACTCCCTGATATGATCCTCCTCCAGGAAATTAACATTCATGGAAACAAACACCTTATTTTCGGACGGATCATAAAAGTAACCTCCTCGTGTACCTTATGGGTGGCGTACAAAGAGGCACAACCTCGATCGTGATTCCAACTTCTTGGGATTTTCCTTAAGCACATGTGTTGGGCAACCCCATAAGCGGAAGCGATGTAAACTAGCTTTACGCCCATACCACAACTCCAAAGGTGTTCTTGCAATAGTGTGAGAAGGAACACAGTTGAGAATGTATACCGCAGTCTCCACTGCGAAACCCCAAAGCGAATCCAGTAAAGAAGCGTAATTATCATCGAACGAACCATGTCCAACAAGGTTCTGGAGAAATCCATTGGCATTTAGATTGAGTTACGGAAGATTTAATCATCTCTATGTTATGAAAGGAACTTACGGCTAAAGGTCTTAGCACATACAAGTTATTTTCCAATTTAGTTGTACAAATTTCAACACCATTCTTACGAATAAACACTTTATTCAATTTAAAAGAAATAGTGTAATTATACCGTAACATACAGTTTACAGAAATAAGGTTTCTTTATAGTTCAAGAACTTAAAAGACATCTTTTAATATAAGAAACCTATTCTGTATAGTAAACTGGATGTCTCCCACTATCATAACTGAGATGACATGCCCAGTACTTACTCGCAACGTCATCTCACTAGCCTCCAACTGTCCTCAGGATCTAATCCCCTTTTTCTGCCATGGCTTTAGCCTTGACAGCCTTCTTTTCCTCCAGATAACGAGGATAATTCTTCTTCTAGTGTCTGTCCTGATTATAGTGGAAACATTTTTCTTTTCCAACCAATGGTGGACGCTTCTTCTGGGCAATAAGTGGCGAGTTAGCAGGCGCATTCCCTTTCCCTTTATCACCCTTCTTTTTCTTCCCCTTTTCAGAGTTAGAAGTGGAAGGTGCAGACTTTGTTCCTAAGGTCGAACCTCGATAAAACTTTTAAGAGGATGAGACAACATTTACCTCACCTCCCTTTTTCTCCTTATTTTTCAGCAAGGATTGGTAAGTTTGCAACTCGTTGAGGAAAGTGGTAAGGGAGTATTCCACTTTGTTAATAATCGTATTACTAACAAAGTGGAGGAAGCTCTCCGGTAATGAATGCAAGATAATGCTAACCTGACTACCCTCATCAATTTTAGACCCATTCATCTCCGCCACGTAAAAGTGGACCATCATATTCAGCACATGTTCATGAATAGGGGTGCCTTCCTTCATTTTGGAACTGAATATGTGTTTCAGAGCGTCATGCTTGAGCTATCCAGACGGTTGTCCGAACGTTCCCCGCAGGGATTCCATGATCTCACGAGCTAAGACCATGCACTCGTGTTTCTTGGCCAATATGTCACTAAGACTGGCTAGAATATAGGCTCGGTCCTTCTCATTTATCCGTGTCCAATGCTTGTATGTTGCCCGAACATATCAATTAGCATCTTGAGGTGGAATAGGAGGACATTCTTCCGTAAGGACAAACTTCAGATCCTCGATGATGAGTATCGTCGTGAGCATATGTTTCCAACTTGAATATTTTTGGCCATTTAGTTTTTCGACGCTAAGCAAATTTATAGTGGCTGATGCCATTAAAAACTGTTGCTGAAAAAAAAAACGAATAACCCTTATAAGACTTTGCAAAAACTCATTTTAATAACCAATTAATTTTTAGCAAAATAGATTCCAAGTACCCTAAGTGAAAAGACTTCTATTTTGCAATGATGCCCCAGTAAGGCAGGACAAACGTCACCGATGGGGTGATCGGATGGCCCTTCACTAGGATGAGACATTCTCAACCATTAATCAGAACCAACTCTTGGAACTAAACCGAATAGCCACCATTTGTTCGGTCTAGAATAGTTAACCCTTAACAATCCTGCGTAAGTGTAACCCCTTGTTTTCAGCTCCAGAGTCCCGCCCTAATGCACTCACTGTAGGGAAAAGACAAATTAGGATAAGAGAGTAAGTGACCTTATCATCTTACAGGAGATCAAATAAAGAAACATGCAAAACATCCATCATATAGGGGGACATACCCAGGGTGCCACGACGCGATGCACAGAAACTTTATTCAATCCAATGAGGGAGACTGAGGGATATGCTGTCGCACTTCCCGCTCCCACTTACTATGAACACTCTCTCCATCCACCTTGATATTGACCTACTCAAACACCATCTGTTGGGGGGACATGCCAAAGGTGCCTCGAGGCCGAGGGTAGATCTCACGGTGTGGACTATGAGGGAGAAACGCGATAGGTGCAAATGAGGTATCAAATGCCCTAAGAACCTCCCACTGAATGTTCTACCTAGGGTTTTATTAACCTAGAAAATCCGGCTACTGATTATGAGTTAAGTCATTTATAAAGTTTGTTTAAAAACAAATTTTGTCTTTGAAAAAAAAAAAAACAAATCCAAGTAGTCATATTAAACTCTTTAATGGACTAGCCTTAGTTTGCATGCATGCATCAAATCTATCTAAATTACCTTTCCAGGTAGGTTTCTAGGTAGGGGTGTTCCATTGCCTTCATCTTAAATACCCCAGTCTAGAAAGAACCCGCCTTCAACAAAAGGTCTACTATAGATAGACTTGCTACATATTAATCTTTTACTAATTATTTTAGTTCTAATTTCATTTTATAACCATTTATAAAATAAACAACTAAAACACTCATCCCACATAACGAAGCATTTATAACGCTTATAAATATAACATTAAAAAAAAAATAAAGCATACATAAATATAACCCTTATATGATATGATGCCTGAGCATGCATTTATGTAAATTAAAATGTGCTTCTCTAAATTATAACACTTATAATAAAGAGAATATGCATGACCTAAGGTGGGATTTATCCATATGTGCATACCATATGACATATTAAAAACATACATCACATGTAATAAATAAAAGATTAATGGACCGGGATGAGCCTTTACAAAACCGGAATGAAATAACCCTATCTATTAATTTTTTCATCGAGCAAACTGGTTCACAAACGAACCGGGTCTTGAACTGCCAAGAGGACTCTATCGTGTAGTAAATGCCGTAGGTAGACAATCGTCCAGCGCGAACTAGATGATAGGAGCAAAATTAAATGATCGCGTAGACGACAACAAGGCAATGAAGCCTAATCGTCACTCAACGGGATGACAGGTAAACGATTTACCTTGCGTTACTAAGCGATCATTTAGTCAGTTACTAAGTGATGAAGCTTGCTAACCAAAACGATCGTCTAGTGCGATCACTTAAAGTGGCATCAGGTAAACGATTTACCTTGCATTACTAAGCGATCATTTAGTCAGTTACTAAGTGATAAAGCTTGCTGACCAAAACGATCGTCTATGCGACCACTTAATGTGGCATTAGGTAAACGATTTACCATGTATTACTAAGCGATCGTTTAGTTAGTTACTAAGCAATGAAGCTTGCTAACTAAAACGATTGTCCAGCGCGCGCACGCATTAAGCGATACGCAAGCATCACATCGTCTATACGACTTGATACTCGGTGATCGCGTAACCAATCTTCGACATGATGCGATCAACCCTTGGTCGCTTACCTAATCGCTTACACAATGCGATCATCTGCGATCGCGTACCTCATCGGCTGCATGATGCAATCAACACTTGATCGCATACCCCATCGTTTAATCGATACAATCAACAGCGATTACGTACTCCATCATCTGCACGATGCGATCAACCCTTGATCGTCTCCTTCCTCGAAGAACCACAACGCTTGCTCCGATCTTCTTAACGAACGACTCAAAACTCAAACAGACTTTGAATATAGACTCGATAATGAATATTAATGCCCAAAAAACGCAAGGGCCTTTACAAAAAACCGCAAATGTAAAAGCATTAAATCAAACCGAGGCTAACATCCACGAAAACATCCATAAATCTACACATCCACAGCAATTCAACGATTAAATAGTGTAGAAATGCACCCACCAAGAACATATTTGCAATTCTTTTGCAGCAAAGAATTGAATATCAAAAAACCTAGTGCTCTGATACCAATTGAAGGAACGCTTATTCAAGAGTACCTACGAGCGGAAGCGGATCTTTTCAATTCATTGTGACAGAATTACCGCATGTACATTCAAACATACTTTCATGATACTAAAGAGATCAAGAAATCATACCAGATGAAGATTTCTTCTTCACAGCGAGTCTGAAGTCCAACCATCTACCTCAAACAATCACCACTCGGACAGATGGGAACGGAGAAGACATCACCACTCAAAGTCCCCAATATTCTTGGAGTGAGAACCAAAGTTTGGCCTTTGTTAGGATTTGGTAGAGGGAAGGAGGAAAAGAGATCGTACACAATGATCAAGCAAGTGGAAGATGCAGTCGTCTATCGCATAGACAATATGCTTGATTGTTTAGGTGAAGTATACGATCGTGTAGTAAAAGTAAGCAATCGTCTAAACGATTGTGTAGGAAAAGGTAAACGATCGTGTAGGAAAACGGTGAGCGATCGTCCAAACGAACACGTAGGAAAAACTAAGCGATCGTCTATACAATCGTTTAGTAAATATTAGGGGCTAAACGATCGCTTAGGATAAAGGTAAATGATTGTTTAGATAATAGCGCGCAATGGTGTAATCGGTATGTGATCGCTTAACAATATCGTATATGTAAGCGATCGTGCAGTCACTATCGTATAGGCACTGATTTTCTAAATGATGACAATATAATTTTCACAATATCCACGCACCCCAAGATCAACACACCGTCCGCTATTTATAATGCACTCATCCATTATTTAGAACGAAGAGGTGCCTTCCAATTTCCTTTATAACCGTCCAATGAATGTGATCTTAAAAAATTCATAACTTATAAATTAATATCATATATTAATTACAATATTTTTCCTTTACTAGCTATAAATCATATTTATATCCAATTTCCTCCAAATTAATGTATCTCATACATAAAGTTAATTATATCATATTTAATTAACTCGTTCAATTATATCATATATAATCGAAATCCCTCTTGTCAATTTGAATATTTCAAATTGACCCAAAAACTGACTCTTAACTTGTATCCAAGCCATCAAGGGGACCTTATGGACCTATGGCTCGAAGCTTCAACGGTACGTGAATAGTTGACTAAACTCTTTAGTCACGATATCCACCATTCGTTAAATGCTAAGCATTCCACTAAAGACCGACAGTTGAACTCTTCTTGCCATAGATATATTTTTATGTCCATTGAATATAACCAATCATCAGTACGATGACCCTTCAAAGATGCTCGTAATTACAGCAGGCCAATTTATCGTTTTGCCCCTGTAATTACATCTTCCTCCTTAAGTATCACTAATCCTTCTAATGAACAATACAACATAGTCCTACCATGAGAAGGTGCGTGGCGCCACATCGTTGCCCTGGAATCAGCCCTTAAGGGAGCTATCTATCTACTTACCCCTACCTCGAGGAAGGAGTGAATTCCATCTTGTGTAGTTGAGTTCTCAGCTCCTAAATCAGACGAATCCCCAAAATGGTAGATTTGAGTCAGAATTCTGGCCACTTGCACCCATGCAAATCAAAGGACATCCTTCAATGGCAGGAGTTCCCAACTCACTCAGGATTGAAGTCATGTTACCTATGGTCATTCTTGTCACACCCCCTCTCAGATTACCCTTTTATTCTCGATGAGGATATGAACGTGATAGTTACTAGCCCTACTGCCAGCACTCATCACCCAAGCCTTCTAATCTAAATACCAACCTGTTTGAGACATTAGTAATATACAAAAACATCAAACCTCCCTTAAGGTTCTACAAAGATTCCATAAATACATGCATACAGCTAAGACATTACATTTATAGAAAAAAATTCACAAGTGACCCAAACATTCCTACAAAAGCCCTAGTCTCTCTCAAAACATGTGTACATAAAAAGATCATCAACCTAAGTCTTTTAATAAGCCGAGTCTTTCAGTGGCAAGCAGCAGCAGGATCAATCTTGAGGAAATTGACCGCTACCTGAAAAGGGAAAATACAGAAATTCTGTGAGCTAAAAGTCCAATGAGTGACTATAGAATCGTAAAGCAACAATCATAGAACCACTATAAACATGTAAATATACCAATGAGTAAACTCAAGCAATTGTCTCTAGATGTAGCTCTAAACCA
Organism: Benincasa hispida; assembly: GCF_009727055.1. Taxonomy (NCBI): domain Eukaryota; kingdom Viridiplantae; phylum Streptophyta; class Magnoliopsida; order Cucurbitales; family Cucurbitaceae; genus Benincasa; species Benincasa hispida. The sequence continues at coordinate 41,979,227 of NC_052349.1, read as the reverse complement.
TTCTCAGACATCATTAAACATTATTATTCCCTAGTTTAGAACGAGCCTAAACGCTCTAGCTCCCAAACATTTATTACCGGCCAAGAGACCCATACTTCGGTCTCTCATTCATAACTGTCTATGTGCACGTGGTCATACTAAGTACTATCATATTTTAGGTACTTCTGCTTAGATACCTTCTCAAATTTGTCCTTCGGTATCGAGCTACTATGATACCTTCTCATATGTCCTTCGGTATCAAATTGACCAGATACCTTCTCAAATGTCCTTCGTATCAAATTGGCCAGGTACATTCTCAAATGTCCTTCGGTACCAAATTGGTTAGATACCTTCTCAAACATCCTTCGGTATCAAATGTGTATTTTGTAACATCAAATTAAGTTCCATTGCCTAGTATTTACACACGAACTCATTCTCTCAAAGCCTTCCCCTAGAAAGCATATATCAAAAGCAGAAACATAGCTTTTGTAATGGTTGCACGACATACCTTGGCCTGTGTTACGCACATACAAGCCGGGAAGCATGCGTTAAGTTATTCTCCAACCATTTGTTGCTTGAGGAAGTATAAATTCATCATTAATGTCACTATGTTTTACTTGATCATATATGCATGAGTATTGAAAACCTTAAGTTTACTTAGTCACTCACCATTCGTCAGGCTCTTAATAGTTTATACGTTTCCCCTAGCTCTTCTTGGCCTGAAAAGATATAATTCCCAATTAAACTACTTAGAATTTCTAGTAAAATACCTCAAATAATTCATTTATTAAAGGAACTTCCATCAACACAGACAACCTTACTAACGAGATCCCTATGAGAAAGATCCTCATGAGCGAGATCCCCCTCATGAGTGAGATCCTCATGGGCGAGATCACGAGGTCCCCTAGAGCAAAATCAGCGACATCCTCTAGAGCGAGATCAAGCTTTTCCTGTCAAATTTTCACCTTAGCGATACTCACCTTACCAGCAATAATCAGCCCAATTCCTAGCAAGATTTCCCCCTAGAGTGAGATCCTCCTTAGAAAATTAGCGAGATTTCTTTTATAAGCGAGATCCCCATGCCCACATCTCGCTATAATTCTCCACGATGAATTGCTTGCTTGTTCTTCACAAGCTGCTGTCTGCTTATGCACCAATTCCCTGTTATAACTTCAAAAATTCATAACTCAAAATCCAAAGCTCTTTTCAAGAAACTTCCTTCTATAAACTTGTTTAGAATTGATTAATTCCTTACCTTAAAATTTCAGCCCAGAATTCCTCATATCTTAGCTTGGAACTTCCAATCTTCACCTCAGCCCTGCTTAAATCTAAGATTCTGCCTTCTCTTTATTTTCTTCACTCCTTGTTCTTCTCCTCCTAAAATCCTCCTCGGAAAGACAATCTCGCAACCTAGATTCTCTAAGCTTTTGAATGGCACCGAATTCACTAAAATTTTTCATGTCAACTGTCGAAACCAAACTTTTGAAGCTCTTCTTCCATAAAAAACTTCCCACCGCCTCCCAAGTTCAAGGATTAACCGCCACGTTATCCCCACCTAATATGTTTTTCCTTCTCTTTCATCATATTTCCTATAAATAACCATGAATTACTACTTTAACAAAAATAAGAAAGAAAATATATAATATAACATTCCTTTGGCTAAACATGCTTATCTAGGAACCTAGAGTTCGGGGTTTACAATCATCCCTTCCTTAAAAGAAATTTCGTCCTCAAAATTTACCTGATATGTCATTTGAAAAGTTGAGGATATCCCTTCCTCATTTGCTCTTCAGGTTCACAGGTAGCTTCCTCGATTCCATGATTACGCCATAGCACCTTCACTCAAGGAATCGTCTTATTTCTAAGTACCTGGTCTTTCCTGTCCAAGATCTTAATGGCCTCCTCCTCATAAGATAAATCTTCTCTGAGTTGTACCGGTTGTGTTGCTAGTATGTGCATGGAATCAGGCACGTATTTCCTTAACATTGACACATGAAATACGTCGTGAATACGAGCTAGCTTCACCGGCAATTGCAACCTATAAGCTACTGGACCAACCCGTTCCACAATTTCATATGGTCCAATGTAACGTGGACTTAACTTCCCTTTTCTCCCAAACCGGAGAATTTCTTTCCATGGGGATAGCCGAAGAAATACCCGTTCTCCGACTTCAAATTCTAGTTCTCTTCTTCGCTTATCAGCGTAGCTCTTCTGTCTATCGCGAGCCGCCTTAAGATTATCCCTGATAAGTTTCACATTCTCTGTTGTTTGTTGAACTAATTCTTGACCCAATAATTGTCGTTCTCCGACTTCATTCCAGCATACTGGGGTTCTACATGGTCGGTCGTACAATGCTTCATAGGGAGCCATTTCGATACTAGAATGGTAGCTATTGTTGTAGGTAAATTCAGTCAACGATAAGTGTGTATCCCAACTTCCTTTAAATTGTAGTACACATGCTCTTAACATATCTTCCAGTGTTGTATAGTTCTTTCCAACTGTCCATCTGTTTGCGGATGAAAAGCTGTACTGAAATGCAATTTAGTGCCCATAGCCTTTTGTAAACTAGTCCAAAATTTTGAAGTGAACCTCAAGTCCTGATCCGACACTATCAACACTGGGGCTCCATATTGACTGATTATCCTATCCACATAAATCTTAGCTGGACGATCTAGTGTAAAAGTAACTTTTACTGGTATGAACTTGGCCATCTTAGTTAGTCTATCAACTATTACCCAAATACCATCAAATCTTGAGGGTGTCTTAGGCAATCTAAATAAAAAGTCCATTGTCACATGCTCTCACTTCCACTCAGGCACTGGCGATGGATTGAGTAATCCTGTTGGTCTTTGTCTCTCAAGTTTTACTTGTTGACAGATTATGCATCGATCCAGATATTCTGCTATGTCTCTCTTTATTCCAGGCCACTAGTAAGATTTCATCAAAGTTCTATACATCTTAGTGCTACCTGAATGCATAGCATAAGCGGAACTATGTGCTCCCTCTAGAATGGCTTGTTTAAGCTGTAACTTGTTAGGCACACACATTCTCCCCTCCTTTTCTAGCACATTGTCTGCTCCTAGTTGAAAGTCACCCCTAATGCCCTTACTTACATCATCAGTAATCTTTTGAAGATCAGGGTCTTTCAACTAATCCCATTTAAGGTTTTCTACTAAGGTAGGCCTCATCTGGAAAGTAGCTATCATCCCTCCTGACGATTCCACTGATAAGGCGGTTCTAGAATTCCTGAACTCCTGCAACAGTCGTAATCTTTAATCAATTCAATCCATCTTCATTGTCTTAGATTCAACTTCTTTTGATCAAAGATATATTTTAAGCTTTTGTGATCTGTAAATATCCTGCAGTGCTCTCCAAATAAGTAATGTCTCCACAACTTCAGAGCCAAAACAACTGCTGCCAACTCCAGATCATGCGTGGGACAAATGCCCTCATGTTTCTTAAGTTGACGAGAGGTATATGCAATCATCTTCCCATCCTGCATCAACATACATCCTTGTAGGGATGCGTCGCAATAAATCTCAAATTCCTTACCTGGAATAGGCAAGTAAGCATTGGTGCTGATGCTAGCTTCTGTTTCAACTCCTGGAAACTATGTTCACACTCCAACGACCATTCAAACCTTACGCCTTTCTTCGTTAGGTTCGTCAATGGAAGAGCTATCTTAGAGAAACTCTCCACAAACCTCCGATAATAACCTGCCAACCCTAGGAAACTGCGTATTTCTGAAACGGTTGTGGGTCGTTCCCAATTAACTATTGCTTCCGTCTTCTAGGTATCTACACTAATGCCCTCTACTGAAACAACATGCCCAAGAAATACTACCCGATCTAACCAAAAATCGCATTTACTGAATTTAGCATACAACTGCCCATCTCGCAATGTTTGCAATACTATCCTCAGGTGGGTAATATGATCCTCCCTACTACCAGAATACACCAGTATATCATCAATGAATACTATCATGAACTGGTCCAAGTAGGGATGAAATATCCTATTCATGAGATCCATGAATACCGCAGGGGCATTTGTCAATCCGAATGGTATTACTAAAAATTCATAATGTCCATATCTCGTTCTAAATGCGGTTTTAGAAATATCGGTTTCCCTCACTCCCAGTTGATGATAACCCGATCTCAAGTCTATCTTTGAAAACACTGTGGCTTCTCTTGATCAAATAAATCATCAATGCGGGGTAACAGATATCTTTTCTTAATCGTTATCTTATCCAACTGTCTATAGTCGATACATAATCTAAGTGTATCATCCTTTTTCCTCACAAATAATACCAGAGCTCCCCAAGGCGATACACTAGGTCGAATGTATCCCTTGTCAATTAACTCTTGCAGTTGAACCTTTAATTCTTTCAACTCGGCTAGCGCCATTTAATACGGTGCCTGTGATATAGGAGTTGTTCCCAAAATTAAGTCAATAGTAAACTCCACCTCCCTGTCGGGTGGTAATCCCGATAGTTCGTCAGGAAATACATCCTGAAACTTATTTACCACTGGGACATCTTCTGGGTTCAACTCTTTCCCTTAAGCAACCACTACATGAGCCAGATAGGCTTTACATCCCTTCCTTAACAGCTTCTGAGCTTTCACTACCGATATCAAATTCCTTGCGACTAATCATTTGCTTCCTGTCAGCATTGCATCCTGGCCATTTGATTTTCTGAGTACTAACTCTTTCTTGTAACAGTCTACTGAAGCATGATACTTACTTAGAAAATCCATCCCCAAGATAGCATCAAACTCCAATAGTTCTAAGGGAAGTAAATCAGCATAGAAGTTCTGACAATTGATTAGTACCTCACAATGATTATAGCATTTATCTACTACTATCACATCCCCCAAAGGAGTAGAGATAAATAACTCTTTAGGCATAGGTTCAACCAACCTATCTATACTAGGTGTATACATGCTAGATATAAATGAATGTGTGGCACCAGGATCAAATAAAACATAAGTAGACTGCCCACATAACATAACATTACCGGTCACAACATCTGGAGACTCTGCTGCCTCCTGGTGCGTCACGACATACACTCGCCCCTGCCGCTGGGATCGACCTACGACATTCTTCTGCTTGGCACCACTTGACCCCCCACCCCGATTTCCAGCACTCTTTGGTTTGTTAACTGTCTGGGAGGTCGGCTGTTGTGCTGTTGGGATGTCTCTGTTCATCTGAGGACAATCCCTCTTGAAATGCCATGTTTGTCCACACTGGAAGCATGCACCTCTGCCACTATAGCATGCCCCAAAATGCCTCTTGCCACAACTAGGGCACGTTGGTCTCTTGTCTGTGCTGGCTATCAACTCACCAGCTCGTGGCATCCCTGGTCAGCTAACTGCCCTGGCTGAGGGTCTCGTTTTCCTTTTCTTGGATCATTGCCAACTGGTTCCCTTAAAATGGCTTCCACTAGTCTGGGTTGCAACTGGAAATCGGAATCCCTTGTTTCTAGGCCCTACTACGACCTCACTGGCTCTTGGCAACTGCTCAACATCAGCCAAACTCCGCTCGACTCATGTTGCTGTTTCTACTAACTGGTTAAAATCTAGCCAATTAGCCGTAGACGTCACCAGAGTTCTGATTTCCTTCCGTAAACCTTGTTCAAATTTCCTGCATCTATCTCTTTCCTCAGCAATAATTGGCAGAGCATATTGTGATAACTCTGTAAATTTCTGCTCATATTCCGCCATTGATATCGTTCCCTGTGTTAATCTGAGGAACTCATCCCTTTTTGCATCCCGGAACGAGCTAGGGTAATACTTGTCCTCAAAGGCCTTCCTGAACCCAGGCCATAACATCACATTTATACTGGCTCGTCTAGCGGATATCACTTTCCACCATTTCTCTACTTCTTTCTGTAGTAGAAAGGTGGCTAACCCTACTTTCCTGTCCTCTGGACAACTCATAACTTTGAAACATTTTTTAACTACATTCAGCCATAACTCAGCTTCAACTGGATCTGTTGTACCTTCAAAAGTCACAGCTTCTAAGGCTTTAAACCTCTCAATACAATATTTTTTCTCTGGGTCGGCTCGTACAGAGCCCATATTAGCTGCTAACCTCTGCACTATCCTGTCAAAAACTATATGTTCTAGCTGAGAATCTACCCTTGTCTGGGGGGTACTAGACTCTCCCTCAGACATCATTTCCTGACCCACTAGATCATTCACCTTCTTTTTGCCACCCGGTGGGTTTTCTCCAACCTCCGAGCCCCTATTGGTAGGGTCAGTGTTCCTGCCACCTGTCTGCTTACTCGGTCTGCCACATTGCCTCCACATTTCACCTAATATAATGTACACCTATTAGGGACTCACACTTAAGGACTTAGACTTATGCATAAACTTCCCTCTCATTCCCAAAACCTTATGCTGTGATACCAACTTATCACACCTTCTCCAGATAACCCTTTTATTCTAAAAGAGGATATGATCGTGGTAGTTACTAGCCCTACTACTAGCACTCATCACCCAAGCCTTCTAATCTAAATACCAACTTGTTTGAGACATTAGTAATATACGCAAACAGCAAACCTCCCTTAAGGTTCTACAAAGATTCCATAAATACATGCATACATCCAAGACATTACATTTATAGAAAAATATTAACAGGTGACCCAAACATTCCTACAGAAGCCCTAGTCCCTCTCAAAACATGTGTACATAAATAGATCATCAACCTAAGTCTTTTAATAAGCCGAGTCTTTCGATGGCAAGCAGCAGCAGGATCAATTTTAAGGAAACTGACCGCTACCTGAAAAGGGAAAACACATAAATTTTGTGAGCTAAAAACCTAGTGAGTGATTATAGAATCGTAAAGCAACAAGCATAGCGCCACTATAAACATGTAAATATACCAATGAGTAAACTCAAACAATTGTCTAGATGTAGCTTTAAACCATTCTCAGATATCATTAAACATTATTATTCCTTAGTTGAGAACGAGCCTAAACGCTCTAGCTTCCAAACGTTTATTACCGACCAAGAGATCCATACTTCGGTCTCTCATTCATAATTGCCTACGTGCACGTGGCCATACTAAGTACCATCATATTTTAAGTACTTCTGCTCAGATACCTTCTCAAATTTGTTCTTCAATATCGAGCTATTATGAAACCTTCTCATATGTCCTTCGATATCAAATTGGCCAGATACCTTCTCAAATGTCCTTTGGTATCAAATTGGCCAGGTACCTTTTCAAATGTCCTTCAGTACCAAATTGGTTAGATACCTTCTCAAACGCCCTTCGGTATCAAATGTGTATTTTGTAACATCAAATTAAGTTCCATTGCCTAGTATTTACACACGAACTCATTATCTCAAAGCCTTCCCCTAGGAAGCATATATCAAAAGCAGAAACATAGCTTTTGTAATGGTTGCACAACATACCTTGGCCTGTGTTACACACATACAAGCCGGGAAACATGCGTTAAGTTATTCTCCAACCATTTGTTGCTTGAGGAAGTATAAATTCATCATTAATGTCATTGTGCTTTACTTGATCATATACGCATGAGTATTGGAAACCTTAAGTTTACTTAGTCACTTACCGTTCATCAGACTCTTAATGGTTTATACGCTTCCCCTAGCTCTTCTTAGCCTGAAAAGATATAATTCCTGATTAAACTACTTAGAATTTCTAGTAAAATACCTCAAATAATTCATTTATTAAAGGAACTTCCATCAACACAGATAGCCTTACTAGCGAGATCCCCATGAGCAAGATCCTCATGAGCAAGATCCCCCTTATGAGCGAGATCCTCATGAGCAAGATCCTCATGGGCAAGATCAGCGAGATCCCCTAGAGTGAGATCAACGAGATCCCCTAGAGCGAGATCAGCGAGATCCTCTAGAGCGAGATCAAGCTTTTCCTGTCAAATTTTCACCTTAGCGATACTCACCTTACCAGCGATACTCAGCCCAATTCCTAGCGAGATTTCCTCCTAGAGCGATATCCTCCTTAGAAAATCAGCGAGATTTCCTTTATAAGCGAGATCCTCATGCCCACATCTCGCTATAATTTTCCACGATGAACTGCTTGCTTGTTCTTCACAAGCAGCTGTCTGCTTATGCACCAATTCCCTGTTATAATTTCAAAAATTCATCACTCAAAATCTAGAGCTCTTTTCAAGAAACTTCCTTCTACAAACTTGTTTAGAATTGAGTTACTTCCTTACCTTAAAATTTCATCCCAGAATTTCTTATAGTTTGGCTTGGAACTTCCAATCTTCACCTCGACCCTTCTTAAATCCGAGATTCTGCCTTCTCTTTATTTTCTTCACTTCTTGTTCTTCTCCTCCTAAAATCCTCCTCCGGCAAGAAAATCTCGCAACCTAGATTCTCTCAGTTTTTTAATGGCACCGAATTTACTAAAATTTTTCATGTGAACTGCCGAAACCAAGCTTTTGAAATTCTTCTTCGAAAAAACACTTCCCACCACCTCCCAAGTTCAAGGATTAACCGCCACGTTACCCCAACCTAATATGTTTTTCTTTCCCTTCCATCATATTTCCTATAAATAACCATGAATTACTACTTTAATAAAAATAAGGAAAATATATAATATAACATTCCTTTGGCTAAACATACTTATCTAGGAACCTAGAGTTCGGGGTTTACAATCCTAATGAAATGAAGACTTAGTTATGAACGGTGTTATATAATGAGACATTAACACTTCATGGTCAGGTCTTATGCAAACTCTTTGTATAGGATGTGCCCCCTCGCATGTCCTCTACACGAATGATCAGGATCAGACCATCTGTGACAAGTCACAACACTTGTGACCATTCTACAAAGCAGGCCACATCCGTAGTGTTACCAGGATAAGGTTTCCCTCCTATATCCATATACTACAGACCACTTTGGTTATCACTCAAGACATGATCCACTTGTATGTCACCATATACATGCTTAAGTTACATATAGATAACAAGGGATATTAAGTTTATTGGTTTGTGGTAAAATCTAAATGTGCAAAGTCAAGCAGTGAAGTAAATATCATTTATATTATACATCACAAGTGTTCGTACAAAGTAGTTTACAAACTACTGGACATGAGACTTTAGGGCACAAACCCCAATAAGCACTTCTAGATCCAAGTTAGCTACCTGCTATTGAAGATTAGAAATCTTAAATGCATGAAATAGCGTATAGCACTAGAATTTATATCTCTCTGACAATATTCTTAGAAGAGTTGCTGAGATAGAAAATGTTTCTAACTTATGGAAGAAATTAGATGAAATATTTATGTCAAAATCAGTAACTAATAAAATCTATTTGCAAGAAAAACGGTTTGGCTATAAGATGAATCTGGCCAAAGGTCTTGAAGAAAATCTTGATGGATTTAATGAGATTCGTCTAGCAGTCACGAACATGGGGGAAAAGATTTCTGGTGAGAATTAGGTAGTAATTCTTCTTAACTCAATAACTGAAAAATATAAAGAAATGAAAGTCGCTAATGAAAGCTGTTATTAAATGTAGAAGAAAGACACTTACTCTTGATATTGTATTGGATTCACTACGCTCAAAAGAGCTTGAAATCAAATCTAAGAAGAATGAGTTTAATGCATATTTTTCTGAAGGGAATTGAAGAAACAACATAAAAAATCCTCTAAAAATCAAGGCAAAAATGGGAATAAACTTGCAAGTAAGGAGAAGAAGAAAACTACATGCAATTATTGCAGGAATGAAGGCCATACTATATATGAATGCCTTGTATTAAGACACAAGTGCAAATTACCTGTGATAGGTGAAAATAAAGCGTCAGCTAATGTTGAAGGTTATGACTCAGCTGAAGTTCTTATGGTTTCTCAATATGAGATTGTTGATGAATGGATTATGGACTTTGGCTGCATTTTCCACATGACCTCTCACAAAGGATATTTTACTGAATTAAGTGAATTTGATGGTGGAGAAGTTATGGTTGGTGGTAATTGTTGTAATTTAAAATGCCACCGCAAAAATGATATGCGATGTCTTAATCATGCCACCCGGTAATATATGCGATGCTACAAAATTCACTGTAGAATGCCAATTAATGCGTTCATATAGTTTATGCATGTCACAAGTTTTCTTGCGATGAAACCCAGTATAATTCCACCGCAAGTTTCTTAGAATGATCCAAGGTCGAACACGGGGATTTGCGATGCTAATGCGACAATGATGTGATATATGCAACCGTAAACAAATTAAGATTGTGAGGTGCTGAAGAGTAAAATGCGATGATAAATGAACAAATAGGTAAATAAATCTGAAGTTATGCAAAGTGTGTATGAGAGAATGCGATGGCAAGTCTTGTGGATAGAATCAGAGTGAGAACGGGTCTGGGGAAAAGAACATCGCAAGTTTGTCGATCCTGTTGAAGACGCAACTAAGGTTCTGTCTTCCCTTGGCTTACACCTCATGGTGATCGCCTGCGTCACCATATTTCTATAATGATCAGGGACGAACGTTTCAAAACGCAAAGTTGTTTCTATCTCTAGAAACACTTCTTGCTTTAGTTAATGCATTCTATCAACATTCTTTCGAGAGGTGGATTAACATCTTCACTTATGCTCTCACAAGTGAAGATGTCATTGAGCATACGTTAAATAAACTTAGTTGACTTCTTCAACATGGATTGACTTACTTGCTCAATCCTTCCTCCACACCTTGGAGGTTTAGTAACTCGTGGTGAGAGAAATGGAAGATGAATGTGTTATGGTGAACAAAGAGATGAACATGAACATGATAATGATATTAACTAGTAAAGATAAAGTGTTTGTTACAGAGATATGAATGAAAGACAGGAAATGAACAACAATCGATGAACGGAAAGTAAGAATAGTTGAGAGCAGCGTGTTAATGTCTTGGCACGAATCCCAATCTGAGCTATTTTCTTGCCGGCGTGATGGAGGAATGAGGTGGAGAAAATCCTTCTCAGGAGAGTTCTCGAGGTAAGAATGTCCCTTTCACAGAACTTCTTTTTGTATCTTTTTCCGTGTGTTTTTCTTTTTTGTGCTGAGTGTTATTGTTGCTATTTATAGACTTTAGCACCTCTTGTGTCAATGGTCCCACTCTGCAAAGATACTTTTTCCTATCGAGACTTGGTGGGAATGTCCGCTCTGCTCCACGTTCAATTTGTCAAGTCGTACATCAAAAAAGCTGTACAATTTCAGAAATCCTCGAGAATGCGTTGATCTTTTAGTCCACGAGAAATCGTCACATGTGGTGATACCTGTTACCTGCAATACAAAGATTTGGATATCCTTTTTTTGCCATCGCAATGTGGTCAGCGAGTGTGTTTTCGATACTTTTACAATCTTTGCGTTTCTAAGCCAATTTTAATATGTTTGACGCAACTTTTTCTTCCTATTGCCGCATATTCTAAGTAAAATGATATATATAACTTGTATTTCTACCAGTTATCAATAACCATCTATGCAAAATCAAAGCGATAGACTCAATTACTGTAAAGTTGGGTAATGGTTCTTTAAAAATCCTTAACTCGGTGAGATTTGTACCAAGTCTCAGGTACTCTTGGAACTTTTGACAAAGCTAGTTATACTTGTAACACTGAAAAAGGTGTCATGTCTATTTACAAGGCATCAACTCTAAAAATGATAGGTACTAAAAAGGTGGGTTGTATGTGCTATCAAGGAACATTTTTTTTGTTAGAATCAAACCTTCCATAAACCTGAGAACAATACTTAACTATGGCATGAGATATTAGCACACATCAGTCTTACATGTTTAAATCATCTGCACAAGTAAGGCTTTCTGGATAAAAGACAGTTGACAAATCTGAAGTTTTTTGGTCATTGTGTTACAGGAAAAGCTACAAGACAAAGTTTTACCAAGTCAAAGTAGAAAACAATTGATAGACTCGACTATATTCCTCTGATCTGTAGGGATCAGCTCGAGTTTCAACTCATGGAGGTGCTAGATATTTTTTAACCCTTATCGACTTCTCAAGGAAAGTTTTGGTCTATCTTCTTAAGACTAAGGATCAAGTCGATGAGAAGTTTGTTGAGTAGAAGAAATACATTGAAAATTAGTGTGGCAAGAAGATAAAACTGTTTAAAAGTGACAATGACTTGGAATACTTGAACAACCATTTTCAAGATTTGTGCAAAACCTCGAGTATTAGAAGACATTTGACAGTATCATGTACCCCACAACAAAATGGCCTAGCTAAAAGGTACAATAGGACCCTCCTTGAAAAGGTGAGGTGTATGCTTTCAAGTGCAAAATTACCCGAAGTGTTTTGGGTTAAAAAATAGATCTTTGCTTCAAAACTCCTCAAGAACTATGGACTTATAAACCATCAAGCCTAAGTCACTTGAGGATCTTTGATTCTGCAGCCTTTGCTCATATAAAACGAGGGAAGCTAGAACCTAGAGCAAAAAGGTGTATTTTACTTGGCTACCCTCATGGAACCAAAGGGTATATAGACTATGGTCTCTTGAACTTGGAGATCAAAAAGCATTATGCGCAGGGATGTAACCTTCAATGAAGTCCTAATGCCTTGGATGAACCAGCCTTCTAGTAAGGAAGATGGTCTTTCAGAGACTTTCGATATTGAGCTTGCTTCAGGTAGCTCTAGTGTTGAGAATAACACTGAATCAACTCTTGTTCCCATTCAAGATTAAATCAACCCCAACTAAATTTAGACTCACACCCTCGATCTGAGACTGGAGAAGAGGGTGTTTCATCATCCTCAAACCATTCTCAAAACATAGATCATCATATTGATAACTATCATCTAACAAGAGACGGGGTGAGAAGGACAATTAGACCTCTCTCTCGTTATGAATGCTCAAATTTTGCTGGTTTTGCTTTGAATTGTGTAGAATTTGGGAACATCACAACACCTAATATATATAAAGAAGCTCTAAAGTCTGAGAATTCTGCAAAGTAATCTGAAGCAATGCATCGTGAAATTGACTCTCTACATAAAAATGAAACATGGGTAGTTGACAAACCTTTAAATTAGAAGATTATTGATTGCAAGTGGATCTTCAAATTAAAGCAAGGAGTTAAGACCACAGATCAATCTAGATATAAGGCTAGGTTGGTAGCCAAGGGATATGCTCAAGAAGAGGTTGTTGATCACAATGAAATATTCTCCCTAAAGGTAAGACATACATCTATTAGAATTTTATTATCAATTGTAACCCATTATCAACTTGAACTTGAACCGATGGATGTCACCACTGCTTTCTTATATGGCTCTCTAGAAGAAGATATTTACATGAAACAACCTTTAGGATTTAAAGCAGGGGGTAAAGAAGACCAGGTTTGCCACCTAAAAAGATCCATCTTTGGACTCAAACAATCTCCGAGACAGGAGAACAAACGGTGTGGTAACTTCCCCACCTCTAATGGCTTTGATAAGTGTAAATTTGTAGTTGTGTATATAGAAAATCAGTTGGATTAGACATGTTAGTTCTACTGCTATTATATGTTGACGATATCCTAATAGCATCTCAAAGTCCTTAGGAAATTTATAAGCTCAAGAATCTCCTTGGAAGTGAATTTGAGATGAAGGACTTGGGAAATGCTAAGAAGATTCTTATTATGGAGTTATATAGAGATAAAGCAGAAGTGTTCTAACTATTTCTCAATTAGAATATTTCTCAAAGGCTCTATTTGGGTTTAACATGGAATCATCCAAGCCAGTAAAGACACCTTTAGCACAACATTTCAAATTGTCTTCATCTCAATGTCCACAAACTCCTGAAGACATAGAAGCTACGAGGTCAGTACCATATGGCTATTTAGTTGGAAGTCTAATGTATGGTATGATTTGTTGCAGACCCAACTTAGCTCATTCCATGAGTGTAACCCATCTTCAAAGTTGGTATTAAGGTACCTAAAAGGTACTACTAATCTTGGTTTGATCTATACTTCTTCTGAAGAGAAGCCTCCTTTAGTTGGTTACGTTGATTCAGATTATGTTGTTGATCCAAATAGAAGAAGATCCTTGAGATGGTATGTTTTTTTACTCTTTTTGGAAATGTTGTCAACTAGAAATCATTGTTGCAGTCAGTGGTTGCCTTATCCTCAACAGATGCAGAGTACATTGCTTTATCTGACTTAGTAAAGGAAGGATTATGACTTAAAGGACTTGTTTCTTAAATGATTGTCATTGACTATGATGTCTCCATAAATTGTGGTAGCCAAAGTGATCTCTCTTTATCAAAGAATCCTATCTTTCACAATAAGACTAAACACATTGATGTGAGGTTCCATTTTGTGAAAGACACTATCAATGAAGGTACGATTTCTCTTGCCAAAGTTCACACTTAGATAATCCAGCAGACATGTTAACAAAGGTTTTGAGTGGAAATAGGTTCAACTATCTTTGTGATCTATTGAAGCTTGGTGTTGGCTAGCAATATTTGTTAGTTTGTTGATTCAGAGGTGTAGTTGTTCTTCTTCAATTGATTGAGTTTGTCTAGAGGGTGATATGTTGATTTTTTGTGACTCACCCCTCTTCACATAATTGTGACTTCCCTTCAACTCATTTTTACCATGGTTAATTGAAGTTTGTTATCTAACTACAATGAGTTATTTGTTTTAAACTGAGTTTAGGGACTGGTTCAATCACTTTTCTAATGAGAGTGACGAAGCCGTGAATATTGTATAGGAAAAGAGTGTTGTGAGGTCTAGGAAATTCTCTCTCTCACAAATTGATCTTCTTTTCTTCCTTTTTATTTCAGTTGAATGAAAAGGTGTTGCTCTCTATTTCAAAGTTGATGTAAACATTTATATTCGAACCCTTGTACTTCACCGTGTTCCTATTCTTCTCTTTCTTCTTATTTGTGATCTAGCTTTTTTCATTTCTTGCTTCCGCTGATATACGAATTATTTTCAACATGGATAGCATTTCATACTTTCTCCCGAGATGTAATGCCCTTCAGTGAGGATAGATTGAGGTTTTTTCATATTGCCCTATGTGTGGACATGTAGTGCCCCAAGCCCAAGATTCGAATTAGGATTCAGAATTCGGATTCAACACCTTATTTTCCCTGACATTCCCTTGCATCCCCAGCAACCTGACATGTTATCCTCTTATACTTTTGAGATTGAAAACTATCCCTATAAATCAATACTGGTCCTTTCAATATGTTTTGTTCTCACTCACATGCATCCTAGAAAAATTTCAAGGAGGTGACCCAACATGGGATTGCTCTAATCTAAGCACGCTTAACTTTGGAGTTCCTAGATTGAGCCACCGAAAAGGAAGGTGCATCTTATTGGTATAGGTAGTGACTTTCAATTCTTTTAAACCTTTCTTGACCATACTTTCATGTCTTCAGGATCCCTCTCATTCAGATATGATCTCGGTTTATTCATGTCTCCCTCCTAAACTTAGGGCATTATAGA
The DNA here is from genome assembly GCF_009727055.1 of Benincasa hispida. NCBI lineage: Eukaryota > Viridiplantae > Streptophyta > Magnoliopsida > Cucurbitales > Cucurbitaceae > Benincasa > Benincasa hispida. Next base: position 41,963,850 of record NC_052349.1, on the reverse strand, counting down.
AGAGGTTGTTTAGTGTACAGAGTATGTGTTATTTGGGTGTGATCATGCATGATTGGCCTACAAGGGTCTTATTTTGATATAGAGACAGAAGGATTTTTAGCACATTGAAAACATATCGTGGGTAACTGAATTTATGTAGTTGTCATCCATGGAGTTCGCATTGAGACCTATGATATTTGAGCTGATTGAAATAAGGTTCTTAACCATGAACCTTGTCTTTCAGTCGTGTTTCACTGTGAGTAGGTGTTTGACTATCTCTGTTCTTTTTCTTCTTCGGTGATTCTTCGGTCTGAGATTGGCTATGGAAGGTCGTTATTGAGCTTGTTCGTTATGTATTATAGGGTCTTCAATGATGTATGTGGATGGTTCTTGTTGAGGACTGAATTTTCCAAGTTTTGGGGTGGTGATATTAGATGAGGTTGGATTAAGGTTGTTGCGTATGGTTTCAATAATTCCTATTTGTCTTTGATTTGTGTTGAAGCACAAGTGATTGTAGAGGGGTTGTCTCTAGTGCCCAGATGGGTATTAGAATGCCTTAAATCCTAAACCTAATTAGAACTGGGACTTTTTAGAATGTCTTGAATCCTAAATCTAATTATAATTAGTATTTGATATATTTAATTATCTAATTAATTTCCTTCTCCAGATAGAGTTTAAAGAAGTACACCATATAAACTCTTTAACCCTATAGCCATTATTTGGCAGATTCAATATTTTTCGTAACATTCACTCTAATAAAATTGTTCTCTCTCTACCCTATGGATGTAATTAACATATTGTTTGTGAATCACGTAAATTTTTGTGTTGATATTCTCTATTTTTTTAATTTTTTTTACATTATTTAATTGTCAATTTCATAACAAACTGGAGCCTATTCGTTAGGATTTTAAAATTCCACATTTGTTCAAAAATTAGACGTATGGCATAAACATACAAATCGAAAAATTCACAGGGAGAGCAGTGCAATTTGATTTTTCAGGGACAGTTTCACAAAGTTGTCAATTGCCAAAGTTTTTGCTATTGGATCATTCTGATTTTTTGTCAGCATTTTGGGGACATATAGAACCTTGTTGGGTTGGATCGTCATTTGGAACTCTGGTTTTTTTCATAGTCACTTTTGAACAGAATCTTTACAACTCCAGTGTAGTTTGGACTTTTCAGATACAATTTCCACAAAGTTGTCGTTTCTAGAGTTTCAACCGTTGGATTCTGCTACATTTTAGTCCACCTGTTGAGGACATATAGATTCTCATTTGGAACGGTTAGATCGTTGTGTAGAGCCCAAGTTTTATTCATAGTTGCTACTAAATAGAATTTGTAATACTACAGTATAGTTCAATTTTTCAAGGACAATTTTTACAAAGTTGTCAATTATTGAAGTTTCAACCATTAGATCGTGCTAAATCTTGATCGATCTGTTTGAGACACATAAAGTCTTGTTTTGAACAGTTCGATCGTCGTTTTGAGCATTGGATTTGTTTGCAATTACTACTGAATAGAATCTGTAAAATTATAGTGTAGTTTCGTTTTAAGGGACAACTTTCACAAATTTTGTCGATTGCGCTGACGTTTCAACCATTGGATCGTGTTGAAGTTTGATCCACTTATGGGGGACACATAGGGTCTTAATTTGAACGGTTGGATCGTTGTTTTAGTTTTTGGTTTGTCCATAGAGTCACTACTAAACAAAATCTGTAAAATTGCTTTGTAATAGGGTTTTCAGGGATAACTTCTACAAAGTTGCTAACTGCCGGAGTTTGAACCATTGGATCTACTAAATTCATTCTAGGGTTTCTTTATTCACAAGCTCAAGTTGTAACCACTTTGATTTGAGGGATAAATTTGAGTAGGTTTGGTAATATACTTATATTGTCCAGATCTGTTGATTTGATTCGAAAGTTTCTTTTCTTCGTAAACTCAAGTTGTTCATCATTCTTCCACCTTGAGTTTGAGGGAGAAGTCTGAGTACATTTGGCAATATTTCTATATTACATTTGGTACATATGTAGTTTTTTAGTTCACAGTCTAGATTTGCTTATTTGATTCGGAAAATTTGTCTTCACAAACTTAAGTTGTTTGTCATTCTACCACCTTGAGTTTGCGAGAGAAGTCTAAGTACATTTGTCAATATATTTTATGTTGTATCTGGTATGTTTGTTATCTGCGAGAGAATTCAAGATAAGGTGGAGATTTGTTGGAATACCTTACTTAATGTTTTTGAATGGTTAGTGGTTCCTTATGGGATATTTTGAGGCATGAGGGAGATGTCTGAGTATATTTGACAATTGTTTTAATTGCATCTAATACATTTGTTATTCTCCCTCTGTCCCGTGAACGTAATTACATATTATTAGTGAATCACGTAAATATGTGTGTAGATACTCTCTATTCTTTTTACATTCTTTTGTATTCTGTAATTGTCGATTTCGTAACAGTGGGGGTGGACTCCGTCACAGTTTTATCTAATTATAAGCTACTTATGGATATGCTTAATCAATAATTGAACCTTTCTTGGAAGTTTGATATCTCGTTATGGACATTTGGTCATTGACTGGCTCTTTCAATTCTATTCAATTATGGCTTATGCACCCATATTGGAATAAAACATCTCACATGTTGGCTCGTCTTGGTTTGTCTATTAGGGGATTTTTTAAAAATAGAAAAATAAGGAAAACTATTTACATAAAATAGAAAAATTTAATCATCTTCCCCTTCTTCGTCTTCCCTCCTCCTCTTCTTCTTCTTCTTCTTCTTCTTCCTCTTCTTCTTCTTCTTCTTCTTCTTCTTCTTTGGTTCGATCTCGATCTCTCTCTTTAACCTGTAAGTCTTGGTGTTAAAATGGATTTACCCATGAAGTTGGATGCTATATTTGAGTTTTGTTGCTCTTAGATAGTTGTGATAGACATTGTTGTCAATGTCTAGATAGACTCTAATAGAAGTCTATCAACGTCTATCAGTGATAGAAACTGATACAAGTTTATCACTGATGGATGCTGATAAAAGTCTATCAGTGTCTATCAATGATACAAACTAATATAAGTCTACCATTGATAGAGACTAACAGAAGTCTATCAGTATCTATCAGTGATAGAAATTGATAAAAGTTTATCATTGATACTATCGGTAATAGAAACTTATACACGTCTATTACTGATAGAGGTTGATAGAAGTCTATCAGTGTTGATCAGTAATAGAAACAGATAGAAGTAGATCACTGATAGACATTGTTAGAAGTCTATCAATATTTTTTTTGTTATTTTTGTAAATAGTTTGACATTTTGCTATATTTATAAATAAATTGGCTCATTTTCCTATATTTGAAAGCAACCAATAATTTAATTAGTTATTCTTACAAGTACACTTTATCAATAATCAACAACGTAGGTTCGTAATGATAGAATTATATCAATTACCATAACTAATGTTTATGAACTATTGTGACCTTATTTGAACATGATTCGTTCAATAGGTTTTACAACCATGTCCTTGAATTTTACAAAGTTACTAAATTATTGTCAGATCGAGCATAATTTGATGAATAAGATACCACTATCTTAAAAGTCGATAGGTTAATTCTATAATTGCTAGACTAAAACAGAAAAGTTAACAAATTATTTATAAAATTAAAAAAAATGCTATATTAGCTAATATTTTTTAGGAAAGCCATGTTTATAATTAGTTTTGAAATAATACAGGTAAGAAGTGAAAAAAGAAAAATTACTTTTATAGTCTCCGACTTTTGAAGAATATATATTTGGTTCTATGAATTTTTAAAAATATTTTAAAAAATTATCTCTTCTCCCTAACTTTTTCTAATTAAAAGTGTCATATAATTATTTAAATTAATAAAAAAAAATATATCAATATTCTTATTCTTAAAATTTTCGAGATTAAAAAGGTAAATTTAATTTAAAAATGTACAGATCAAACACATATATTCTGACAAATATAGGAACAAAAAAGATATATTTAGAAAATTTAAGACCAAACATACATGTTCTTCTAAACTTATATACTAAAAAGTTAATTTTCTCAACATGAAAAGTTAGTTTCCATTTAAACTTTCAAAAAAAAAAATGGTCAAAAGGCACTATGGAAATTTGAAAATCGACTACTAATTTTTATTTATAAGGTAAGGTTTGCAACTTGCACGAGGTATCAATTAATTAAGACAATGCATTACAATGATGGTTAGTCACTCCAACCTTAAAATAAGCAGCTATATATAAATCAATTATCCATTCGATTGTTTGAATGTTATATTTGTTTAAATCTTGGTATTAATTCTTTACAAAAAAAAATAATTTTTATTTTTATCTTGAAAAGGTATTAGAAAGATTGCTTTTTGAAAATAATAATAATTACCCTAAATTTATGTATTTTCTCAAATATAAATTGGTTTGTTTTGTTAATTTGATGGTTATGGCCACTACAACTTTTCTTTTGTTTTTTTCCCCTAAAAACATTCCAATAACAAAATCTTACTATATATGCTACTATTTTCAAATAATGCTTTTTGTAAAATGAGCTCATATGTTTTTAAAAATAATGAAATGAGTGGGAAGGAAAGTTGTGGGGTTGGTGTGGAAGGAAAATGGAGCATAATATTTAAGCAAAATAGTCAAAGGTCTCTTTGGATAATTATTTAATTTTTTTAATTTTAAATTTTAAAAATTAAGTCTACGAATATTATTCTATCTTTTATTTTTATTTTAGTATTTACGTTTTATCAATATTTTCAAAAACTAAATCAAATTTTTGAAAACTAAAATTAATAATTTTTAAAAACGTGCTTTTGTTTTTTAAATTTAGTTAAGAGATTAACTTTTAAACGATGATAAAAAATGTGAGTAGATAGATTTAATTTTAAAAAATAAAAATTCAAATGATTATTAAACGAGGTCTAAAATATTTATTGTTTTTTTTCTTTTTGAAGAAGATAAATTTTATCGGTTTCAATAGTGTATATAAAGATGTTTTCACGGTGAAGTTAAAAAAATCACATCTTCGTTTCGTCCTCGCATTTCATTTAAATATATGTTCCTGCAAAATTCACCATTTAATTTTGTGAAAATCAAGATAGAGAATTTGTGAGATCAAGTTCTTTGCAAAAATTACATCATATTTTGAAGAAAAAATAATTAAAATCAAATATATTGATTTTTTTTTTTTTGAAAAATCATATGTTATAATGAATTTTTTAATACAAATTTCATTTTAAAAAATCTTGAATATCCGTTGAAAAATAATAATATTTCATATGCCAAAATATAGTTATAGTATTCGCCCGTAATTTATAAATGTTTAAATTTCAATATTACAATAATTTTTCAATTTAAATATTACAAAATATAGTCTCAATTTGTTCTTAAGTCTTCGATTCAAGTATAACATTTTAGGGAAATTATTTTTTTAGTCATCGAACTTTGAAGAATAGGGTATGTTTGGTCCGTAAGAACCCGTTTGATAACGTTTTTGTTTTTCATTTCTCGTTTACTGTTCTCATTTCGTGTTTCTCGTTTCTTGTTTCTTCTTTTATTTAGAACAAGAAACAAGAATAAGTTTGATAACTATTTCTGTTTCCTATTTCTTGAAAAAATAATTAAGAACAAAGACTTGTTTGATAACTATTCTTAGTTTCTCGTTTCTTATATTTTTTTCTTTACATTTGTTTCCATATTTTATAGTTTAAATATAATCTAATTATATAAAATAAAAATATATATATAGCCATTAAAAATAATGATCATATGTTTAAATTATCAAATACACATAAGTCTCGATGTAAAATTAATAAAAATAATACAATTATTTCTATCATTCATATGTTGTTAAAATTGATTTACAATATTATTTCTCACTCAAGTCATTTCTTTTAAATTTTAAATAATGTAGACTCAAATCTAACTCAATTATATTATTATGTAAATGTCATGGTTGTAAAAATATTATAATGAACCTAAATGAATATCTTAGTAAACAAAATTTATATATTGTAAAATTATAATTGGGTTCATATGTAAGCAAAATAAAAAAAATAAGAAAAAGATATAAAAATTCATATTGCAAAATTAAAAATTCAAAATTCAAAAATATTTATATATATACATTGAAAAGGAAAATTATTTTAAACCACAAAATTGTTGAAAGTATTTACAAATAATAGCAAAGTATCGCAGTTATCCTACTATATGTATCTATTATGAAACAGATAGACATAAATACTAGTCTATCACGATCTATCGCAGACAAACGGTGAAATTTTGATATATTTGTAAATATTTTGGTTCATTTTTTTATATATGAAAACAACTCTATTGAAAATTTAAAATTTTTAAATCAAAATAATATATAAATCTAAATATTTGAAAACTCAAAATTAAATTTGCTATATTTATAAATATTTTGGTCCCTGTATTTGAAAACAACTCTATTGAAAATTTGAAATTTGAAAATTAAAATAATATATAAATCTAAATATTTGAAAATTAAAAATTGAAAATTAAATTAACCTATAGATATAAAAATAATAATAAAGAAAATAAACACAAATAAAAGAATGAAATAACTATAAAAGAAATACAAAAAAATATATAGAGAAATGAAATAAAAAAAAAGTAAAATAAAATAAAAAAGTCTCACGTGAGATTTAATCCCAAGACCATGAAAAGTTAAAGAATGTTTTAGGAAGCTTTCTCACCGACTAACCAAATCTACATTTTAAAACATTTAAAACCAACTTTAATAAAATAGAAATGAAAAGAAGAAACTTCCTTTTGTAGTTCCTTAATTTTGACCCCATTTTCAGGAATGTTTTTCAAATTTTAGGAAAAAGAAACAAGAATGATTATCAAATAGGTCAGTTTCTTAAAAAATAAGAAATAAAAAATAGGAAACAACATTATCAAAAGGACCCTAAGTTTTCAAAACATACTTTTTTTAGTCCGTAAATTTTCAAAAGTAGGTGGATTTAGTCATTGAGTTTGATATGTACCATTTTAACTCCAAATTTTTAAGAATAGGTTTAATAGATCCCTTAAGTAATTGTTTTTTAAATATATATATATATATAGGACATTTTGAATTTAAAAATAAGTTACAAAATAATTTTAGAGACAAAAGTTCATTGTTTTTTTAATTATTTTTCTAATTTAAGATAATAATAATACTAAATTATTGCAAGGACATTTTTAATCTATTTTAAAAATTCAGGAACTAAAAAGACACATTTAAAAAAAAAAAAAAATTAGAGATCAAATGGGCCTTTTTAACTTCTCACTCCCTCCCCACTCCTCTTTGTAAATAAGGAGTAAATAGACATCCCTAATTGTATCTATTATATTTCATAAGTTTTTAATGTAAACCAAATTTGTGTGTATATATATTTAACTAACCTAATATTCTTTTTTTACCATAATTATAGAGTGAACATCGAACTATCAATATTTATTTTATGATAATTTTTTTAATACAATAATTAATGAGATCAAATTTTCGACTTCTTAAAAGCACATGTCAATACCATGAGTTAAATTCATTTTAACTATATTATGGTAATTATGATAACATAAAGCAATTAATATATTTATAGAACATTCCCATTCGATAAACTTTATACTAAATTTACATGAAGGAAACATAGAACTTAACAAATGAATATAAGATTAGGGAAAAATACTTTTTTTGTCCTTAGATTTTGGGTATAAATTTTTATTTAGTCACTAGGTTTCAAAATGTTACACATTTAGTCTTTAAATTTTGAGTTTGGTTTCAATATGCCTAAGTTTCAAAGTGTTATAATTTTATCTTAGTATTTGAGTTTTGCTTCGATTTGGTCCTTATATTTCTAGATTTACACTCTTAAACTCGATTATTCATTAAATACTCATTTTCCATATTGAGTATTAATTTATGTTAATAAATTAAAAATCATTAAAAGAATTATAATTAATTAAGTTTCACTAGTTTTTATCACATTTAAAATTAAATTCAAGATTTCACTTCATTACTATTTTTTAATTAATTAATAGAAATTAGCGTCAATGATTGAAAATGAGTATTTAATGAAAGATTAAGGTTAAAAATGTAAAATCTTGAAACCTAAGGACAAAATTGAAATGAAACCCCAATATCAACGGTAAAATTATAACATTTTGAAATTTAGGGACAAAGTTGAAACAAAACTCAAAACTTAAGGACCAAATGTGTAATATTTGAAAACCTAGGGACCAAATAGAAATTACTCCCAAAACTTAGGGACCAAAAAGATATTTTACCTTAAAAATTATTAAATAGTGTTAATGTTAGAAAAAGCTGAATAGTAGCACAAACCAAAATTTAAAGGGGCGTTTGGCGCGAAGATTTGGAATCTTAAGCCTGGGAATGTTAAGCTCGAGGATTAGTCTGGGAGGTTTAGTTGGCCTGGATTTAAGAAAACTATGTTTGGAGCGCAGGTTTTGGAAGTCTGGGTTTATGAAGCTTATGTTTAGAGTATAGACTTAAGTAGCCTGAGAATGATGTAGATTTATTAATCTTTAGGTGAAATATTTTCTTGTGTTTAATAATTAGTTAGATTTTAGATTAGTTTAAATTTTCATCTTAATTATTTTAATATGGTTAAGTTTAAAATAACCTAAAAAATTTAAAGGAATATTTTTAGAAATTTTTTGAAGTAGAGATTATGACTAAAGAAATAATTGTATTTAATCTATTGTTTTAATAATTTGATATTTTAATTTTATTAGATTTTGAAATAAAATTTTATAGACTTTTGTCACTTTAACTAATTTGAAAATAGCATTTTTTACTATAATATGCTAACTTAAAATTGAAATAAACTAGTATTTTAATATTAAATTCATTATTGAAAAACTATACTTTTTTTATTAAATTAAATTTGAGGAATAAAAAATCATAAATTTTGAGTTTTATTTTTATTTGGTCGCTAAGTTGTTTTAAGCATTTTAAACCTTTAGGTTTAGAAAAATATTGTAAGTCTTCGAGCTAGTTAAATTAACAAATGAAAATAATAAAAATTTTATTAAATGAAATTTGGGTTTTATACACATATAGTCTAAATAAATATACATATACAATTGTAGTCTAATGGCGAATGGCCTAAAAAAATATCTTTCAAAAATTCATTTTTATTTAAACACTTTTGATAAAAAAAAAAAAAAAAAAAAAAAACTCATTAAAATTAAAAAAAAAAAATACATATATTGCAATTATTTCTTAAAAGTGTTTTTATATACAAATTGGTCTAATTTGTTATATATAAGAGTATTTTTATTAATGTTTTTCAAGGTTGGCTGGTGGTAGGAGGGTTGGTGGCTGAAGTTGGCTGGCGACGTTCATCGGAGGTAGCGGCCAGAGTTGGGCAACGATGGTCGTCGAAGGTGATGTCCGGTGGTTGACGGATGTACTTCCTAGATTAATTTTTTTAAAAAAAATGGAGGTAACCCATGGATTTGAATAGTGTTTACTATTCAAATTTATGGGAAAAATATGTAGGAAGCCAATATTTCCTAAATCTATGTCCCAAACAAGGATTTGATTTAAGATGTCTAACTTATCCAATCCCAATCCTTAAAATAAATATCCTAAAGATGTGTGTTCACGATATTTTAAAATCCAAAAATTTATGTAGACACAATTTTCAAACAGCAATGCAAAAAGTACCTAAAAGATCAACAAAAGGTATGTGAGCGTCAAAAAAAAAAAAAATATGTCAGTAACAATGTCGATATAAGATTATTGGAAGAAAGGTTCTCTCGACACAAATAAAATCTGAACTAAATTTTCCTAAAAAGCTAGGAATTTTTACCTTCTAACTTAAATTTTATTTTAGTCTATATAATTTAAAAAAAGTTCCGTTTCAATTTTTTTACATTTTAATTTAAAATATTATTTTAGTATATATCATTTTAAATAAAAAAAAATCAATTTTAATTTATATGTTGTATCTAATTTTAGTTCATATACTTTTAATAAATTTTATATTTAGTCACTCCAAATTAATTTCTATAAAATTGATTAAATAATTTCATGCAATAAAATTTGTTTAGGAATATGTTTCCAAAATTTATATAAAAATGGTAATAGATAGTTTTTTTTTTAAATCAACAATAAACTAACCATAGGGTCTAATTAAAATTTAGTTAAAGCACATGACAAAATTGGACATTTGAAAATAAATGGATTAAAATTGAATAAATTTCAAAATATATTAATTAAAATAATATTTTAACCATTTATTTAATTAATAGCAGATTGATTGATGAAAAGTATATATATAATCTTACTTCTAATCATGTTAATATTCCTATTGGTTTGATATCATTTCTGTTATTATATTTTGTGAAAAAATATTTGAAACATACCAAAATAAGTAATAAAATGATATTAATATGAATATAAAATAAATAATAATCATTTTAACTGGTTTAAAAGTGTAAAATATTTATTTATTGATTTAAACAATTTTTAATTTTTAATTTTTGTCTTTTTAAAAATATCTATTAAATTAACATCATCAATATTTTAGTAATATTTCTTTCGACATTTTCATAGAATTTAAAACATGACAATTTTTTTATACATTTATTTTTAATACGCATTTTTTTACACATTTTAAACATTGTTTCTAATATAATATTTTAATATAAAACTAACAACGTGTTGTCGGCTCCGTCTTGATCATATTATGTGGAAAACCATCTGATATCTTTTATTTTTCTTTTTTCTTTTTTCTATTTTTTTTTTAGTATTTTTTCATTAGTGTGAAACCCCACCACTTTTTTCCCTTTCATTTTCTCTTTAAATCTATTATTTATTTTGGATATACTAAATCCCACTCGTGCTAAGTTGTTAGGGAAAAAAGTAATTAAATTGTTATAATCATCGGATAATGCTATTATTAAAGTCACCTTTTTTCCAAATCTCTTATGAGTGCCTTGTGTGAAGTTTTATATTAATATAATTGATATTTATTGGTAAGTTTACTATATATTATTTTTAAGCATACATGAAACTGAAAATCGTATGGCTGTAAGTTTTTATTTTTAATTTTTTTTAAAAAAATTATACTTGTTCTCTCAAAATTTCTTATTCATAATTTTCATATTTCTTAAGGAAACTTCTGAATTCTTAGCAAATTTTTAAAAATAAAAACAAATTCTTAAAATTATTTTTTTAGTTTTAAAAATTTGACTTTGATTTTGAAAAAACCTTTTAAAATGTAGAAAGTATAACAAAAATATCAATAGATTAAAGTTATTTTTATATGCTTAGTTTTTAAAAACAGAAGTCCAAAAACTAAATGATTGGTAAGGGGACCTTAATTTTCAATTGAAAAATGACAAAGTGACATAGATCAACAGGAACCAATATGTACTATTTCTTCTAAAATTAGAGATTCAAATCCTCGCATATCCCTATACTAAACAAAATTGAGATTTTGAGGAGAAAAAATCATATTTAATTATACCTAAGTAGTTCGAGTTAAGTTGAGTCCATTTTAAGTTTATTAATCAAAGAAACCCTCTTTTGTTTATGGTAGAGTTAGTGTACTTCCAAAATCATACTGTTGTTGTGTTGTGGAAGATCTACTGCCTTTGAAACAAAATTTGGTGCGACTTTGGTACTAAATTGTAATTGACGGTTTCTCTCGAGGTTTACACAACCTTCGATCAATCTCAGACGTGCACTCATCGGAAAAAGGAATGGAATCAAAAATAATTTTTGCTCAGTAATATAGAAGAAAAAGAATGCTCAGATCTGGAATAATTTTTGTTTAGTAACATAGAAGAAAAAGAATGCCTAGGTCTAGAATAATTTTTGCTCAATAACATAGAAAGCTCAAATTTGGAAAAAACCATCAGCATATGTGAAGAAGATAAAGAACACAACAGATGGAAGAAGATGATGAAACAAACTAAGGATCTGCAATGTTGGATATTTGTTGGTTAGCTCTAAATTTTTTCTAAGCAACCTGTGGTAGTTCTTATTGTTGCCTAAGATGAAATCTTAACACCTGTCTTAAACAATACTATATTCTACATAATATTTTTTTCTTTCTTAATCTAAAAATTATATGCAGAATATTTTTCTTTCCTATTCTGAAAAGTCTCAGCAGAAGTATATTGCCCGATATTTTCCTTATTTATGGGGCAACTTATTTTGGCTAAAGGAAAAATATTTTACGAAAATTCTTTCCTTAATTGGCCACGATTTTTAAAAGGAGAATAACGACTTTCATTTAGGATGGCCACATTTATTCATAGTGAGAGTATGTCTTTGTTCTTGGTGGCCGAATTGTGCAACATGATTTTTTTTTTTTTTTTTTATCTTTGCACACTATTTCGCTGCTTGAATAGTTCAAGAACTTGAAGATAACTTTTGCCTTAGAGAGAGCCTAAGGCATCGCTGAAAAGAAGGGATTCTCGATCTTAGACGAAGCCTAAAACTTCATTCTTGAGAAGGATTTTTCAATCTTAGGGAGGACATAAGATTCATCAGTGAAGGGAGTTCATTGAATTACAAGAAAGATAATCAAGTGGAGAAAATTTTCACACTCTGTCGGAAGTTGAAGTGTTTAACACTAATATTATCACACTTAGAAGGAGTCTAAGTACAATTGAAAGGGAATCTCACATCTAGGGGGAGCCTAGGTGAGTTGTGAGTTGGGCTCTACATGAGTCACTATAGTAATCATTGAATTACAAAAGTACTACGTTGCAATTGTTTGTCTCTTTAATATTAGTGTATTATCTTTTTTTAACACATTGACCTCTAGACATAGGTAGTTTATTGACAAACTAGATTACCGACTCCTGTGTGCCTTTACTTGCGTTCTTATAACTACTTTTGTTTGTTGTTACAGTGTTTATCTATGTTTTCTGTTTAACATCTGAATTTCAAGTGACGAATCATCTTATAGCTTTTTCAATTGGTATCAAAGTGAGTCACCTTTATCTCAGGTTCTTCGATCATGAATGAGATCAAAGAAGATGCTTCTACCACTCATCCTCCAGTTCTAGATTGAACAAACTATTCATACTGGAAAGCTCGAATGACTACCTTTCTGAAGTCAGTTGATGGTAAAACATGGAAGGTTGTAGCTACTGGTTGGTCTCATCAAACCACCAAACCTGATAATGGAAAGGCAATATTGAAACCTAAATTACAGAGGTCTGAAGCTGAAGATGAAGCATCATTAGGGAATTCTCGAGCACTAAATGCGATATTTAATGGTGTTGATCGCAACATATTTAGACTGATTAATATGTGCTATGTTAAGGAGGCATGGGATATTTTATCCGTTGCTCATGAAGGAAATTCAAAAGTTAAAGTGTTAAGGTTGCAGTTGTTGATTTCAAAGTTTGAGAATCTTAAAATGCACAATGATGAATCAATTTTTGAATCCAATGTTTGATTACTAGACATTACAAATGAGTCGTTTGCTTTGGGAGAGAAAATTTCTAAAGAAAGACTTGTTTGGAAAGTGCTTAAGTTTTTATCTAAAAAATCTAACATGAAAGTTACTGTTATCGAGGAAGCTCAAGAGATAACATCATTGAAAGTAGATTAATTATTTGGCTCTTTGCTCACATTTGAGATGTCTTTGGATGGTAAACCTGAGAAGAAGAATAAGAAAATTACATTGCAATCCTTAATTAAAGAAGAGCATTGTTGAATCTATTTCATTGCTTTAAAAAAAATTCAATCGTGTTCTCAAACGATTTGGAAAGAAGCCTAGCGATTTTAATTCTAAAAACAATAAGACCGGTGGCTCTCTTCATCTCAAACAATTTAGAACTCAAAGTAGTAAGAAAGAAGCTGACAAGTCAAGTGCTTTAAATTTTCAAAAAAAATAGTCTTTTAAATGCAAAAAATGTGAAGGCTATGGACACTTTTAAGCAGAATGTCCTAATTTTTTAAAGAAGTAGGGTAAAAGTTATGTCTTAACTTTGTCTGGTGATGAGTCCGTAGATAGTTGTGACTCAGAGGAAGATCTCAAAGCTCTTGTTAGTAACATCTCATTTGACACCTCATCATGTGGGATTTCAAAATATGATGTGTATGTAGAAAATGTTCACAACACTATCAAACATGTGTCTATTGATCCTTCTTATCAAGACCTCTTTATTAAATGAAAGATGATCTTAAAATCCTTGATGTGCAGAAAGAAATAATTGAGACTTTGATGGCTGACAATCACAGGTTTATGTCTACTACTGTCTACTACTGTAGATTTTAAGCAAGAACTTACTCAAGTTAGAACTGAAAAGGATTCGGTTTGTAAAAATGTCAGAATGCTGAACATTGGTACTCAGTCTTTAGAGAAAATATTGACAAAAGGAAAGACAGTCGGTGATAATTCTGGGCCAAGTTTTTGAAAAAGTGTAAGTCAGCATAATAGACAGCCTCATCTCAAAAGGAAGCAAAAGATTGAGTTTGTCAGAGCTCAGAATCTAGAGTCTTATGGATTTACAGAACATCCCCCAAAAATGCAAAATGGGAAGCCAACAGAAATGACAAACCAAGATGGATATGTCACCATTGTGGAAGAGTGAGCCGCAAACGCCCATTTTACTATTAGTTGTTGAAAACTCTTCATAGATCTACAAACTCAAGTAAGGCACCTCACTTCTCTCGAAATAGATATCAAAGAGAGTCAAAATTAAAACAAGTTTGGAGAGTGAAGAATGTTAAAAAAAGATGATGGAAATTTGGTTGTATTGACTTTCCTCAGATCTTCTGCTAAAAAAGAATGGTATTTTGGTAATGGGAGTTTTAGACATATGATTGGTGAAAGAACTATTTGTCTGATCTCAAATCTGTCAGCTCAGGAAAGGTCACATTTGGAGATGATGCTTCAGGCAAGATCATTAAGAAATGCAAACTTAATTACCTAGGTCTTCCCTTCTTAAATGATGTAATGCTGGTTGAATGGCTCACTGTCAATCTTATTAGCATCAGTCAGCTATGTGATCAAGGTTTGAACATGAGTCTTACAAAAGACCAGTATATTGTCATAGACAATGTTAAAGCTCTTGTTATGATAGGATGCGTTCATCTGATAATATTTATATGTGGAATCTTGACAATGCTTCATAGGTTTGTCATCTCTCGTGACAAGATGAAGCAAGCCTATGACATAAACGCCTAGGCCATGTGAGCATGAAGACTCTTTAAAAAGCACTAGCCAAAAATGCTATATCTGGACTTCCATCTTTATATTCTTAGACTGACATTATTTGTGGAGATTATCAATCAGATAAACAAATTCATACTCCACAAAAAAATATCTCACTCTAGTTCAACACGTATCCTAGAACTTCTCCACCTAGATCTTATGGGTCCTATCCAATCAGAAAATTTCAGAGGTAAATAGTATATTTTAGTTGTTGTTGATGACTTCTCTAGATACGCTTGGGTCCGTTTATTTCAGGAAAAGTCAGAAGCATTTATGCCTTCTCAAGCTCTTTGTCTCCCATTACAACGTGAGAAAGAGTTGAATGTGATACGAATCAAGAGCGGTCATATTAGGGAGATTGAGAATTCTCATTTTTTTCATGTTTTGTAGTTTAGTTGGGATTGGAAACATCAGGAGATGGCTCGCGCGATGTTACATACTAAACACCTACCATTTCATTTTTGGGCAAAAGCTCTAAACAAACATGTCATATTCATAATAGAATTGTTTTACGACCAAGTACCTCGAGCACAATTTATGAAATATGGAGAGTGAGAAAACAAAATGTTAAATACTTCCATGTTTTTCAGCAATACTTGTTACATTCTGGTTTATAGGGAAGTCAGATGAAAATGGAATCCAAATAAGATGAAGACATATTTCTTGGGTATTCCACAAATATTCGTGCATATTGTGTATAATAAACGAACCCGATGTTATGAATCTATCAGTTTCTACTGTTAAGGAAGAAGAAGATTTGAACGTCCTTCCACTTTTCAATATAGATATCTTTAACATCTCCTCTGACATGTCATCTAACATGAATTCTGAAACACTAGCTGAGGATAACTAGTCAACTTCTAAACAGACTGAAACAAGTAACAAGCACCCATCCAACAGAGTTTGTAAAAGTCATCCCCCTAGCACTAGGTAAAAAGATAAAGTTGATTATCTAGAGATGATCAGTAATATTTGCTTCAACTTTTCTGTTGAGCGAAGAAATGTCAAAGAAGCTCTTGAGAATGAATATGAGTGCCATGCATGAAAAGCTTGGATAATTTGTGAAAAATAATGTCTGGACTCTTGTCCTTTGGCCAGAGTCTGTTAATGTGATTGGCACGAAGCAAATGTTAAAAAACAAGTCTGATGAGAATGACAATGTCACTAGAAATAAAGGTAGATTAGTTGCTTAGAGGTATACTCGAATAGAAGATGTGAATTTTGATGAAATATTTGCCCCAGTTGCTTGTCTAGAGGCTATCAAATTGTTGTTTGAAACATTTTGCCTCCTGAAATTCAAATCATGTCAAATGGATGTGAAGAGTGCATTCCTAAATGGTTTCTTGAATGATGAAGTGCATGGTGAGTAGCCCAAAGGATTTTTGGATCCTTCTCATCCTAATCATATGTATAAACTCAACAAGGCCCTTTATGGGCTCAAATAGGCTCCCAGAGCCTAGTACGAACACTTGACCTAATTCCTTGTAAACAATAGGTACATTCGAGGAGGAGTTTATAAAACTCTGATTGTTAAAAAATCTCAAGAAAAATTTGTGATTGTCTAGATTTATGTTGCCGACATTGTCTTTGAAGGGATGTTACAAGAGATGGTAGAACTCTTTGTGAAACAAATTAGGAAGGAAATTGAAATGAACATGTTAGGAGAACTGTTCTATTTTCTAGAGTTTTAGATCAAACAACTGAATGAGAGAATTTTTATTTCTTAGAGTAAATATGCCAAGAATATTTTCAAAAAGTTTGACCTCGATAAGGCCAGTGATAAACCCCTACTCCCACTCATGTTAAAATTTCCAAAGACTCAAGAGAAACTCAAGTTGATGAGAGTCTATACAGAAGTATTATTGGTAGTTTGTTATATCTAACAGCCACAGACCTAATATTGCATTTGCAGTTGGTGTTTGTGTCAGATATAAGTCCTATCCCAAAACCAGTCACCTACTTAGTGCTAAAAGAATAATCAAGTACATCAGTGGCACGAGTGATTATGGTTTGTTATGCATTTTTTATACAAGTAGCTCCCTAGTTGGCTATTGTGATGCTGATTGGGTTGAGAGCTCTAAAGACAGGAAAAGCACATCTTGAGGTTGCTTCTTTCTAGGCAAAAACTTGATTTCGTGGTTTAGCAAGAAACAAAATTGTGTTTCTTTGTCAACAACTGAAGTTGAATACATTGTTGAAGAGAGTAACTGCATTCAATTGATATGAATGAAGCAAATGCTACAAGAATATGATATCCTACAAGATGTCATGACTCTTTACTGTGACAACATGAATGTGATCGATATATCTAAAAATCCGGTTTAGCACAATTATAATAAACATATTGACATATGACACCACTTTATTCATGACCTAGTTGAGAGTAAACAAATTATGTTACACATCATCACAAAAAATCAGACAGCAAACATTTTACAAGGCTTTGGATGTTGTCCATTTCGAGGTCCTAAGAGCAACTTTGGGGCTGTGTGTTCTGAAGGCATAACAATTAATCCAGTGGGCCAGTTTGCGGTGAAACTTAGCCCATCATTCGTGCAAGCCCACGTGGAGAAACATCTTTATAACTGAAGGATCTGTTGAAGGAAACTTTGAGCGCAAGTGGGTCGTCCTAATTTCCATTTTTTACAGAACTAAATTTTACCAAAACAAAACAAAAAATTATGCATTTACAAAACTAATTTAGCATGCTTTTAGAAACAAAAAAAAAAAAAACATAGGGTTTAAACCCTTATCTTTGTAGACTTATATTCAAGAATCCCTCGATCAGTAATTGGCACTACCACGATGAAGACCTCATTATCCTCAGGCAGAGAACCCGGGAATGGTGAGGCTCTGACTATTTTGGAAGGAGAGAGATAGGATTGTGAGAGGAGAGGAAGGGAAGAAACAAAATTTCTGTATATTCTCTTTTCTTGCAGGATGATCGTATTTTTATTCCAGGGGACAACCTCCCAAAAAAATAACCAATCAAAACAAAAACCACCACGTAGAGGGGAAGGAGTTATAACTCCCTCCCTTAATTAATTAAATTAATTTATTAATATATATATATGATAACTGATTTATCATATGATATATAAATTAAACTATATGTTATATCAAATATAACATATAATCTATAATTTTAATATTGTATCATATACAATATAATCTATAGTTTCTTTTCTCTCATATATGGCATTAAATATAAATCACATTTATAAAAAATATGAATCCAATTCATATGATTAATATTTGAACATATTCAAATATTTATTTCCTCTTACAAATGTATCAAATACATAATAATTATATCACACATAATTAAAATAACTTAATTATATCATATATAATTAAATCTCTCATTTAATTTGAACAATTCAAATTAATCCAAAAACTTATTCTCATTTAATCCTATTGAGCTACCAAGGGAACCTCATAGACTTGTAGATTGAAGTTCCAACAATACACGAATAATTAATCAAACTCTTTAATTAAATTATTCACCATCCGTTAAATGTCGAGCGGTCCACTAAAGACCGATATCTCCACTCTTCGCACTACAGATATATTTCTGTGTCCATTAGATACAACCAATCAATAATACGATGACCTTTCACAAATTGCTCGTAAGTACAGTTGGGCCAAAATTATCGTTTTGCTCCTGTAGTTATATCTAACTTCTTAAGTACCAATGATTCCTCTAATGAACAATAAATAATAGTCTAACTATGACTAAACCCCTCTTGGGCCAGCAGAAGGTATGGCGTCACATTGTTCAAGCCCTAGAACCAGCCTTTAAGGGAAAAATTTATCTACTTACCCCGACCTCGGGAAAGAAGTGAATTCCATCTTGTGTAGCAGCGTTCCCAACTCCCCAATCAGACGAATCCCTATGACTAGTGTTTCTGAATATGTTGTTGTGAAAATTGAAAGAAATATTTCTAATAAGCCTATGCAACCTAGTGAAGAGGGTGTTAATGCTCTTCCTAAGACTACTATCATGACTGAACAAAGAAATGTGAATGATGATCTTGTTAGTGACATTATGGCTATTGGAAATTATGAGAATCTAAATGTTGCAGTCTTGTCTGATATTGAACCTAAAACTAGTGAATAGAAATCTGAAAAAGCCCCTGGCTCTGCAAAAGTTTCTGATAAAGATATTGATGAGAACACTCCTCTAGCTGAGCTTCATTCAAAGAGAAAGAAGGATGTTGATGCTTCTCCCGAGACATTAGAAAATGTTTCTAAAAAGTATCCTTTAGAGGAAGATTCCAACTGGTGCTTACGAAGTAGTTTTGATAATGAGGACTCCAAAAATATTCGTGTCACTCGTGCTATTGTAAAAGCCAAAGGAAAATAGACTATCAAGATAAGGTGTCATTCCATACTGAAGACAATGCTAATTTATGGAAGTATGTGGTGAAGAAAAACATTATTGATGAAAAGAAGTTGCTGAAGCACACTCAGGCTTGATCTGATGGAGTTATTTCTTGATGAAGGTTTAGAAAAAACAGTTTTCAATTTGAGGCCTTATTATCCCTAGCTTGTACGAGAGTTTAATGTGAATTTGACCTCAGAATTTTCTAATCCTACCAGTTTAGATTTCCAGAAAGTTCATATTAGACGAATCCTTTTGTCATATCTCCTGCCTTAATCAACCAATTCCTACATAGAATGTGCCTGAAAACATGACAAAACAGCATCCATCCTTGAAGAACTTAGTGTTTGAGTTAACAGGTGGTGCCTATTCTTCGTGGCCTAGGGAAAGTTGTCAATTGTCGTGCTAATCATGAAATATGCCCTTCTTCACATTTGGAATCTCAAACTAATGCCCATCATTACATAAGTCAGACCTCTCTATTTCTCTTGCTACTTTGATTTACCAAATTGGGGCTTGGGCTCAGTTCTATGGGGTGTTTTTTATGAATAAGATAAAGTGCCACATTAGGTTAAAAGCCCTTTGATTACCATTTTCTACCCTCGGTTGATCTGGCATTTTATTATCTCAAAAACCTAACTTGATTACACCTACTAAACTCATTGGTTCTCTTCCTAGTCTTTTCCCTATTCATTCGAATCTCTTGCAAAGTCATCATGTACCTAAATTGACACCACAACCATGACTCCACATCTTGATGGCCCCAACCAAGCTTTAATTGAATCTTTATTTGGCAATCATATTCTTCAACTATTATCAAATGAATCTCGTGATATTCATACCATTATGCAGAGATTTCAGGAATGTAAGACTGTTGCAGGTGATGTGGGCAATTCTATCTAGGATTGGTGGATGTTCCACCTTTCAAAGGCGAGATTGATTTTTTTAAGCTAGAAAGGGGGAGACAATGAAGGAAGCTGGGGATGGAGACCTAGAGGAAAGCTTGATTTTATTTTTTGCTGTTGGTTTTGTTAGTTATGTATTTGACTCTGGTTTTGGTAGTTTGGTGGATTGGTCATGATTAGATTGTGTTTTGCTGGTTGAATGACTTTGTTTATTTGCTTTCTATTGTAAAGACTTTTGCACTTTCAGTTGTACTGTTGTTGTTTAGACTTTATTTCTGACAACTTTTTTTTTTTTTTTTATTGATTGGTTGTTGCATGATTACTCTACCTTAAAAAAACCTCAGCCAAAGGAGGAGCTTGTTGGAGATTTATTGGTTGGCTTCATATTTTTTCTAAGGCAACTTGTGGTGGTTCCTGCTATTGTCTCAAATGAAGTCTTAACATCTATCTCAAATAATACTATTTCCTGCATAATATTTTTTCTTTCTTAATTTGGAAATTATATGTGGATATTTTTCTTTCATAATATGAAAGATCTCAATGGATGTATATTGCTCGATATTTTCCTTATTTATGGCATAACTTATTTTGGCTAAATGGAAAATATTTTACGAAACTTCATTGCTTAGTTAACAATAGTTTTTAAAAGGAGAATAACGACTTTCATTTAGGGTGGATGCATTTGTTCATAGTAAGAGTGTGTCTTTGTTCTTGGTGGTCCTATTGTGCAACATGATGTTTTGATCTTTGCTCACTATATTCCACTGTGCAAATTCATTGCTTGAATATTTCAAGAACTTGAAGTAACTTTTGTCTTCGTGGGAGCCTAAGGCATTGTTGAAGAGAAGCGATTATCGGTCTTAGGGGGAGCCTAAGAATTCATTCTCAAGAAGAATTTCTCCATCTTAGGGAAGACTTAACATTCCTCAGTGAAGGGAGTTTACTAAATTACAAGGAAGATAATCAAGTGGAGAGGAGTCTCACATACTGTTGGAAGCCAAAGTGTTCAAGGCTAATATTATTACACTTAAGGGGAGCGTAAATACAATTGAAAGGGAGTCTCACATCCAAGGGGAGCCTAGGTGACTTTTGAGTTGAGCTCTACGTTGATCATTATAGTAGTCATTATATTATAAATAAGTACTACGTTGTAATTAGACTCTTTAATATTAGTGAATTATCTTTCCTGGGCACACTACCTAGATGTAGGTTGTTTATCGTTGAACTAGGTTACCAACTCTATGTGCCTTTACTTGCTTTCTTGCGATTAGTTTCGTTTGTTATTGTAATGCTTGTTTGTATTTTCTGTTTAACATCCGTGTTTCAAGTGACGAATCATTTTATAGCTTTTTCATGCAATTTAATAAACATTTTAATAAAACAGTAAAATTATAAACGATAACGTTGTCAAAAGTTAGTTCTTTCTTCACGCGATTACCTGAATTCGTGCACCCACTTGTCCATCCATCCAACTTAGCCAAAATGAGTATTTAGTGAAAAATCAAAGTTAGAAGGGTAAATATTGAAACATAAGGACTAAATTGAAACAAAAACTCAAATCATAGAAGCCTTAAAACCTAACCCCTCTAAGTAAATTTGACTTGGATAGGAATAATATACTAAAGGACCTAAAAGTTTATACCTAGGATTAAAGATAAGAATTCGATTAAAAGCTAAATGGGAAAAGTTGGAATTGACCTATGTAGCATGTATTATCAACTCATCAACCTTGAGAAGTATCCATTTAGGGAGTGTGTACAACTCATTCTCCCTTAAAGAGTTTATCTTATTTCCATAGGTTTAAATATTGGCCACAAGCTCTAAGAAAGTAAGCATGAAACATCTAAAGAGTCAACGTATGCCTCATCTTTTGGACGAGAATATTGGAGATTGGAAAATTGACAAATTGTTAGTAGGAGAAAGGGTAAGGCTCAACCCTTGTTGAGATAATGAGTAATTCATAAACAAAATCAACTCATCATCCCTAGTCATTTCCTTGAAAATTGGATGTATATTAAGGTCACTTTCGGCACATGGTTGGACAAGAGAAAGTACATAGGATGGATACCCCAAGGGAGGTGAGAGCTTAACCAAGAATAGTAGTTTGGACGCATAAGGGAGAAAACATATTTGGAGACCAACTTATCATTCCTTGGATGCATAACCATAAGAAGTTAGATTTGGTGGTGTACTTTGGGAAAAGGATGTGTGGGATACATAACTTAAGAAGGCCCTTTTGAATACATAACTTGAGGGAGGGATCTTAACCAACTAAGCATGCTAGACGCATCTTAGGAGAGTTGCATTGGGCACATAACTTAGGAAATATGACATTGAATGACTACCTTAAAAGGTGACTGAATGCAAGTGTTCAAAAGGAGAAGGTCAGATTATCTTGGACGTATGAAGCTGGATAATGTGTTTAGCAAGGGAGAGATGCGTTCATATGGAGATTACTTAAGGAGGAAGGTTAAGTGGACAATTGGTGCCAAGTAAGGTTTGAAAGTAGGAGGTGGCAATATAAAAAGGAAATTTGACTAAGTTCAAATAAGAGGTGGCAAATTATGGGGCAAGTTAGGAGTAAAATAAGTTTTATTTAGCCACCTCAAAGGAGGGTTAAGTGTGGCTTAATTTGTGAATGTCATTTAGTCAAGAGACCAAGAAGAAGGTGGCAATATAGGAAAGATTTCACTAAGTGTAGAAGAAGTACGTGGCAAGCTTTAAGGTGAAGAAACTTTGGAGATTGACACTTAGACAAGTTCAGAAAGTTGACATATGCATGCTTAGGACATGCAAGGGTGGGGGAAAGGAGGAGCTAGCATATGAAATTTTAATTTGGGCAAGTAGGGGAACTTAGTTTTTCAAAATCACTTAGGTAAATCATAAATTCTTAAGTCAAATTAAAGATAATTGAGTGTGGAAAGGACCCTGGGCTTCCATGAAGATTTGAGGCTAGGAAAGTTGGAAAAAACTTGAAGGAAATCGAAAGAGATCAGTGAAGAGGGACATGTTGATCAGCCATGTTGCATAGACCATGCATGCCCTGCCCTACTGCTTATGATCGCGTGAGCATCACACGCTACGTCTAGCTACCGTGCATCCTTACCAACGCATAGCACGCACGCCCTGTCTGTCATGTCCCTGCCATGTGCCCTACATCCATGCATACTCAATGCATCAGCAACTTCCACTCGTCAAAATGCCCGCACGTGCCTCATGCTCAGCAACCCCGCCCATGCTCAACCCAAAACGTCTACGCCCTGCCTCACACCTACACCCCCAACACCTATCAACCATGCTTGTTGCGTGTCTTCTACCCATCTGTGGTGCTAACACGCCTCAGTAGGCCCATTGCACGCAACTAGAACTCATTTGATGCCCATTGAGTTTCAAGGGCCTAGTTTGCATCATTTTGAGTTAGTGAGTGGAAGTTAGGGCCAAGTAGGTATTTTTAAGGATATTCTAGCCCTAAATAAAATAAATATGGGAATCTAAGTTAAATCTTGAATAATTCAGGACAAGTTGGAAATTGGGAAGAATTTGGAGATAAGGAAAATTTTGGGGAAGCTTGGAGGTAAATGATTCCCTATCGATAAGTATAAGTGGTTTATTTTCAAATTTTTTGATTAAGATTCCATATATATATATAGAAAGGGTATTATAGTAAATATGGTTTAGAAATATGGCATTATCTATTTTATATGTTTTCTGCTGGTTTGAACTCTGGATTTAGATGAATATGTTTTATCTCTGGATTTGCAAGGAAACATATTTTATGTCAGATTTTACGCACTATTTCTATGTAAATTTATGGAAATGATTTTTTTTTTTTGGAATTTTTGGTTTTGGTTGATTGAAAAATCCTATTTTGATGGATTGGCTAGAAACGAATTTAAACCATTAGTTTGCCAAAATATACTTAATTTCCTTATGCTTTGTACCAAGGATGATGGATTCTCATACTTAAGGATAGAAGAAGGTATTTGGAAAATCTAGAAAATAAATATGGAACAGGTCTTTGGGGCCCACCTTGGCACACGTATAGGCTTCGAGTAGTGTGTAGGGGTGTCTAGCCCTTTGGGGTTATGGCTGCATGCACGTAAAATGAGATATTGACATTGGTATATTGAGTTATTCTGCATCAACTAAGGCTATCTACGTTCGGTATATTGAGCTCTCTACCTCAACTAAGGTTTTATTTTGGGTACAAGCATTATACAAGATTTTTTAATATTGAAAGTTTAAGCATGATATACTATGTCTCAAGTTTTTCCTGATATTCCTGATTTTGATATGTTTTATCTGAAGAATTGGATGATCATGCCAGTTTACTATTTTGCTATGTGTTATCTGTTAATGCTCATGCTTTGGAATATAATTGAATATTTAGCATGTTGTAGTTGGTTTATACTTGTTTAAAATGACTTCTAAAATGCTGCCAAAGGAAAAATTCTATGTTCGTATTAAACTCACCACTCACTAGCCTTCCCAACTTATTCTTTCTATTTTGTTTTTTCCCTAGGTAGCAGAAGAGTTTTGAGTGCCACACGAAGTTGAGGTCTGCCACACTACAAGATTGGTCTTCTGCCTTAGTATTGTTTCAGAATTTTAGGTTCTGGTTGTATATAATTGAGTCAGCGTTTGTAATAAAAATTGTGTGAACATTTAAGTAGGTTGAGACAATCTAAATTATGTTTTTGGTTAATCTGAATCATATTAGATATGGTGTCAATAAATTCCAATTCAATCAAGTTATGAATGTTGTTGCTTAACTAGTTATAAAAGTAGTAAGATAAAACAGGCTAAGACGGATAGTAAGTATCACAAAATAGTGGTATTTGCTTTCTTCATGCCTCCGTCCAGATGAAAGAGGTAAATCTAGGAGGGGGTGTGACAAATTGCAAAGGTAAAATTATAACATTTTGAAACTTAAGGATTAAATTAAAATCAAACTCAAAACTTAAAGACTAAAAATATAACATTTTGAAATTTATGAACCAAATGGAAGTTAGATCCAAAATTTAGGAACCAGAAAGATTTTTTTTCCTTTCTCTAATATCTTCAAAATTTGATCAATTAAGCTTAAAACTACCCCTTCCCCCTTCCCCCTTCTCCCTTCCCCCTTCCCCTATAATATATGTAGAGTAGGGAGATCGAACCTCACACATTAAAATTAATAGTATAATCAATTGAGTTATCATCATGTTAGTAGTCTAAAACTACCCATACTTAAAAGATGTGTGTGGGTGTTTAATTAACATATATAATTGGCATGTGACAACTGTAGATTGTGTTTCTTTTATTATGAAAAGGAAAGTTAATTAATAGAGAAGAGTGATGGCACCATCATTGCTAAGTTTATGGAGCATGAAACCCAACGAAGAAGACCCATCCCCCTCCTTGAATAATTTCATTTTCTTAAGATGATATATAATTGAATTGAATGAAAGGTTATTTTTATTTTTATTTATATTGTCACTTTGAATAATTTATTTATTTCTATGATTATTTAAATTTAAAGGGGGAGTTAGAAGTCCACTATTGAGAATTTTGTAGGTAAAGAATTCACCTAGGAATCCATTGGATATATAATTTGTTCAAATCAAAAGATACTTTTACGTAATATTATATTATATATTACAAATATATGGGAGATAAGATATACGACTCCTAAGGAAAAGGAGATAAAATTAAAGATTTTTTTAAAAAAATATCTAGTTAAGGGGAAAGAAGGCCATTGGGTCTTTCATAGCTAAAACAATGATTACTAGTTTCATCCTTTAATTGAGGTCCATTTCGGTAGCACATCTTTGTGCTCTACTAAATTATTAATTTAATTTATAATTTGACCTGTGACAATTTATTCTTATTTATTTTTTAAAAATATTTTAATTTATTTTTTATGTGTGATGAAAAAGGACAAAAATACAGGTAACACTTACCTGTAAGATATTAACTCGGCTTAAAAGAAAATTTATTGTAGTAAATTACTGCTTTGAAATGTTAAAATAGCATAATTCTATTAACATATATATATATATATATAAATAAGAATGTACTAACTACAAAATTAGAGAGTTTTTTCCTCCCTTCCCATATTCGTCAGAAGAAAAAAAAACATTGCTTTGAAATACTTTGGTACACTAAGGTAATAAATGTGGCATCTCAATTTTATGAAAACGTGGACAGAAAAAAGATGCAGATAGATATATATATATGGAAAAATTATACTATAAATATGGTTGGTTTCAAATAAAGGAAATTTAATCAATTTATTTATAAATATAATAAAATATCACTATCTATCACTAATAGACTACGATAGGTATATATCAGTGTTTAATAGGTATCTATCACGGTCTATCACTAATAAACAATGACATTTTGTTATACTTAAAAATATTTTCGACAGTTTTACTATTTAAAATAATTACCTATAAATATAGAAATTTGTTAAAAATATTTAAAGCAACATTTTTTTAAAATAAATTTAAATTTGTGCTATTTTCAAATATAAGAAACTAACTATATTATTTACAAATATAGAAAAATTTCATTGTCGATATTTTGCTATATATGAAAATATGTTCAACAATTTTGGCATTTAAAATAATTACTCTTTAAATTTCTTATCATTAGTATTAGGTCAATGTTAGTGATATTTTGTGGATATTTTTACCATGTTCAATTGAATTTTTTTTATAATATAATGAAAATATTAAATCACTTATATGTCGGATGTCAATACGATATAAACATATAAAAATATTAATGAAAATATCGACATGTCAATAGAAATGATAACGAAGTTAGAATTTTCCCAATTTCGTACCATTATATGTGTATAAAATATAATATTGTATTAAGAAGAGATGAAGAATAAAGGGTTTAGGGTTCTAAGAATTGATTGGAGTCAAATAAACTTGAACTCCATACTTAGGCTGTATGGTGAGAACACTAACAGGAGCATGGCGATAAGAATCTGAAATAGTAAAGCTAAACTTTGAGATAAACATAGCCAAGATGATCTTAGCTTCCATCAATGCAAAACCTTGGCCAATGCAGTTTCTTGGTCCAGATGCAAATGGAATGAAACGTCCACCACTAAATGGTTTTGAGGCAAATCTTTCTGGTTTGAACTCGTTAGCATCTTCTCCCCACAGCTCTTCACTATGATGAATTGCAAGCACTGGAATCCATATTGATAACCCTTTTGGGATCTCTAAATCTCCTACCTTTATGTCCTCGAATGCCATTCTCGGAAGCACCGTCGCCGGTGGGTAAAGCCTTAGCGATTCGTTTATCACCATGTTTAGCTGAAAAAACACAATATCAAATGCTCGTTTAAACTTCATTGACATCAGTTAAGTAAACATTCTATCTCAAAACTCATGAGCTCATATATCTAGGGTTAAGCAAAAAAATTATTTTTTGAGAATTCAACCAATATATCATAACTAAACCCTAAGGGGGTATTTGGATCCCACGGCTAGCTCCAGTTATAATAGATTTTGAACAACCAATTCAGTGTTCCAAACACGTCCTAAAAGTTTAATGTTTTACGACGTGTATATCCTGTGAATAGATTATAATTAAACTCGTGATTAAATTACCACTGGACCCTAAAAGGCGAAGTGCGAGACGGGGAGGGTGGAAAATTGCAGTTTACTTACCAAAGTGAGCTTAGAGAGATGCTCAACAGAGGGAGATCCACCATTATTGCAAACTTGGTTGACTTCATGACGAACCTTGTGTTGCCAATCCGGGTTGGTGGCAAGCAACATGATGGTCCAAGTGAGCAAAAGGGCAGTGGTTTCATGGCCAGCAAAGAAGAAAGTTTTGCATTCATCCATTATGAGTTGCAAGTTCAAACTGAAACCATTATCCTCTCTTTTCCTTTGCATTTCATTCAATAGCATTCCCAATAAATCACTTCCATAGCAAGTACTTCTTCCAATCTCCACACCATCTTTTCTGCTCTGAATAATCTCCATTAACAACCTCTCTACCTCCATTTTCAGTGACTTTATTTCTCTGTTGTATTTACTTGGAAAAAACCTGCACCCAAATTAAATAACCAATACACAACTCCATCACCCACCTTCAAAATAATAATAATTATTATTAATATTAATGATGGAATAGCCCTGATTTTCGTTTAAAAATATGTATCAGGATAGACTTATAATTTAATTTTCTTTTAAGTTGTTTAAAGTAGATAGATTGATGAAAGTTTGTTTGATAACACAACTTTGAATTAATATAATTTGTCAAATAAGTCGAACTCAACTAACATATAGTATGGATTAGTAATCACGAGTTCAATAAATATGAAATCATAAACAAGAACGATGAAAGGAAAGGGTCGAAGCTATCCACTTTAATTAGTCTTAGATTAACAAAAAATTATATAAAGTAGAAGTAATTTTTAGTTAAGTTTTTTTTTTTATGAGTTGTTTTCAAATAAAGAAAAATGAGTCAACTTATTTATAAAAGTAACAAAATATCACTGTTTATCCATCACTAGACTTTGATTAGTGATTGATAGAAGTCTATTACGATTTATCACTTAGTGATAGAAGTTTATCATGGTTTATCACTGATAGACAGTGACATTTTGTTATACTTGAAAGTATTTTCAGCAATTTTATTATTTAAAATAATTACACTTTTTATTTGTAATTTGACCAAAAATTCAAATAATTATTTAAAAAAGATAAAATTCATGATCAAGAAATTAGAAAATTAAATACAAGATGTTTCCATCAAGAATTTAACTAAGAATTGAAACATTTTTTTTTTTTTCAAAAAGAGAAAAAAAAAAACTATGATTAAAAAACTGTTGAATTTTAAAAAGAGAAAACTGAAAACGAAATTTTTAGGTAAAAAAATGGATACACGGTCTGAAGTTGACATAAAGTGCGGAGGAGGGAAACGGAAAGGTTACCGGCTACCGGGGAGGCAGAGGTGGCGGCTGGCTTGGGCGCAGAGGCGCTGGAGAAGAGTGAGCAAATGGAAGATTTCTTTGCCCTTGTCGGAGTTGGCATCGAACTCGGTCCGAGAAATGATGTCGGCGGTGAGTTGTTTCATATAATCGGCGATCTCAAACTCGGTCCGGCCCGAGTCAAACTCGGTCTCTAGTGATTGGATCATTTTCTTAGTGCATTCCACCATCAATCCCGCATAGCTCTTTCCATGTCATTACAAATTTCATATAACAATTCCAATTATATAATTACAAATATGAAAAAATTATTTAAACATATGATAAAATCAAAATTCCCTGTCCCTAAATTAATAATTAATAATAAATATTGTTTTATACACAATATTATATATGGGTCCTATCTTCTCTCTTTTTAACAAACAAAAAGGTACAACAGAACAATTTTGATTTGAACTTTCTCATTTCAACAGTCATTCTCTGTGTACGGCATGCTATGTGTTCTTCAGTCTATTTTTAGATTTTACTTTCATTTTTTTTTGTAAATTATTCTAAATGCGAAAATTTGAACCACCAACCTCGTTGAAATAAGTATAAGTGAGTTGTATTTTTTAAATTTTAATTTTTCTGATATATACATAGATATTTGAAAATATATAAAATAAGGATATGAAAATTTGAACCACCAACCCAAAAATTCCCATCCCTTGGAAAAAAAAACTTGTAATATTTTGTTTTTAATTTATTTTCAAAGTATAATTCAATTTTTTAAAATTAAAGTTTTAGGAACATAAAATTTTTATAAAAGAAACAAAAATAACGCCTACTTTTTTCAATTAACAACATAAAAAAATTAATAATTATCAAACCTCTTTCCATACTTGCCTTTTATTTCTAATGATGGAAAAAACATACAAAAAAAAAGGAAACCACAAACTTACCAAACAAGATAAAGGAAGATAAACTTGTAACATAAAATTCAATATGAGAAACATTTAGGTCCTGTAATTATTTAGCCTCTACTCTTTGTTTTCGTTTTTGAAAATTAATCCATGAACATTAATTCTATTTCCAAATTTTTTTTTCAAAAAGTTGTTTTGTTTCTGAAATTTAACTGAGAATTCAATTATTATAGTTTTAAAAAGTGCAAAAATAAGGATGAAATAGGCTTAATTTTTAGAAACAAAAACAAAAACAAAAAACCAAATGGTTACCAAATAAACCTTTGTTTTCAGTTTTTTGTTTTTGAAAATTAAGTTTATAGATATTATTTTCACCTCCAAATTTTTTTCATTTGTTATCTACTTTTTACTACTTGCTTTTAAATTTTTTTTTTTTGTTTTTGAAAATTAAGTTTATAGATATTATTTTCACCTCCAAATTTTTTTCATTTGTTATCTACTTTTTACTACTTGCTTTTAAATTTTTTTTTTTTGTTTTTGAAAATTAGTTAAGAATTCAACCATTGTATTTAAGAAAGGTGCAAATCATTATAACTTAATTTTCAAAGACCAAAAACTAAAAACGAAACAGTTATACCAAACGATACTTCCCAATTGTTGAATCATGATCACTCGACGTTCTTTTTTTTTTAATTATTTTTTATTTTTATATTTGGTTATATGGTTACCTTGAGTTTATCCCCCATAAACGCAGGTGCAACGATGTGACGTTGATGATACCAATCTTCCCCATTTGCCATCAACAATCCTTTCCCAATGAAATGTTTGGTTCCCTGTCTTTGCAGCCATGATTTTCCACACACATTGCTGTTTTTACTCAATACTTCTTTTATCAATTCCGTCTCTGCCAAACACAGCCTCGGCTCCGTCCCGTTCCAGTATATGAACCTCTTTCCTGTATCATCGTAACTCAAAAGCTTAAGTTGATAAGTTATAATATATTTTCAATCAAAGTTGAACAAATCTTATTTTAGAAAACCGTATTATATTTTTATAATTAATATAATCCAATGGGAGAGATTTGAAACTCAAACTTTTTTTCTTTTTTATCGATGATATATGCATGGCATACCGTATTGCTTTGTCCAAGTGGTGTAATGAGGCAATAGACGGCCGACGATGTTGTGATCAATCGACTTCATGTCGTTGGCCGTGGATTTCGCCACAAGCGCCGCTACGTCGAGGATATTTCCAAGTAGCGGCCGGGGATCGGGGCCACAAACACCTTGTTTCTCCATCTTCTTCCTGATTCTTCTTGGGGTCAACCAGTAGCATGAGATTGTATCATATGCAATCTTTGCAAGTGATGAAATAAAAATCACCAAAATTGTTGTTAGAAAAATCACAATCGCCATAGGAGATGAGAGGAAAGTCTTTGTAGAGAGAGAAAATAGAAGAGAGAGAGAGTGGTGGGTTTCTATGGTTGAACGAAGAGCGAATTTATAATGGCCAATTCACAGTGTCACCTTTTAAAAAAAATCTTTTATTTTTCTACTTTCCTTTTGTGTGAATGAAATATAGCAATTTGGTGTCGCATCTATCTTGTATAGTCCATTCTAATTAAATGAACCAAAAAATATTTAAATATTTTCTAGACAAAATATGTGAAATCTTTTTAAAATATTTTCTAGAAAATAAAAAAAAAAAAATTGTCACGTAATAAACTAAAAAATAAAAAGAGTTCATGTGAAATTAGACTTTTTAGACAAATAAATAAATGGTACACTTAAATATTTTTCAATAAAATATGATGTAGAAATTAGACTTTCTAAGAATTTAATTCCATGATTTTCTTGTGCTATTATTTCTTTGCATGTGATATGATTTTTTTTTGGGGGGGGAAGGGGGCTGGAAGAGGGGAAAAAATTATTTATGAATTTTTTTTGGTAAGGAATTTAATGGCAAAGGGTTAGAAACAGAGGGGAAAATAATGCTTGTTTCATGGTTTTCCTCACAAATACATATGCATATGATGTCATTGAAATAAAATACATATTACAAAAATAATTAATGGATAAAATCACCAATCAGGTTTAAGGCATCATAATTTTTTTAGATTTTTTCAGATATGTATTTTGCAGTAGATTAAAAAAAATACATTTCAATTTTAATCATGGTTCAAATTTCTCTTTAAAAAAATAGAAAAAAATGTATTATGGGTGGTTTTGGATCCAAGTGATATACTCGAGATACCACAAGAACGAAGGCAATCGAACCAAGAAAATGGCATGATTCGGACTATCAACAATGTACCTAAAGACAGAATGGGCACCGGAAGAGGAAAGTTGGCTTGGCCAAGGCCGAGGCAAGACCCATCAAACCGATTGGAGGGGTGTGATTCTCATGTGCTTAGGTTCAATAAGAGAGAAAGGGAACTCGAGAGTAAGGAAAAAACCTAGATGAAAAGGATGTTGGTCATCGATGACGATATATATAAATACACTAGTATAACAACATAAGAG
Organism: Benincasa hispida; assembly: GCF_009727055.1. NCBI lineage: Eukaryota > Viridiplantae > Streptophyta > Magnoliopsida > Cucurbitales > Cucurbitaceae > Benincasa > Benincasa hispida. Next base: position 41,930,994 of record NC_052349.1, on the reverse strand, counting down.
AGAATTTGAATCTCCACTAGAAAAGCTATAACAAGTCTCACCTATGCTCTCTTTTTAACTTTAACGTCAGAGTGGCAAATTCTATACCAGTGTGCAGATCTTTATGTCCTGTAGGTCATGTTCTTCCCTTGACCAATGTGTTTTTTCTCCTATCAGAATTTTGACATCAACAACATATTTATAAATCATAAAACTAGTCGGAGTTACCCATTAAATTTTAGATTGAATATAAACTATTATTAATTGAATTATTAACATATTTTAGGTTAAATTTGTATAATTATTATTTTGTAATATCATATTATTTATAGTAGAGTTGATACATGCATTTTAATTTGTGAAAAAAAATACATATTTTAATTCAACAAAAAAAAAAATATTTTTAACATTAAATACTATATTGGTTAATGTTTTCATTTTAATTTTTTTAAAATATAATTTTGCATGTTATACTTTCAAATTAAATTCTAGATATACCTTTTTTTTTAGTAACAATGATGTGGAAAATTTGAACCATGGACCTTTTGGTCCTCAATATATCCTGATTTCACCCGAGCTAAGCTCTTTTTGTCCAAAATTTAGATATAGAAATATAAAAATATTTTCCCCATAATTTACACTATTTGAATCATAGAATCTAAATACAGTTTTCAAAAACTAAATCTAGATTGTCTATCAAACCTGTATTTGTTAAACTCATTGAATCTAACATTAAACAAAATCAAGATTGTCTACCAAACAAATGAAAGGGCCTTCAAATAACTTTTGCATAACTTTGATTGCATTTCGAATAATGTTTTCCCCATACAAAGGACCACTAATTTCCTCCAAAATTACATGGTCATCTATTCATCTAGCTATCATCCGAGTCAACTCCTCTTCTTCATAGGGCATACTGCTAGTTCGTTAGTCTGATAAGACTCAACTACGGATTGATCTTTAGCGATTACTTCTTCTAAGGCTCATCACTACTTTGTTCAACATGCGATGATTCTATCCAATATAATCAAGTCAAGGATATGACTCTGATATTCTTAGGGACAATGGTGCACTAAATATCTTCACAATTATATGATATTATCCATTTTAGACATAAAACTAGTCCTCATAGTTTTTATTTTCGTTCCACCCAAAAAGTCTTAAATCAGTGAAAGTATTATTGCTCATTTTTTATTCATTACTTTCCCCATGTATAGTCAATTGGGGTCTTTGATTGTACTTCTAATAATTGCATTACAAAATGTCCAAACTAATCTTGAAAATACTCTTAGCTAATCGCAAAAGGAGGTGGCAAATCTAAAATGGATAATTAGGGGTTTACCTTCAACAAATGGAAAATGGTAGGTATGACATTTCCTAATCTCTTTTACCTTTCTTATCCCTCTTTGCGATTAAGAATCTAAAGCCACCCATTATAAATAGCGGACCATAGGCACACCCACAGGTAAGTTCTACTCCCCCATCTTTGTTAGAGTTAACTACGCACATGCAAAAGCAATCAGAATTCTAAACACCCTAACTACATAAATTTTAGGATTAAAGCATGCATGTTCAAAAGGGAAAAACTAGGGTTTCAAAATACATCTTTTGTAGAAACACCAAATTAGTGCAATCCCTTAAATAATTCTGATCACGAACTCGTTGTGGACCACCGCTAGAGTCTTTCCTACTATTTTTCAGCTTTAGAACAAATGTGTGTGATCCAATTCGTGACTAATTTGAAGGAGATTTTGAGAGTAGAGTTTTAGTGTTTAGATTTTGAAAGAACAATTTCTCTTCAAAAAATCAAATTGCATGAAGAAGTTTTTCAAATAAAAAAATCTTCTATTTAAAGAAGATTACATGCAAAAGAAATACATGTAAGAGTTACATCAAATCATCATGCATTGAGTAGATTAAGGGTGTTAAGTTAGTGGGAAATGTGGGATTTTCCCACTGACCATAATTCATTTAGAAATTGAATTTTACAAGTTCAATGTCAAATGTATTTTTAATGTAAAATTAATTCTAATAATTAATTTTAAATAAAATTAATTTCTTTTAAAATAAATTTTAAATAAAATTCATTTCTAAAAAATTAATTAAACAAATTAAATAATAATATTAATCTAATATCAAAAAATTAAATTAATAGCCAACACCAATCCCGCGTGAATTCCTATTCACGTGTATAATATTTAAATCATATTTAAATATTTTCAACTCTTTAATTTGTTTAATTCAACAATTAAACTATATAAATAAGTCAATTATATCGCATATAACTAATTTATAACACCTTGACCGAATTTAAACATTTCAAATTCTCATCACACAATTCTAAGGTTTAGTCCGATATGAGCTAGCAGAGGACCTAATGGACCTACAAATCATGAGTGCCAACGATTTGAGATTAAGCGACTAAACTCTTTAACATAATTAACCAACATTCGTTAACTACTGGGACACTCTACTAAAGTCTAGTAATTGCACTCTCCTCATTGTAGATATATTTCTGTTCACTTGATTTAACCGTGATCAGTAAGTTGATCCTTCACAGGTTGTTCGTAATCACAACTGGATCAAAATTATCGTTATACCCCTATAATTACATCTTGTTCCTTAACTCCCACTGATTCTTTAGTGAACAATTTGTTTGTGGTCCAACCAACAAATTGAATCTCTCTTGAGCCAATGAGTGGGTGGGGCCCCTTGTTCAAGACTTAAAGTCAACACTTAAGAAAACAACCTACCTACTATCCCTAGAATCGGTAGGAGTAAATTCTATCTTGCATGACTATGTCCTCAGCTATCTACCCGGTCTTACTCCTAAAACGTGAGGCTTACTAAATCGGCGATGTTAAGCCACTCTCACCCATGCAAATTAAAGGATAATCTCGAATAAACAGGAGTTCATAGTTAGCTCAAGATTAAGATCGAGTTACCCATGTCCTCGAATTGAAATAGTCAGTCTTATCAGTAAACGGCGTTATAAAGTAAAAGTGACTATTTTGTGGTCCAGTGTTATGCAAACTCATTGCATAGGACGCCCCCACTCGCATGTCTCCACATGAACGATTCAGGATCACATTGTTTGTATCAAGTACAAAATGGGCCACATCCATAGCATCCCCAGGTTAAGGTACCCAGTCTTATCCATATACTATAGACCGTATTGGCTTCTCAAACTTGATCCACTTTTATATCTATACATAAAGTTCAAGTATTCATGCCATATCCAGGGGTCCTTAGTTTATTGGATTTAAGGTTAAAAGGTGCAATTCACATATTCAATAACAGCTTTACTGAATAATCTCAATAATAACTTTATTGTAATAGATGTTTAAAGTTTACAAACCACAAGTTTTAGGACATACAACCCAAAAAACTTCCACTTGGACTAGAACTCCAATGGAGTTACATATATATATAGAATGTTGAGTGTGAGAGAAAAATATAAATACAATAAACTAGGACATCACATACCCCTGACTTCTCCCACTTCGCCTAGATTTACATAACTCGTAGTCCTAAACTCACTAGGTGACCCTTAAACACTTTAGCCATGAGGGCCTTAGTAAACGGATTAGCAATGTTGTCTTCTGAGGTTATCTGTTTGACGATCATATCTCCTATATGCACTATCTCCCTGATGAGATGGTATTTGCGTCCAATGTACTTCTCGCACTTATGGCTTGTAAGTTCTTTGGAATTTGCAACTATGCCACTATTATCACAATAGACAGTGATAGATAGATACATATTTAAAACCACTTCTAAATCTGTTAAGAATTTTCTAAGTCATACAGCCTTATTCACTGCCTCACATGCAACTACGTACTCAGCTTCCATGGTGGAGTCAATAATATAACTTTGTTTTATACTCCTTCAAACTATAGCTCCACCATTTAGAGTGAATGTTTCAATGTAGATTTCCTTGAATCTATATCGATTTGAAAATCAGAGTCAGTGTATCTTGTAAGGATCAGATCTTTAGTGCCACACACGAGCATATAGTTCCTCGTTCTCCTAAGATACTTGAGGATATTTTTAATGGCAGTCCAATGATCATATCCTGGATTGTACTAAAACCTGCTGACAATTCCCACTGCATAGCATATGTCAGGTCGTGTACACAACTTGGCATATATCAAACTCTCAACTACTGATGCATAGGGAATGCATCTCATATCCTCAACTTCTTGAGGTCTCTTAAGACACTATTCCTTCAAAAATGAATTCCCTATCTAAAAGGTAACAAACCATTCTTAGAATTCTACGCCTTGTATCTAGACAATATCTTGTCTATATAAGATGTTTGAGATAGGGTTAACTTTGTGTTCTTACAATCCCAAATCTTTCATTTATAATTGCGTTTCTAGTCATTGTTTAATGTCATTCAGGTATCCTACATCATTCTTAATGAGCAGGATGTCATCAACATATAATACTAGGAAAGTTACAGCTTTGTTGACGATCTTCTTGTAGACACAAGGTTCGTTAACATTCTGTTCAAAGTCATAAGATTTGATCGCATGTCAAACCTTATATCCAGGATCTAGAAGCTCATTTCTACCCATAAATGGATCGTTTTAGCTTGCAAAATTTTTACTCTTAACCCTGTTCAATGAACTCCTCTGGTTGAGCCACATAGATATTCTCTTCATGATTTTCATTTAGAAAGGTTGTCTTGACATCCATTTTCCAAATCTCATAATCATAAAAAGTGGCTATGGATAAGAGTATTCTAACTGACTTTAGCATGGCAACAGGAGAGAAGGTTTCTTCATAGTCTACCTCATCACTTTGGGTATAACCTTTTGCCACTAGTCGAGCCTTAAAGGTTTGTACCTTATTGGCTTGGTCTCGTTTCTGTTGGGGTTGATGCCCTAAAGTCTCGTGTCCTGTAGTTTGTAAATAGTTTGTACGAACGCTTGTGTTGTTAATATATGATATTTATTTCACATCTTGTATTTTTTACTCATATGCTTGTTTTATTTGCTTTACCACAAACCAATAAACATAAAATCCTTGGTTATCTGTATGTGACTCAAGCATATATGTGGTGACATACGAGTGGAATATGTCTTGAGTGATAACCAAAATGGTCTATAGTATATGGATATAGGAGGGAAACCTTATCCTGATAATGCTACGGATGCGACCCATTTTGTGGAATAGTCACAACTGTTGTGCCTTGTCACAGATGGTCTGATCCTTATCATTCGTGTTGGGGACATGCGAGCGGGGGCGTCCTATACAAAGAGTTTATATAAGACCTGACCACGAAGTGTTAACGTCTTGTTATATAACACTAGGATGACCATAGGTAACATGACCTCAATCCTGAGTGAGCTGGGAACTCCTACCATTGAGGGCGGTCCTTTGATTTGTATGGGTGCGAGTGGCCAGGTCGCCGATTTAAACCTACCATTTTGGGGATTCGTCTGATTTGGGAGCTAGGATCTCAGCTACACAAGATGGAATTCACTCCTTCCCCGAGGTAGGGGTAAGTAGATAGATAGCTCCCTTAAAGGCTGATTTCGGGGTTGGACGATGTGGTGCCACACACCTTCTCTTGGCTCGAGAGGTGATCACACATAGTTGAACTATGTTATATTGTTCATTAGAGGAATCAGTGGTACTTAAGGAGTGAGATGTAACTACAGGGGCAAAATGATAATTTGCCCAGTTGTACTTACGAGCATCTATGAAGGGTCATTGTACTCATGATTGGTTATATCCGATGGACACAAAAATATATCTGTGGTAAGAAGAGTTCAGTTGTTGGTCTTCAGTGGAATGCCTGACAGTTAACGGATGGTGGATCTCGTGGCTAAAGAGTTTAGTCAGCTATTCACAGACCGTTGTAGCTTCGAGCCATATGTCTATTAGGTCCCCTGGGTAGTTTGGATAAAGTTGAGAACCAATGTTTGGGTTAATTTGAAATGTTTAAATTGACAAGAAGAAGTTCGATTATATATGTTATAATTGGATTGGTTAATTATATATGATATAATTAGCTAAATGTATGAGATACATTATTTTGGAGGAAATTAGATATAAATATGATTTATATCAAGTAGAGGAGAAAATATTATAGTAGATATGTGATATCAAACTATAAGATAAAAATATAATATGATTATATTTATTATTAATTAATTGGTTAATTATATGATAATTAATCCAAAAATCACGTTTGGACATGGATTAGTGGGAATGAGTCTATTATTGTAATGATGAAGTAAAAATGAAATTGTTTCATTTTTTAATCGTTTGTTGTAGTCGTCCAAAAGAAAGTGAGAGCGTGCGTTGGTAAGATAGTAAACGATCGCTTAAAAGATTCAAGAGCCTATACGATAGTAACTCTCCACTTAAACGATCGTCATCCTCGCGACTAAACGATCACACAATATTTTCTACACGATTGCATAGCTTCTTTAAACGATCGTATAGTGTGCCGATTTTGTTAAACGATCGTATACCATTTTCTAAACGATCGTTCAGTAAAATCTACACGATCGTGTAGCTTGTTCTAAATGATAAGCAGCATGCTATGCGATCGTGTAGCTGACCATTTTGTCTATCCCTCCCACTTGCTTATCACCTACATGATCTGGTATTCCTCTTTCCTCTACCAAACTTACCAAAGACCACGCTTTGGGTTCTCTCTCTGAGAATATCTGAGGCTCTTTACTAGTAGTGTCACCCTGCGACGTTCGTGTTCGTGCGGTTGTTCGAGCTGCTATAGTTGACGCTGCTACTGGGCGTTGGTAGATTGCATGGAGGGTTCTGCTGCGTTGAGTTCCGAAGTTTGAAGATTGTATTCAACTGGTATGGCACTCTTCCCCTTGTTATTTTGTTGTTCTTAGCATGCCGTTAATTAAGATTTGTTTGTATAACTGGGTGTTTGAATGTATCATTTGTATTTCAGTCACTGTGAGATCGGAACGATCCGAATGTGCTCATGGAACTCTTCGGTAAGAGATCCTTTAGTTTCTTCTTATAGATCCATTTACAACCAATAGGTTTTACCCCATCCGGTTGATCTACAAGTTCCTAGACCTAATTTAAGTACACAAAGTCCATTTCAAGGTCCATGGCTTTGATCCACTGGTCTTGGTCTACATCATTCATTGCCTATTTAAAGGTCAATGGATCTTCAATGCCATCATCAGGTATGATGACCTAAGTTTCAATTCAACCCATGTAATGGTCAGGTTGTTGAACAACCCTCCCACTACATCGAACCACTCTCAACTCTTGAGAAGAATGTGACTGACCAAAGTATCTGCTCCATCAACAATTGTTGTTGAAAGACGAACTTGATCAACAACTCTTGTTAGTATATCTGTAGCTTCTTCGAAAATTTCATTCAATAGTAGCTTACTGCGAGGTTGATGATCTCTCATGTGGTTTTCATTTAAGAATGTAGCGTTTGTCAATACAAACATTTTATCATCTTGAGGATCATAAAACAGGCAACTTTTTATTTGTTTGGGGTATCCTACGAATAGGAACAACTTTAAACGATATTCCAACTTCTTTAGATTTTGCACCGACACATGTGTCAGGCATATCCAAATCTCGAAGTGACATAAACTACCTTTACGCCCTCTCCATAACTCATAAGGTATTTCAAAAACACTTTTTAAAGTAATCATGTTCAAAATTTATACTGCAGTCTTTACTGCATATTCCCAAAATGAATTAGGAAATTAAGCATAGCTCATCATTAAACGAACCATGTCTAACAGAGTTCTATTTCTCCTTTCCAATACACCATTCTGCTAGCGTTTACTAGGTGGAGTAAGCTGGGACTGGATTCCATGTTCTATCAAATAGTCCTGGATCAAGTCCATATATTCTCCACATCAATCTGATCAAAGTGTTTTAATTTTTTTACCCAACAAGTTCTCTACCTCAACCTTATACTCCTTGAACTTTTCAAGGGTTTTGGACTTATGATGCATTAGGTAAACATAGCATACCTTGAATAATCATTAATAAAACTGATGAAATATTCATACCCTCCTCATACTTTGACATTCATCAGACTACAGAGGTCTAAATACACGAGTTCTAAGGGTTTTTGGGCTCTATGACCTTTTCCTGTGGAAGATCTTTTGGTCATCTTACCCTTAAGAAAAGACTCACATGGAGGTAAAAAGTTGTCTTCTAATTGACTTAGGAGTCCATTCTTGACCAATCGTTCAATCCTATTAAGATTAATGTGTCCAAGTCTCAAGTACCAAAGATAGGCATTATGAGAAACTTTTTGTCTTTTATTCTGAGTCTTAGTTATTTTAAACATCTCAATATTCAAATAGTCTTAGCCTCGGTTGGTTTTAACACATATAAGTTGTTTTCCAGTTTTGCAGAACATATTTGAACACCTTTTCAGCTAATGAACACTTCATTAATATGAAAAGGTACTTTATACAATTGTTCTAACAAACATGAGATAGATATTAAATTTCTTCATATATCAGGAATATAATATACATTTTCAAGTAAAATGAATTTATCTCTAAAAAACAACTTCAAGTCTCCCAATGCTTTAGCTGAGACGTCCTCTTCTGTTCCAACCTTAAAAGTCATATCGCCCTCTGCAAGCTGTCTTTAGGAACTAGTTTCCTGAATAAGTACAAATATAGTTAGAAGCCCCTGGATCAAGTATCCAGGTAGAGTTATGATTCTCCATTAAACATGTTTCAACAACGAATAGTTGCCTTGTTTTGCCTTTTCAGCTTTCCTTTTAGCAAGGTATTTGAGGCAACTCTTTTTACAATACCTGTCTTCGTTGCAGTGGAAATGTTTTCCTTTGTCTGCAACTTTTCCCTTGCTTTTGCGTTTTGCAAAAGCCTTTCTTTTCCCTTTTTCCTTCTTCTTCATTAGAATACTCTTATTCTGTGAAGTAGAAGGACTAGACTTTTGGAACTTATTAAAGGTAACAGCATTTGCTTCCCCTTATTGTCCCTTATTCTCCATAAGAAACTGGTAATTCTGAAGCTCGTTTAAAAGAGTAGTTAGATTTAATTCAATCTTATTCATCATTGTGTTTGTCCCAAATTGCAGAAAACTCTTTGGAAGAGATTTCATAATGACACTAACTTGGCTCTTTTCATCTATGACAGTACCATTTGCCTCCGCCACGTTGAAGTGGACCATCATATCCACTAGAAAAGCTATAACAAGTCTCATCTATGCACTCTTTAACTTTAACGTCAGAGTGGCAAATCCTATAACAATGTGCAGATTTTTATGTCATGTAGGTCACGTTTTTCCCTTGACCAATGTATTTTTTCTCCTATCTGAATTTTGACATCAACAACATATTTATAAATCATAAAACTAGTCGGAGTTACCCATTAAATTTTAGGTTGAATATAAACTATTATTAATTAAATTATAAACACATTTTAGGTTTAATTTGTATACTTATTGTTTTGTAATATCATATTATTTATAATAGAGTTGATACACGTATTTTAACTTGTGAAAAAATACATACTTTAATTCAACAAAAAATAATTTTGTTTTTTAACATTAAATACTATATTTGTTAATGTTTTCATTTTAATTTTTTTAAATATAATTTTGCATGTTATATTTTCAAATTCAAAATCTAGATATACTCTTTTTTTTAGTAACAATGATGTGGAAAATTTGAACCATGGACCTTTTGGTCCTCAATATATCCTGATTTCACCCGAGCTAAGCTTTTCTTGTCTAAAATTTAGATATAGAAATATAAAAATATTTTTTTCCAGAATTTACACTATTTGAATCATAGAATCTAAATATAGTCTTTAAAAACTAAATCTAGATTGTCTATCAAACCCGTTAAACTCATTGAATCTAACATTAAACAAAATCAAGATTGTCTACCAAACAAATGAAAGGGCTCTCAAATAACTTTTGCATAACTTTGATCGCATTTCCAATAATGTTTTCCCTATATATAGGACCACTAGCTTCCTCCAAAATTACATAGTCATCTATTTATCTAGCTATCATCCGAGTCAACTCCTCTTCTTCATAGAGCACACTACTAGTTCGTTAGTCTGATAAGACTCAACTACGGATCGATCTCCAGCAATTACTTCTTCTAAGGCTCATCTCTACTTTGTTCAACATGCGATGATTCTATCCAACATGACCAAGTCAAGGATATGACTCTGATATTGTTAGGGACAATAGTGTTCGAAATATCTTCACAATTGTATGATAATATCAATTTTAGACATAAAGATAGTCCTCATAGTTTTTATTTCCGTTCCACTCAGAAAGTCTCAAATCAGTGAAAGTATTATTCCTCACTTTTTATTCATTACTTTCCCCATGTATAGTCAATTGGGGGCTTTGATTGTACTTCTAATAATTGCATCACAAAATGACCAAACTAGTCTTGAAAATACTCGTAGCTATCTGCAAAAGGAGGTGGCAAATCTAAAATGTATAATTAGGGGTTTGCCTTCAACAAATGGAAAATGATAGGTATGACAAAATTTTCAATTTTAAATTTTCTTTTATTCCGTATTTCAAATTTTCCCTTTTAACAAATCAACGGCTTTCGGTATATATATCGATCAACTAATATACTACATTTAACATATATCAGTTATGTATTTTTTCATTAATTTGTATACTTTTTTGTATTTTTTGTTTGCAGCAATATGAGTTAGTACTCACTCTAATTTTTGTACTTGTTACATTTCTTATCCCTTTTGTAGTTTTTTTCCTTTTTAAATGATATTGTTTTTTTCATTTTTAAGTACAAATGTACAATAGGCCAGGGAGATTCAATCTAAAACTCACTAACACTCGATTTAGTATATTCATTTTGATAATTTGGTCGTATTTGGAATAATTAGAGAAAAAAGTATTTTTAAAAAAATTAATTTTATGATTTTTTTTAAACACTTAAATAACTAGCCATTTTCAGCTATGTATCAATAGTATATCAAATGTATCAAGTAAAGGGTGTTCAAATGACCCAATAACCCGAACAATCTAAACTACCCAACCCAAATTATAAGGATTGGGTTAGGTTCTTTAATTTTGGATTTGGTTGGGTTGAATTTTTTATGTGGGTTGGGTTTGAGTTATACTTTTAAAAATTCGGGTTGACCCATCCAAACCCAAATTTCTAATATTATTATTAAATATATATATATATATAGTTGATGGATATGCTCAATACTAATCTTTGGGTTGCTAAATCCGAACCAAACATTGTAGCAACTATGATGACTCACATCACTTGTATTTGTTCCTCGACTTCTGTTATATGGTATTTTTGGACCAAGAATCACAAAGACAGAAGGAGCGCAAGAAATGGACCAATGGGCCATGGGATGAACAAAAGGAGAGGCGTTGGACAGAAGGCCCAACTTGGCCGCCTTGGCTTCAGAGGCCGAGGTTGAGAAGCGTTCCCTCCCCCCCGACTTAGGACAAGGAAAGTTGGGCCATTTGGCCCAATTTTTTCACCTCAACCTCAGTGAACACTTTTCCACTTCGAAAGATTGCTTCTCAGAGGCCATGATCTAAGTTCCCTTGGTCAACCCAAATTGACATTTCTTAATTCCCTTTACCTTTCTTGTTTCTCTTTGGGATTAAGAATCCAAAGCCACCACATTATAAATAGGGGACCATAGGCACACCCACAGGTAAGTTCTTCTCCCCCATCTTTGTTGGAGTTAACTACGCACATGCGAAAGCAATCAAAATTCTAAACACCCTAACTACATTAATTTTAGGATTAAAGCATGCATGTTCAAAAGGGAAAAACTAGGGTTTCAGAATACATCTTTTGTAGAAACACCAAATTAGTGCAATCCCTTAAATAATTCTGATCACGAACTCGTTGTGGACCACCGCTAGAGTCTTTCCTACTATTTTTCAGCTTTAGAACGAATTGTGGGATCCAATTCGTGACTAATTTGAAGGAGATTTTGAGAGTAGGAGAGTTTTAGTGTTTAGATTTTGAAAGAACAATTTCTCTTCAAAAAATCAAATTGCATGAAGAAGTTTTTCAAATAAAAAAATCTTCTATTTAAAGAAGATTACATTAAAAAAGAAATGTATGTAAGAGTGACACCAAATCATCATGCATTGAGTGGGATTAAGGTTGTTGAGTTAGTGGGAAATGTGGGATTTTCCCACTTATCATAATTCATTTAGAAAATTGAATTTCACAAATTCAATGTCAAAATAAATTTTAATTTTAAATAAAATTAATTCTAATAATTAATTTTAAATAAAATTAATTTCTAAAAATTAATTAAACAAATTAAACAATAATATTAATCTAATATCAAAAAATTAAATTAATAACCAACACCAATCCCGCGTGAATTCCTATTCACATGTATAATATTTAAATCATATTTAAATATTTTCAATTCTTTAATTTGTTTAATTCAACAATTAAACTATATAAATAAGTCAATTATATCGCATATAACTAACTTATAATTCCCTGAACGAATTTGAACGTTTCAAATTCCCATCACACAATTCCAAGGTTTAGTTCGATATAAGCTAGCAGGGGACCTAATGGACCTACAGATCATGAGTGCCAACGATCTGAGATTAAGCGACAAAACTTTTAACTTAACTAACCAACATTTGTTAACTACTGGGATACACTACTAATGCCTAGTAGTTGCATTCTCTTCATTGTAGATATATTTATGTTCACTTGATTTAACCATGATCAATTAGTTGATCCTTCATAGGTTGTTCGCAATTACAGTTGGATCAAAATTATCGTTATACCTCTATAATTACATCTTGTTCCTTAAGTCCTTTTGATCCTCTAGTGAACAATTCATTTGTGGTCCAACCAACAAATTGAATCCCTCTCGAGCCAATGAGTGGGTGGGACCCCTTGTTTAAGACCCAAAGTCAGCACTTAAGAAAACAACCTACCTACTATCCTTAGAATCGGTAGGAGTGAATTCCATCTTGCAGGACTATATCCCCAGCCATCTACCCGATCTTACTCCTAAAACGTGAGGCTTATTGAGTCGGCGATGTTAAGCCACTCTCACCCTTGCAGATTAAAGGATAATCTCAAATAAACAAGAGTTCATAGTTAGCTCAAGATTAAGATCGAGTTACTTGTGTCATCAAATTGAAATAGTCAGTCTTATCAGTAAACGGCGCTATAAAGTAAAAGTGATTATTTTGTGGTCCAGTGTTATGCAAAGTCATTGCATAGGATGGTCCCACTCACATGTCTCCATATGAATGATTCAGGATCACATCGTTTGTATCAAGTACAAAATGGGCCACATCCATAGTGTCCCAAGGTTAAGGTACTCAGTCTTATCCCTATACTATAGACCGTTTTGGCTATTCCTCAAACTTGATCCACTTTTATGTCTATACGTAAAGTTCAAGTATTCATGCTATATCCAGGGGTCCTTAGTTTATTGGATTTAGGGTTAAAAGTTGCAATTCACATATTCAATAACATCTTTACTGAATAATCTCAATCATAACTTTATTGTAAATAGAAGTTTAAAGTTTACAAACCACGAGTTTTAGGACATAAAACCCAACAAACTCCCACTTGGACTAGAACTCCAATAGAGTTACATATATATATAGAATGTTGAGTGTGAGAGAAAAACATAAATACAATAATCTAGGACATCACATACCCCTGACTTCTCCCACTTCGCCTAGATTTACATAACTCGTAGTCCTAAACTCACTAGGTGACCTTTAAACACTTTAGCCATGAGGGCCTTAGTAAATGGATTAGTAATGTTGTCTTCTGAGGTTATCTGTTTGAGGATCATGTCTCCTCAATGCACTATCTCCCTAATGAGATGGTATCTGTGCTCAATGTGCTTCCCACACTTATGGCTTGTAAGTTCTTTGGAATTTGTAACTATGCCACTATTAGCACAATTAACGGTGATAGACAGATACATAGCTGGAATCACTTCTAAATCTGTTAAGAACTTTCTAAGTCATATAGCCTTATTCACTGCTTCACATGCAACTACGTACTCAGCTTCCATGGTGGAGTCAGCACTTATGGTATTTGTGCTCAATGTGCTTCCCGCACATATGGCTTGTAAGTTCTTTGGAATTTGTAACTATGCCACTATTATCACAATAAACGGTGATAGACAGATACATAGTTGGAATCACTTCTAAATTTGTTAAGAACTTTCTAAGTTATATAGCCTTATTCATTGCTTCACATGCAACTACGTACTCAACTTTCATGGTGGAGTCAGCAATACAACTTTGTTTTATACTCCTCTAAGCTATAGCTCCTTCATTTAGAGTGAATGTTGATCCCGATGTAGATTTCGTTGAATCTATATAGATCTAAAAATCAGAGTCAATGTATCTTGTAAGGATCAAATCCTTAGTGCCACACACGAGCATATAGTCCCTCATTCTCCTAAGACACTTGAGGATATTTTTAATTACAGTCCAATAATCATATCTTGGATTGGACTGAAACTTGCTAACAATTTCCACAACATAGCATATGTCAAGTCATGTACAAAACCTGACATATATCAAACTCTCAAATACTGATGCATAGGGAATGCATTTATTTCCTCAACTTCTTGAGGTGTCTTAGGACACTATTCCTTCAAAAAAATGAATTCCCCGTCTGAAAGGTAACAAACCATTCATGGAATTCTACACCTTATATCTAGACAACATCTTGTCTATATAATATGTTTGAGATAGGGTTAACTTTTTGTTCTTGTGATTCCGAAAAATTTGGATTCCAAGAACAAACTGAGCTTTTCCCAAATCTTTCATTTAGAATTTTGTTTCTAGCCATTGCTTAATGTTAGTCAGGTATCTCGTATCATTCCCAATTAGTAGGATGTCATCAACATATAATACTAGGAAAGCTATAGCTTTGTTGACAATCTTCTTGTCGACACAAGGTTCGTCAACATTCTGTTCAAAGCCATAAGATTTGATCACATGTCAAACCTTATATTCCAGGATCTAGAAGCTCATTTCAACCCATAAATGGATCGTTTTAGCTTGCAAACTTTTTGCTCTTAACCCTGTTCAATGAACTCCTCTGGTTGAGCCACATAGATATTCTCTTGATGATTGTCATTTAGAAAGGTTGTCTTGACATCCATTTTCCAAATCTCATAATCATAAAAAGTGGCTATGGACAAGAGTATTCTAACTGACTTTAACATGGCAACAGGAGAGAAGGTTTCTTCATAGTCTACCTCATCACTTTGGGTATAAAATTTTGCCACTAGTCGAGCCTTAAAAGTCTGTACCTTACTGGCTTGGTCTCGTTTCCTCTTATAGATTCATTTACAACCAATAGGTTTTACCCCATCCAGTTGATCTATAAGTTCCTAGATCGAATTGAAGTACATAAAGTTCATTTCGAGGTCCACTTGTCTCGGTCTACATATTCATTGTTTGTTTAAAGGTCAATGAATCTTCAATACCATCATCAGGTATGATGACCTAAGTTTCTGTTGAACCCATGTAATGATTAGGTTGTTAAACAAGCCCTCCCACTACGTCGAAGCACTCTCAACACTTGAGAAGAATGTGACTGACCAGAGTACCTGCTCCATCAATAACTTTTGTTAAAGGACCAACTTGATCAACAACTCTTGTTGGTTTATTTGTAGCTTCTTCAAAAATTTCATTCAATAGTAGCTTACTGCGAGGTTGATGATCTCTCACGTGGTTTTCCTTTAAGAATGTAATGTTTGTCTATACAAACATTTTATCATCTTGAGAATAAAAAAACAGACCATCTTTCGTTTGTTTGGGGTATCCTACGATTAGGAACAATTTTGAATGACGTTCCAACTTTTTTAGGTTTTTCACCAACACATGTATCATGAATCTTCCATTCCTAAAGTGACATAAACTACCTTTACTCCCTCTCTATAACTCGTAAGGTATTTCAGAAACACTTTTTAAAGGAATCATGTTCAAAATGTATATTGCAGTCTCTTCTGGATATCCCCAAAATGAATTAGGCAATTGATTATAGCTCATCATTAAATGAACCATGTCAAACAGAGTTCTATTTCTCCTTTCCGATACACCATTCTGCTGCGTTTTTCGAGTAAAGTAAGCTGGGATTGGATTCCATGTTCTATCAAATAGTCTTGGAATCTCAAGTCAAAAACTCTCCACATCAATATGATCGAAGTGTTTTAGTTGTTTTACCCAACAATTTTCTATCTCCGCCTTATACTCTTTTAACTTTTCAAGGGTTTTGGACTTATTGTTGGGGTTGATGCCCTAAAGTCTTGTATCCTGTAGTTTGTAAACAGTAGATAAAAACACCTGTGATTGTTAATATATGATATTTACTTCACATCTTGTTGTTTTGCTCAGTTATTTGTTTGATTGTCTTTACCACAAACCAATAAACATAAAATCCTTGGTTATCTATATGTGACTCAAGCATGTATGTGGTGACATACAAGTGGATCATGTCTTGAGTGATAACCAAAACGGTCTGTAGTATATGAATATAGGAGGGAAACCTTATCCTAGTAACGCTACAGACGTAGCCCGCTTTGTGGAATGGTCATAAGTGTTATGACTTGCCACAGATGGTTTGATCTTGATCATTCGTGTTGGGAACATACGAGCAGGGGCATCCTATACAAAGAGTTTGTATAAGACCTGACCACGAAGTGTTAACGTCTCGTTATATAACACCATTCGATACAGAGACTTTACTTCACTAGGATGACCATAGGTAACAATGACCTCAATTCTGAGTGAGTTGGGAACTCCTGCCATGAGGGCGGTCCTTTTGATATTGATGGGTGCGAGTGGCCAGGTCGCCAATTCAAACTACCATTTGGGATTCGTCTGATTTGGGAGCTGGGAACTCAGCTACAACAAGATGTATTCACTCCTTCCCCGAGACAGGGGTAGAGTAGATAGATGGCTCCCTTAAGGGCAAATTTCGGGGCTTGAACGATGTGGCGCCACATACCTTTTCTTGGCCCGAGAGGTGTTCACACATAGTTAGACTATGTTATATTGTTCATTAGAGGAATCAGTGGTACATAAGGAGTGAGATGTAACTATAGGGACAAAAACGAATCGGCCCAATGTACTTACGAGGATCTGTGAAGGGTCATCGTACTCATGATTGGTTATATTCGATGGGCACAAAAATATATCTGTGGTAAGAAGAGTTCAGGTTTTGTTCTTTAGTGGAATGCCTGACAGTTAATGGATGGCAGATCTCGTGGCTAAAGAGTTTAGTCAGCTATTCACGGACCATTGTAGCTTCGAGACACAGGTTCATTAGGTCACCTGGGTAGCTTGGATAAAGTCGAGAACCAGTGTTTGGTTTAATTTGAAATGTTCAAATTGACAAGAGGAAGTTCAATTATATTGATATAATTGGATGGTTAATTATATATGATATAATTGGCTAAATGTATGAGATATTATTTTGAAGGAAATTAGATACAAATATGATTTATATCAAGTAGAGGAGAAAATACTATAGTAGATATATGATATCAAACTATAGGATATAAATATATATGATTGTATTATTAATTAAATAAATTGATTATTTATTTGATAATTAATCGATTTATTCATGTTCGGACGTGGAAAGTGGGGCTGCGATGGTTATGGTAATCGCGGATTAAAACAATGAAAATGGTTTTCATTTAATTCAATCGTGCATTCGTATTTCCCGCGCCCAAGAAACCGTGAAAGCGATCGCGAGAGCCTATACGATAGAAGCTCGTTCGTCTAAACTAGTCGTTACCTCACGCATTCTCTAAATGATCGTATACATTTTTCCTAAACGATCGTTCACTTTTTCCTAAACGATCATGTAGCTCTACTATATGATAAGCATTTATGCTATATGATAGTAGAGTTTATCTCCCACTTGATTATTGTGTACACGACGTTTTCTCCTCCGTCCTCTACCAAAATCACCAGAGCCCACTCCTTGGGTTTTTTACGCCGAGGATACCCGGGTTTCTCTTGTGGTGGTGTTGTCCCTGCTGCATTGTTCGTGTACGCTCGGATCGTGTTGTTGCAGTCGACATACTCGCCAGGTGCCGATAGATCGGTGGGAGGTATTCCGCTGCTTAACGTTCAGACATACGAAGAGAGTCTTCATCTGGTATGAACCCTTTCCCTTTGTTTTATTGTATTCAGAGCATGCCGATAATGAGTTTTATACACATAACTGTATGTGTTGAATGTATATCGTTTGTGTTTCAGTCACCGTGAAATTGGAGCGATCTAAACCCGCTCATGGAACTCTCGATATGAGATCCTTCACTTATGATGCATTAGGTAAACATAGCCTACCTTGAATAATCATCAATAAAATTGATGAAATATTCATACCCTCCTCGTACTTTGACATTTATCAGACCACAAAGGTCTGAATGCACGAGTTCTAAGGATTCTTGGGTTCTAAGACCTTTTCTTGTAGAAGATCTTTTGGTCATCTTATCCTTAAGACAAGACTCACATGGAGGTAAAAAGTTGTCTTCTAATTGACTTAGGAGTCCACTCTTGACCAATCGTTCAATCCTATTAAGATTAATGTGTCCAAGTCTCAAGTACCAAAAATAGGCATTATGAGAAACTTTTTATCTTTTATTCTGAGTCTTAGTTATTTTAAACATCTCAGTATTCAAAATAGCCTTAGCCTCGGTTGGTTTTAACACATATAAGTTGTTTTCCAGTTTTGCAGAACATATTTGAACACCTTTTCAGCTAATGAACACTTCATTAATAAGAAAAGGTACTTTATACAATTGTTCTAACATACATGTGATAGATATTAAATTCTTTCATATATCAGGAATATAATATACATTTTCAAGTAAAATGAATTTATCTCTAAAAAACAACTTCAAGTCTCCCACTGCTTTAGCTGAGACGTCTTCTTCTATTTCAACCTTGAAAGTCGTCTCGCCCTCTACAAGCTGTCTCTATGAACTAGTTTCCTGAATAAAAGTAAAAATATAGTTAGCAACCCTTGAATCAAGTATCCAGGTAGAGTTATGATTCTCCATTAAACATGTTTCAACAACGAGTAAATCATAGTAACCTTGTTTTGCCTTTTCAGCTTTCCTCTTAGCAAGATATTTGAGATAGCTCCTTTTTCAGTACCCGTCTTCATTGTAGTAAAAATATTTTCCTTTGTCTGCAACTTTTCCCTTGCCTTTGTGTTTTGCAGAAGCATTTTTGTTCCCATTGCCCTTTTTCTTCATTGGAATACTCTTATTGTGTGAAGTAGAAGGTCCAGACTTTTGGGACTTATTGAAAGTAAAAACATTTGCTTCCCCTTCTTGTCCCTTATTCTTCATAAGAGACTGGTAAGTCTGAAGCTCGTTTAAAAGAGTCGTTAGATTGTATTCAATCTTATTCATCATTGCATTTGTCCAAAATTGCAGAAAACTCTTTGGAAGAGATTCCATAATGAAACTAACTTGGCTCTTTTCATCTATGACAGTATCGTTTGCCTCCGCCACGTTGAAGTGGACCACCATATCCAGAACATGTTCCCTAATAAATATTCCTTCCTTCATCCAGGAGTTGTAAACTTACTTGAGAGCATTATACCTAATAGATGTGAACGGTTGTCCAAACATCGCCTTTAATGAATCAATGATCACCTTAGCGGTGACCATGCTCTTCTGTTTTTTAGTCAAGACATCATATATGCTTGCTAAAACATAGGCTCGAGCCTTTTTGTTTGCCCTTACCCACCTGTCATAGCCATCCCAAACATTTCGATTTGTGGACAAGCTAGGAATTGGAGGACATTTCTCTGTTAAAACGAACCTCAGATCATCAATTACTAGTATTGTGTTTATATTTTATTTCCATGTTAAGTAATTGTCTCTATTAAACTTATCGACAGCGAGTAGTTGAATTATCGAGTTAGACATGCTCAAAATATAAATAAATTATACTAGTGCAATGCTATTAAATCTAATTGAGTTTTAGCAAAAATAATAAGGTACCCATATCTCATTAATTTGCAACGATACTTCAGTAAGTCAAAATAACCGCTACTGAGGGATATTCAATTACACCTTCACTGAGTCAAGATGTTCTTGACTAAATACTAATACCATAATAACTCTTATTCCTATAGTATTTAGTTATCACTTTTTGGTCAAGAACTTATTAACACTTAGTAATTTTTTTAAGTGTAACCCGCCATTTTCAGATCTCAAAAATCGGCATCAACAAGTTACTGAGGGGTAGATAATGTTGAAGACGGACCTAAGAGACCCTATCCATTTTTGGGTTTGTGTTGTTCCAATCCCCAAGTCACAACCCTCTAAATGGTTGGTCGCACTAAAATGACACACAGACAAAACCTGGAAATCTCGCAGTGTAATCTAATGGAGGAGACCATAGGATATGTTGACACACTTCCTTCTCCTACTTACTATGAACAACTTCTCCTATTCACCTTGCTCTTGACTCATGCAAACACTTTTCATTTGAATCGGTCGCCTAAAAATGACAGGAATTCGATCATGAATCTCACGGTATGAACTCTTAAAGACGTGTGAGCTAAAATAATATATCATATACATCATTAATCTCCCACTGAAGTGCTCTAGATGGTTTGGGAATATATTTACCTAAGTATATTTCAGCTAATTAAATATAACCTAAGTCTAGGTGTTTATCGAAGTATAACTCTTATACTGGATTTAACCTATGATGTATAAGTGATAAACCTTTTATTACCTTACATCGCTCACACATGCGCATAAAATTGGGTTTAACATAACTCAAGAACTGGCTCAATTCCCAAGTAGCAGGTGTTCTATAAACCATCAATTTAAGTACTTCTAGCCTTAGATAGAATCTTGTCGAGTAAGTTTGTAGCTAAAGTTTTACAGGATGATGACCTATTTTAACTATTAAAAAAAGTTGTCATTTGTCAACCCTAGGTGAGCATGCAGTTATCTTTGTTATAGATTTTAAAGGTCCAGTTCATTTTATAACACTTATAACTTAGACATAATCCATAACATCCATCATACATTTCATAATTTAATATAACAACTTATATTAAATCTCATAAAAACCAACATGCAAACTATATATTATAACACTTATAACATACTTTCAACGCATGCAACATGTTTTCCTATGATGGGATTTTAAATCAACATGGCATACTTTATACACAAACAAAATTTAATTTAATTAAAACATACATTCATAATGAATAATTAATTAGATACACACTGAAGTGAACCGATTTTAGTAACCTAAGCAAGAAAATAGCTAAATTATTACAATAATAAATCAATAACTGCTCCAAACCGCTCCCAAACACTTCGAATTGGCTCGAACAGGTTGACAAAGAGCTGAACCGGATCCTAAAACAGGAAAATAGGCTAAATAATACAGGAAAAGACTCAACTGGATCGAACCAGTTCAGTTGGATAGCATTTCTAGGCTTGTTGAAGAATAGCACTGTGGCACTATTGAAAGAGTGTCGCGGCGCTACTTGACAGAAGCTGCTCTAGCTGGTTTTTTCTATTGTGCCTTGCTTTGATTTCTTCCAATTACAACCTAATTTTAACTCAAATGACTCTAGCAAATTTACGAACCCTTCTTCAACAATAAAGGCCATAAACAAGGAGCCGATTACAACATCTACAATAGAATTGAAGGTAAATCTTGATGCCAAAATCGTAATATATCCACTTTCGTCACTACAACATTCATCACATAAATTAACACCCACCAAGCTAAAATAATACAAATTGAGTGTTTAAATCATGCTCTGATACCAATTGTTAGAGTTAACAAGCACATGCAGAAGCAATCAGGGCTAAGCACTCTAACTACATTAATTTTAGGATTAAAGCATGCATGTTCAAAAGGAAAAAATTAGGGTTTCAGAATACAACCTTTGTAGAAACACCAAATTGATGCAATTTCTTGAATATTTCTGATCACGAACTCATCCTGGAC
Organism: Benincasa hispida; assembly: GCF_009727055.1. Classification (NCBI taxonomy): domain Eukaryota; kingdom Viridiplantae; phylum Streptophyta; class Magnoliopsida; order Cucurbitales; family Cucurbitaceae; genus Benincasa; species Benincasa hispida. The sequence goes on along the minus strand of NC_052349.1, from coordinate 41,909,013 downwards.
CACCACTAGAGTTTTTCTTACTATTTGTTTAGCTTTAGAACGGATTGTGAGATCCAATTTGTGACTAATTTAAAGGGAATTTAGAGAGTATGAGAGTTTGATGTTTATATCTTGAAAGAACAATTTCTCTTCAAAAAATCAAATTGCATGAAGAAATTTTTCAAATGAAAAATCTTATATTTAAAGAATATTTCATGCAAAAAGAAATGCATCTAAGATTGACACCAAATTATCATGCATTTAGTGGGATTAAGGGTGTTAAGTTAGTGGGAAATGTGGGATTTTCCCACTAACCCGAATTCATTTAGAAAATTGAATTTAAAAAATTCAATGTCAAAATGAATTTTAATTTTAAATAAAATTAGTTTCTTTTAAAACGATTTTAAATAAAATTAATTTTTTAAAAAATAATTACACACTTTAATTGATAATATTAAATTAATATCAAATATTAAATTAATAACTAACACCAATCTCGAACAGGTAAATCCTTATTCATGTATGTAATATTTAAATTATATTTAAATATTTTCAACTCTCTAATTAGTTGAACTCGATAATTAAACTTCATAAATATGTCAATTATATCGCATATAACTAACTTATAATTCCCTGACCGAATTTGAATGTTTCAAATTCTCATCATACTTTTCTAAGATTTAGTTTGATATGAGCTGGTAGGAGGCCTAATGAACCTACAGATCATGAGCTCCAACGATCCGAGATTCACCGGCTAAACTCTTTAACCTACTTAACCAACATTCATTAACTACCGAAACACTCCACTAAAGCCCAGTAGCTACACTCTCTTCACTGTAGATATATTTTTGTTCACTTGATTTAAGTATGATTAGTAAGTCTATCATTCATAAGTTTTTCATAATTACAGTTGGGTCAAAAATTTTGTTTTACTCCTGTAATTACATCTTACTCCTTAAGTCTCACTAATCCTTTAATGAACAATTGGTTTGTCCAACCAACAAACTGAGTCCTTCTCGAACCAATGAGAGGGTGGGGCCCCTTGTTCAAGACCCAGAGTCAGCACTTAAGAGAACAACCTATTTACTATCCCTAGAATCAGGTAGGAGTGAGTTCCATCTGGCAAGATTATGTCCCAGCTATCTACCCGGTCTTATCCCTCAAATGGTTAGATTATTGAGTCGGCGATGTTAAGCTAATTTCACCCATGCCGATTAAAGGATAATCCCAAGTAAACAGGAGTTCATAGTTTACTCAAGATTAAGATCGAGTTACCTAGGTAATCGAATTGTAATAGTCAGTCTTCTTAGTAAACGGCGTTATAAAGTAAAAGTGATTATTTCGCGGTCCGGTCTTATGAAAACCCATTGTATAGAACACCCCTATTCACATGTCTCCTCATGAACGATTCAGGATCATATCATTTGTATCAAGTACAAAATAGGTTGCATCCATAATATACCTAGGTTAAGGTACCCAACCTTATCCCTATACTATAGACCGTTTTGGCTATTACTCGAACTTAATCCATTTTATGTTTACATATAAAATTCAAGTATTTATGCTATAGCTAGGGGTCCTTAGTTTATTTGATTTAGGGTTAAAAAGGGCAATTCACATATTCACTAATATCTTTACTGAATAATCTCAATAAAAACTTATTATAATATAATATGTTTAGAGTTTACAAACCACAGTTTAGGATATACAACCCAACAATCTCTAGCTTTCTTTGACCCTTTGCTGAATACTAACTTAAGTGTCAGAGATTCTGTGGTAGATACCACATCGGTGTTTTCTTTTTTTGTCATATAGGTCGTTTTCCTTCCCCGAATTTATAAAGTTACCGTTGAAGGCACGTAAGGGTCAGGTGAGTCCTCCTGCTTGGATTTTTCCATCAATAGCTTCTTCCTCTATGGAATAAAATGAGGGTTGGGTTATTGACTCAAGGGCATCTAGACATATATGTCGTAATCGTTCTATTTTTTTTTTTTTGAAAAATGGCTTCATACGAGCAGTGTCTTTGTTGTTCTACCCAATTCTCGTTCAATATGTGTTGTGTTCATTGGTGATGTCCTTATACTACGAATTTTCTACTGTGAGATGTCCTCTTCATTCTATAGTTTGCATATAACCTCATTTTAATGAGCTGCCTATTAGGGTGCATTTGACATACAAAGTTGACTTAAGTTAAGTTGGTAGTAATTATCTATGGAGAATAATAGTTTGTGTTGTAATAATTTTTTGTGTTTGAGGTGTAGATTTGAGTTGAGTTTGTAATAATTGTATTTGTTTGAAGTGCAAAGTTAAGCTCGATTGAGTTATAGGTATCTGGTGTAGTGAAACACACCTAAAATGTGCATTATTTGCCTTAGATTTAGAATTTTTTTTAATATGATTATATTAGATTTGATGTCATTTGTTAGTGATTTTTGGGATTGTGTTTGAGATCAAGATTGAGAATAAAATAGATGAATTTTTCCCAAGGAAGTCAAAATTGAACCAAACATCGACAAGAGGAAAAGAAAAACCAAGGAGCTACAAAAATAGGGTAGTGCCATAGTACCAGTCACAGAAGACATATGTGCATAGAGGCAAAGCAACAGTGTCGCAGTGCTACGATAAAATGTCGCAACGCTATCCTAGAGCATCGCAGCATTATTTTAGAGAAAAAATAGTTATTTCTGGAAAAATTTTGGTTATTTATCTTAGATTTTTTGGTAGTCGAATTCATTCTATACACATGCAATTAAAGAGCCTTTGAGAGTGTTTGAGCATAAAAAAAGTAGGGAGATTTTAGAGCTTGATTTGGAGGCAGTTCAAGATCCTAGGGTGAAAATTAAAGAGATTCTGATATGTCCAATTGACGGGAATCATCACGATAGTAGTGTTTCTCTTTTCTCTTTATTCTCTTTACTTTTTCATGGTTGTTGTAATGTATAAGAGTATGCTTCCAGCAATGATGAGTGACTAAACGTTTTAATTCTAGGATGTTGATGAACTTATTTATAGATTTAAGTTAATGCGTATTATTTTCTATGAATATCATGTTCTTCAATGTTTTCTAATATTATCATGCTTAATACATTGATTAATCCTCAATGCATGTTAAATTAAATATTCAATTTGAAAGTTTGTATGTTTAATTGGATCTACAATATTGGATTGTTATCAAGCTATCATGCAAATAGTTAAGTTGGTATTGAAAGTTGATCATGACTATCCTTAATGGTATACTTCTTAATTGTTTCATGCAATTAGTGATCAATTATTTTTTCGTGAGAAAATATTGTTATTGAAAGATAATAATCCAAAAAATAGTTTCTAGACTTAAGCATATTATTAACATAATAATCCATATGAAACTTGCATGGCTTAATAAAGTTATTAAGGAAACGAACACCCTTGAATACTCTGTCTCTTGAATTTCAAAAGATTTCTTTACTTTGTTTTTGTTTAGTTTTAAAAATTAAAATCAAATAGTCATAAGTTCAATCCTTAGATAAAATCGACACAATTCTAGAATAGTGATCGACCTATTGCATATGAGAGATATAAACAAGATAAATATGGTCTAAGTGCAAGCATACACTATCAATGGAGTAATAAATCCTAGAGTATTCCCAGAGTCGAATTCCACAAGTCTAATACCAACTTTAATATTATTAAGGTAATGCAATCAATGTAACCGAAGGTAACCAAGTGCAGATAAATAGTGATTTAGGCTAGAAATTGATAAAATTAGTAAACAAGAGTGATGAATAAGGTTTCAGTTATGTTTCAACCAAAAGGGCAGTGTACCTTGGGCAATGTCATCACGTCACATATGGACAGTGAGTTGGTCATGGACAGAAAACTCCTCCTATTTGATCTTGTACCAAGTTCCTTTAGGAGCCCTAAGCAGCTAATACCTATATTTTTATGGTTAGATGAATCTTAGGTTAATTTTATGCAATTTCTTTACTTTATGGTTTCCTTATTTCTAAGGCTAGCTACGTGACAGTCCTATTTTTAGGCTCTTAGTCCCATATTCCTTTGTGACATCTATTTATATTCTAACCTTCTTAGCATTAAGATTTCACTAGATTGCTGAATAAGTGGAAAATTTAACTTAATAATATTTATCAGTAAACTCAACTAATGAAATGCATAAACCAAATAGGTATGAAGCATAAGCACTGTGCCAATCCATAAAACCTTAAGGTATTCACATAACTGAACTCGTTAAAGAATTTAGCTCATGATTATAAACAAATGAATGGATTTTATTAGATCAATAACCATGATTACAAGATGCATGTTCAACAGGTGCAATGTAAAGAAATTAGAAAAGTGCATAAATGAACTAAGAAATCCTATATAATATGATGATGCCTTAAGGAAATCTCTCACTCTTGTAATCTTTCCCTATGGTGATTCTCCTTTTTCAAGGATGAATCCTATCTCTCTACATCTTTTTATAGGGTAGGGATGACCTAGAGCTCTCAAACTTTAGAGGAACTTTCATTCTTAAAGCTTTCTAACTGGGAAGTTTAGATTTCGTCCAAGGATGGCTAAATTTCATGGATAGATCATGGATGCTTCAAAGAGGAGGCTTTCCATCCTTTTATAGGCTCCAATCGCTTGAAGGAAGGCCAAAAATGATGCTTCAGGTGTTTACTAGGAAATTCCAACATTGAAAAATAGCTTTGGACCATGAGAATAGCAACTGTAGATGACTGGAAAAAAAAAATTGGATTTTAGGGTTTTGATGCGAGCACATCGACTCAATTTCTTCAAATCAATTAGAACTTCCTACCAAAGTTCATAAAATAATCAAGGTTAGTAAGATCAACTTTTGAGACCAAAAATACCTTGATAAGACCATTGAATCCATTTAAGTCCATATGATGGCATAAAACACATGTAAATGACCATTTTTACTAAGTAAAAGTATAGAAAAATCATTCTAAAACATGCATTTCATGACATGCATCATACCCTCAAACTTAAGCCTATGCTTGTCCTTAAGCAAACAAAACATCACGAAAGATAAGCAATAGTAGTGTTACGCATTCTTAATCAATTTGAGAAGTGCAAAGATAGTAACTTTCAAGAGAGGTCTCCAATCTAATGTCGTACTTGCTCAAACTCTAAAAAATCTCTTAAGAGTTTCATTTAAAAGATAGCTCAACCTTCATCAACTATCTATCCAAATGCAAACTAATGTTAGCCACTAGTCATGGAACTTAGTGAGATTTTTCATGAGTCATTTTTCCAAAGCTAACTAGAGAGTACATCCCTAAAACATATACTTCTGTTGGGCTTCCTAAAACTTATGCTTTTGCTGGGCCATAAGGCTTTTACTTTGCAAGCCCTTTATTCTTTTTAGTTTTTCTTTTCTTGCTCTTGCCTAGGAAAGATCCTCAGTGTCGCCTTCGTCCTCATTTCAACTTGCTCACATGAGTGTCATACGAATCATCTTACTATGAGCAAGGCTCACACTTGAGACAAACACTCACTCCCCTCATTAACTATTTTGCTACAAAGGAAAGTATGAGTGTCATGCTCGCCCTTAGGTACATTGAATAACTTAGAAAGGAAGAGTATTATTCTAGCTTTATTTTTCTTTATTTTTCTCTCTCTCTTTTTTTAACAAACCTATCATACATATAAGCATGACTACGTTCTTATATTGATGAAGATTTTGAATACAAAGAAAAAGGGATACAAAAACAAGATGATGGCTATGGCTAGGTTGCAACAAATAGAGCTAGGCTCTTCTAGTGGGCTAAATTGTTTGAACTGTTGGGGTGGATGCCCTAAAGTCTCATGTCCTATAGTTTGTAAACAGTATGTATGAATGCTTGTGTTGTTAATATATGATATTTACTTCACTTTTTGATATTATTGCTCATTTACTTGTTTTATTTGCTTTACCACAAACCAATAAACATAAAATCCCTAGTTATCTGTATATGACTCAAACATGTATGTGATGACATATAAGTGGATCATGTCTTGAGTGATAACCAAAATGGTCTATACTATATGGATAAAGGAGGGAAACCTTATCCTCGTAATGCTATGGACACGGCCTGCTTTGTGGAATGGTCCCAAGTGTTGTGACTTGTCACAGATGGTCTGATCCTGATTATTCGTGTTGGGGACATGCGAGCGTGGGCATCCTATACAAAGAGTTTGTATAAGACCTGACCACGAAGTGTTAACGTCTCGTTATATAACACCGTTCATGACAGAGACTTCACTTCACTAGGATGGCCATAGGTAACATGAGCTCAATCCTGAGTGAGTTGGGAACTCCTACCATTGAGGGCGGTCCTTTGATTTGTATGGGTGCGAGTGGCCAGGTCGCCGATTCAAACCTACCATTTTGGGGATTCGCCTGATTTAGGACCTGGGAACTCAGCTACACAAGATGGAATTCACTCCTTCCCCGAGGCAGGGATAAGTAGATAGATAGTTCCCTTAAGGACTGATTCTAGGGCTTGAACGATGTGGCGCCACAAACCTTCTCTTGGCTCGAGAGGTGTTCACATATAGTAGAACTATGTTGTATTGTTCATTAGAGTAATCGTGACACTTAAGGAGTGAGATGTAACTAGGGAGCAAAACGGTAATTTGGCTCAGCTGTACTTACGAGCATCTGTGAAGGGTCATCGTACTCATGATTGGTTATATCCGATGGGCACAGAATTATATCTGTGGTAAGAAGAGTTCAACTGTTGGTCTTTAGTGGAATGTCTGACAATTAACGGATGGTGGATCTCGTGGCTAAAGAGTTTAGTCAGCTATTCACATACCGTTGGAGCTTCGAGCCACAGGTCTATTAGGTCCCCTAGGTAGCTTGGATAAAGTCGAGAACTAGTATTTAGGTTAATTTGAAATGTTCAAATTGACAAGAGGAAAAGTTCGATTATATATGATATAATTGGATTGGTTAATTATATATGATATAATTGGCTAAATGTATGAGATACATTATTTTGGAGGAAATTAGATATAAATATGATTTATATCAAGTAAAGGAGAAAATACTATAGTAGATATATGATATCAAACTATAGGATAAAAATATAATATGATTATATTTATTAATTAATTAGTTGGTTAATTATCAGATAATTATGCCAAATTTCACGTTCGGACGTGGGTTAGTGAGCAACATCGGTTATGGTAACCGATGGGTTAAAATGAAAAATATTTTCATTTTTGAATCGTTCAATCGAAAGTCTGTCATTTGCTCAAAAGATTTCATAAGCGCGCGTTGGTGAAAGAAAATGATCGCTCGAGAGCCTATTGATAGTCGCTTCTCCGTCTAAATGATCCTCTGTCTCGCGTTAAACGATCTCACACTCTCGCCTACACGATCGGATAACTTCTATAATAGATCGTATAGTGTGCCTATTTAACTAAATAATCATATACCTTTTTCTAAATGATCGTTTAGTAAATCCTACACGATCGTGTAGCTCCTCTAGACGATAAGCACTTCTGCTATGTGATAGTGTCGTTTTCTCTCCCACTTGCTTATCGACTACACGACTCGTATTTCCTTCGTCTTCTACCAAATTCACTAAAGCCCACCCTTTGGGTTTTTACTCTGAGAATACCCGGGGCTCATTAGTGGTGGTGTCGTCCCCGTTGCGGTCATGAGTTTGCGTTGATCGTGTTGCTGCAGTCGACGTTTCCACCGGGCGTTGGTAGATCACTTGGAGGGTTTTCGCTGTGTTAGAGTTTTGAAGTTTGAAAATAGTCTTCAACTGGTATGGAACTCTTTCCCTTATGTTTTTGTTGTTCATAGCATGCCGTTAGTTAGAGTTTATTTGCATAACTGTATGTGTTGAATGTATAATGTTATATTTCAGTCACTGTGAGATCGAAGCGATCTAAACGTGCTCATAGAACTCTTAAATATGAGATCCTTCAACGAACATGCAGAAGACTAGCCTAAGAATATTTTTCACATGCAAAAAAATGATAACTCTTGGTTTTGTACATTTTAGGGTTGATAGCAAGGCATGCTAAAAGGAGATATGCTTAATTGTCATCATCAAGGACTACTTTGCACACACACACACACACACACACAAAAAAAAAAAAAAATCATGCTAAAAAACTATTAACAATAAAAAAATAAAATAAAATCTATCTATCAATATCATTTCCAACAAAACTAAACCTAGCCAATCAAAAATTAAAATCTAACCTAAACAATGGATAATAAAAATAGAAACTAAAGCAAACTATGCATCTTAAATAATTAAAAGGAACAAACAAGTAGAAGGAACATGATACTCCCTTAACTCTAAGTAGGTGCATAATCATCAATTTCATTGTCTTACTTTTCATCCAAGGGATCATGAAGAAGATGTCCAGGGAAAGGTGAGCCTATAAGGTAATAGTATGGCCTAACCAAGCTCAAGAACCACTTAAATATGTCATCTCTGGCCCTTGCATATGCTTAGTAGGCACGAGATTGTGCCATAAACCTCTCTAGTCACTCAATCATATAGCCTACCACAACTATGGCATGCATAGAAGAAACAACAACACCAGATGGCTAGTGTGAGGCTAATTTGGTTGTAGTACTAGGCACATAGGGAGGCATTTAAGCTATTAAAGCATGGACCTGGCTTTCTTGTCTCAAGTTCTCTGGTTCAAGTTTAGGGGAGGAGAAAGTGCCATCTATCAGAGGAGTCATAGTCATAGGAGCAAGAGGAGATATCATAAGTGGCAATTTAGTGGCGGATGACTTATTTTTCTTAGAAGTTATATTCCATTGCAACTTCTTAAATCAAGCCAAGATCAAATGTTGGATTGACCTTGCAACGTTCCTCTTCATTAGCCCCTACCACTATTGAGCAAGTGCAAAGTTAGGTGATGAGTGAGAAAAAAATATTATCGTCCCCAAGTCTTTAGGCCACACTTAACCATTTCCTGGTGAATGATACCTCTAAGATTAATGAGAGGATTCTTCATATGTTGTATAATAACATGAACCAACTAGATAGGTTCCAATGTCCAGGCAAAGAAGATTAGATGTGCAAGTTAAAGAAGTCCTTGTATAGACTAAAGCAGTCCGCAAGGCAGTGATACAAGCGATTTTATAGTTATATGGTTGGACTTGGCTATAACAAGAGTCTGTATGATTGTTGTGTATATTATAACAAAGCTAATGATGGTATGGTTTATTTGATTTTATATGTAGATGATATATTCATAGTTGCAAAGTTTAAGTCTGATATTCAGAAGTTAAAGGATTTAGGTGCTATTTAGAAAATTTTAAGTAAGAAGATCTATAAGGACAAAGATCAAAACAAGATTTTCTTGTCACAAAAAGGTTATATTCATGAGATATTGTCTAGGTTTCGTATGTCATCAACTAAGCCTAGATACTCTCAGTACTGCAAATGCTCGTCTGTCATCTATACTTTCACCACAGTCTAAAGTTGGGAAGGAGTATACGTCTCGAATTTTGTATGCTAGTGAAGTGGGAAGTTTGATGCATATTATGGTTTGTATTAGGCATGATCTTTCTCATGTTATTAGTGTTATCGACAGGATCATGGGTCAACCTAGAAAGGAAAATTGACAAACTGTTAGAGGATTTTTCATTACTTAAAAAGTACGTCTAATGTTGGTCTTGTTTATAGGAATGATATAAAATGCTTAGTGACTGGTTATTCTAATGTTATTAGGAGTGTTGGGGTTGATGCCCTAAAGTCTCGTGTCCTGTAATAGTTTGTACGAACACTTGTGATGTATAATATATGATATTTACTTCACTTCTTGATTTTACTCAGTTGAATGTTTTATTTGCTTTACCACAAACCAATAAACTAAAATCCCTGGTTGTCTGTATGTAACTTAAACATGTATGTGGTGACATACAAGTGGATCATGTCTTAAATGATAACCAGAATGGTCTGTACTATATGGATATATAAGGAAAATCTTATCCTGGTAACGCTACGGATGCGGCCCGCTTTGTGGAATAGTTGCAAGTATTGTAACTTATCACAGATGGTCTGATCCTGATCATTCGTGTAGGGGACATGCGAGCGGGGGCGTTCTATGCAAAAAGTTTGTATAAGACCTGACCACGAAGTGTTAATGTCTCATTATATAACACCATTCATGACAGAGACTTCACTTCACTAGGATGACCATAGGTAACATGACCTCAATCCTGAGTGAGTTGGGAACTCCTGAGGTTCTCTACGAAATGAGGTATGGAACGGAGCCACCCAACTAGCGATTTCCATCTTCCTGAATTGGGAGAGCAAGAACAAATCTCTCTTTTTTTTGGGAGGCATGGTATCGAAAGAGTGACCGGAACCTGTCCCTGACCTGCTCGTGGAACCTACTTTCAAATTGAGGGAAAAACCGTTCTCGAAGAAGCATGACCACATTGAGGGCGATCCTTTGATTTTCATGGGTGCGAGTGGCTAGTTCGCTGACTCGAACCTACCACTTTGAAGATTCGTCTGATTAAGGAGCTGGGAATTCAGCTACACAAGATAGAATTCACTCCTTCCCCGAAGCAGGGGTAAGTAAATAGATAGCTCCCTTAAGGGCTGATTCCAGGGCTTGAATGATGTGGCGCCACATATCTTCTCTTGGCCCGAGAGGTGTTCACACATAGTTGGACTATGTTGTATTGTTTATTAGAGGGATCAGTGGTACTTAAGGAGTGAGATGTATCTACAGGGGTAAAACGGTGAATTGACCCAACTGTACTTTCGAGCATCTGTGAATGGTTATTATACTCATGATTGATTATATCCAATGGACATAGAAATATATTTGTGGTAAGAAAAGTTTAGCTGTCGGTCTTTAGTGGAATGCATGACTATTTTGCTTAGATGACCAAAGTAACTCAATCTTAATCCTGGGCTAACTATGAACTCCTGTTTATTCGGAATTATCCTTAGATTTGCATAGGTGAGGGTTGGCTTAACAGCACCAGCTCAATAACTCTCCCATTTAAGGGGTAAGACCGAGTAGATAGTTAGAGACACAGTGTGCAAGATGGAATTCACGCCTATCTAATTTAGAGATAGGAGGAAGGTTGTTCTCTTAAGTGTTGAATCCAGGTCTTGAACAAGGGGTCTCACCCTCTCATTGGCCCGAGAGGGATCCGGTTCAGTTATTAGATCACAAACTGATTGTTTACTAAAGAATCAATTTAAGGAGTAAGATGTAATTTCGGGGGTAAAACAGCTTTTGACCCAGCCATTATTACAAACAACCTGTGAAGGGTCAACTTACTGGTTATGGTTAAATCAAGTGGACACAAATATTGTTGGGGTTGATGCCCTAAATTCTCGTGTCTTGTAGTTTGTAAACAGTTTGTACGAACGCTTGTGTTGTGTAATATATGATATTTACTTCACATTTTGTATTTTGCTCAGTTGCTTGTTTTATTTGTTTTACCACAAACCAATAAACATAAAATCCCTGGTTATCTGCATGTGACTCAAGCATGTATGTGGTGACATACAAGTGGATCATGTCTTGAGTGATAACCAAAATGGTCTGTAGTATATGGATATAGGAGGGAAACCTTATCCTGGTAACACTACGGATGCGGTCCGCTTTGTGGAATGGTCACAATGTTGTGACTTGTTACAAATGGTCTGATCCTGATCATTCGTGTCGGGGACATGCGAGCGGGGGCATCCTATACAAAGAGTTTGTATAAGACCTGACCACGAAGTGTTAACATCTCGTTATATAACACCGTTAATGACAGAGACTTCACTTCACTAATATGCCCATAGGTAACATGATCTCAATCCTAAGTGAGTTAGGAACTCTTGCCATTGAGGGCGGTCATTTGATTTGTATGGGTGCAAGTGGCCCGGTTGCCGATTCAAACCTACCATTTTGAGGATTCCTCTAATTTGGGAGCTAGAAACTCAACTACACAAGATGGAATTCACTCCTTCCCCGAGGAAGAGGTAAGTAGATAGATAGCTCCCTTAAGGGCTGATTTTGGGGCTTGAATGATGTGGCACCACACACCTTCTCTTGGGCCGAAAGGTGTTCACACATAGTTGGACTATGTTGTATTGTTCATTAGAGGAATCAGTTGTACTTAAAGAGTGAGATGTAACTATAGAGGTAAAACGGTAATTTAGCCCAGCTGTACTTACGAGCATCTGTGAAGGGTCATCTTACTCATGATTGGTTATATCCAATGGACACAAAAGTATATCTGTGGTAAGAAGAGTTCAGCTGTTGGTCTTTAGTGGAATGTTTGACAGTTGTGGCTAAAGAGTTTAGTTAGCTATTCACAGACCGTTGAAGCTTCAAGTCATAGGTTCATTAGGTCCCCTGGGTAGCTTGGATAAAGTCGAGAACCAGTGTTTGGGTTAACTTAAAATGTTCAAATTGACAAGAGGAAGTTCGATTATATATGATATAATTGGACTGATTAATTATATATGATATAATTGGCTAAATGTATGAGATACATTATTTTGGAGGAAATTAGATATAAATATGATTTATATCAAGTAGAGAAGAAAATACTATAGTAGATATGTGATATCAAACTATAGGATAAAAATATAATATGATTATATTTATTATTAATTAATTGGTTAATTATATGATAATTAAGCCCGTTCGGACGTGGGTTAGTGGGGCAGCGTCAATTATTGTACCCGATGAATTAAAATGAAATCGTTTTCATTTTGAATCATCCGTCCAAAAAGAAAAAGGGAGCCCGCTAGTGAAGGCTAATCGATCGCTTAAGAATTTCGAGAGCCTATACGATAGTCACTCTCCGCCTAAACGATCGTCCACCTCACGCCTAAACGATCGCACACTATTTTCTATACGATCACATAGCTTCTCTAAACGATCATAGTATATGCCGAGTTTTCTAAACGATCATATACCATTTCCTAAACGAACGTTCAATAAAACCTACACGATCGTGTAGTGTCTTCTAAATGATAAGCATCGTGCTATGCGATAACGCCTTTTTCTCTCCCACTTGCTTATCGCCTACACGATCTGTGCTTCCTACGTCCTCTACCAAATTCACCAAAGATCACACTTTGGGTTCTCACTTCGAGAATACCTGGGGCTCTTTTCTGGTGTTGTCGTCCCCGTTGCGGTCGTGAGTTTGCGGTTGTGTGTGCTGCTACGTTGACGATTGAGTAGAGGTTTCCACTACGTTGAGTTCCAAAGTTTGAAGACTATCTTCAACTGGTATGGCACTCTCTCCCTTGTTTATTTTGTTATTCATAGCATGCCTTTAATTGACTATATGTTTGTATAACTGTGCGTTTGAATGTATATTGTATATTTTGGTCATGGTGAGATCGGATCAATCCGAACGTGCTCATGGAACTCTTCGATAAGAGATCTTTCAATTATCTACAGTGAAGTGAAAAAAATGCGATCTTTGTTGTCTAATAGAACAAAGACTAATACCTTAATTGAGTCAGTCAAGATCAAATTTGTTTATCAAAGTGCTTCTCCGATTGTTCAAGACTTCTCTTTGAAACTGAGAAACAAAACAAGATCATTTCGTTCCATTTTTAGGAACTGGATCGGAAAAAAGAGGGATTCCAGTTGTAAGATATCTAATGAAACCGTCGCTGGAATTGAGATCTCATTCAAAGAGAAAGATATCAAATATCTGGAGTTTCTTTTTGTATATTATATGGATGATCAGATCCGCAAGGTAAGCAGCTGAATTCTTTCTTGATCTATGAACCGACTTGTCTCATTGATACTACTAGGAATTGAATCATTATGGTGGCAAGGAAAAGGGAATGGAAAGGTTGCTCAATCAGGAATTCCCCGGACAATCTGATGATATACACTTGTGATGTCAGAGAAGAGTCCAGAAGAGGAGAGGATCAGGTATATCATGGCGAATTCTTCAGAAAAAATTATGTCTTCCACAATGGAATCTGATAAATGAGATTTCGAGTAAGTGTTTACATAATCTTCTTCTATCCGAAGAAATGATTCATCGAAATAATGAGTCACCATCGATATCGACACATCTGAGATCGCTACAAAGATAGTTATTAAATCATTAGCACCGCATAAAAACATTCCTTCTAGAGTAGCTGTTAATACGAGGTCTCCGGAATGGAATGACTTTACTATCGATTCATTAGTAAAAAACCTTCGCCAACTTTTGAATTGGCGAAACAAGAACTTTATGTGAGAGTTGAAGCCCCCAAAGGAGAATTGGGCATTTTTTTTTTATAGGGGATCAGGGTGGTGAGATGTTTGGGATAAAAGCCCCATCTCCCTTCTAAAACGTCGAGAAAGCTCTACGAGCTTCCCCTTTGCTCTATAGAAATGGATGGAAATGCCCGCCCGTTCTTCCAAACGCGTCTTGGTCTTGGAGCAAGAACCTCCGCCAATTAATCTCAAATCATTGGAGCTCATGATTTGTAAGTCCATAAGGTCCCTCTACTAGCTCATAAAATATGAACATCTTTGATGAGTACATTGAGTGATGTTGAAATGATTCAATTTGAAGTGTTCAAGTCGAATTTCAATTTGAAATGTTCAAAACTAATTTTAGGGTTTTTTCAATTTGAAGTATTCAAATTGTAATTAGGGTTTGTATAATTATATTCGATATTATTAACGTTTAATTTATCGAAATTAAACGAAACTAAAGAGTTTATAATATTGAAATATTGATTTAAATATTAATTACATGAATAGGATTCATGTCTAAAATTAGGTGTTTGGTTAATTTAATATTTGATATTAAATTATTATTTAATCAGATTTGTTTAGTTAATTAAAATCAAAATTAATTTTCATTTTATTTTTCAATTTGAGAAATTGAATTTTGGTTTAATTAATTTTGAATTAATTAAAATATAAAATGGAAATTAATTGTTGAAAATGGATTTATCCATGTTTTTGGAGAAGGCTTCATCTTCTCAAATCTTACACCTAGCCTATTTGTAACTTGAATTGGAGGTGGCTTCAGCTGAATTCTTGAAGTGCCTGCATGGATAAAGATAATAAAAACTCCAATTTGATGAGATTTTTTAAGTAGATTGAACAGCTAAAAAAGGTGTTCTGTATAATTCTTCTTTTCACCAAAAACCCTTACCAAATCCCTTGACAATTCATTTCAGTTGTGAGTTCCACAACTCAAGTTCAAGATTGAGAATAGTAGAAAAGATCTCTTGGTGGTTCACTGTAGATTTTGAACTGAGATTTCGTAAAGAGTAGCTTGGATTTGGAAGAATTCAACAAAGGTATGATGTTCATGAAACCCTCTTCTTGAAATTTGTTTTTGCATGCTTTTAGAACTCAAATTAAAAGTAATTAGAGTGCTTATTGATTTTGAATGCTTCCGTTGTACGATTATACATTCCATCAGTGAGGAAAGAGTTCAAGGTCGGTCAAAAGGTACTGCTTTTCATTTCACTCCTCCAGCTCATACTAGATAAGCTTAAGTCCAAATGGCTTGGTCCATTTGAAATTATCAATCTTTTTTCCTAAGGTGCAATTAAAGACTGGAAAGGAGTTCAAGATGAATGGGCACCGTCTCAAAATCTTCAATGAAGAGGATGTCAGCCTAGCTCACTCGAGCTTTGTGTTGACATCACCCTCATTCATTTGAGCCAATCCTCACCTAATGTTGAGCGAACAATGATAAAAATTTGTGCTTCTTGGAGGCAACTAAGCATCAAATTTATTTTCTTTCATTTCTCTTTTTTATTTCTTCTGTTTATTTCTTTTTGAACAATAAGATAAAAGAAACAAAACACAAAAGAAATAACTAAAAGAATGATGGACTATTCTCTTTCTTTTTACAAGAAATTATATTTTTGGCTCTTTGTCGAGAGGCTTTCCCCAAATTTATGCTCGATTCCAAATCCAAGGGAGTTTTTTTTGTTCTCCTAGTTCCTCTCTTTTTCCTTTCGCGTGAATTTTTGCTTAGATATACATCAAGGACGATGCATATTTTTAAAGTTGGGGGTGAGTGCGATGCATGCTTCCTATTTTCTGATTTTTTGTTTGCATAATATATACCATACATGTTTTTTTTTTTTTTTTTTTGGGATAGCTGATACTTGGAATAAGTGGTATAGTTGAAACAAAACTGATGAAATCTTTTTTATAATTGAATTAGTTCTTTTATACATGAAATTCTCTGGTTAGTCTTGAGCATTTGAGCTCGGATTTCTGTGATCTAGATAATTTTTCATTGGTTGCTATTAATGGAATATGAATCTCTGTGTTGAAACTCTATCTGAATGTTTGGTTTTGCATGATATGGTCGCTCTATTTGTCATTTCCTTTGATGACAAGTCGATGATGCACTACACTGAGTTTTACAAAAAAAAAAAAGGAGGGGGGGGGGGGGGGGGGGGGGGGGGGGGGAAATCTTTCATGATTTTGAGCTCTTTCTAAAAATTCTTTTCATGAAAACTCATGCATAATGAACCTAGGTCAAAAAAAAATTCTTTATAAGGCCTAAAGAGTCTTAGAAATGGGTTATCCCTCTTAAATTTTTGTTGTCACCTCGAAAGGCCCACTTTTAGCTTAGGAGTAATATTTAGTACCTAAGAGCAAAATTAAACAATGAGAAAAAAAATGTCCTAGTGCGAATAAAAAAAAAGGAAAAGAAACAAATTAGTTGCTTGAAAAAAAAATACATATATAAAAATGAGGCAAAAACTAGCCTGCCTACAAAAAATAGTGGCGTGTGTGCATAGATAAAGGAAAAAATAGCTACCTTCACCGTGTCTAATTAGGGTTTGCGATAAACAGAGTGATTAGGTTCTCGACAGTCGAGTGTGAAAGCTAACCCTCTAGGTAAAATTAATGCGCTCTATGTATTATGCGTGTGAATTTTAGGCACTCTTGGCTAAGTGTTGCTCATTGATTAGCAAGAATGGTATGTCTTGGGCTAATAACCGAGTTAGAGTAGAGAGAAGATGAAATGGGAGTAGGATAAAACTTTTTCGTGAATTCTTTAATTTATGGAAAAAGTTTTCATGGCCTTAGTGTTCATTTATACATGAGTTTGATTGCAAAAATGTCTTTTACAATGAGCCTCAATTGAGTGATTAATTGAATTTGGGTTGTTATGTGATTTAATGTATAGCTCGAAAGATTGTTAAGACTTGAGGGGACCGTTAAATAAAGTGAACAGTACCTTATTGATTGCATGATTTAATGTTACAACCTTGCTCGGGACGATCAAGAACTAAGTTGGGGGTGTTTGTTAACTCTAAAAAAGAGCTAATTTTATGTCCTTAATCCTGCTTATTTGAATAATTCTTATGCTTTATTTATCTTATTTGTAGGTAAATCCATCCCAAAGAGCAAGGTGTTGCTGAGATGAAAATCGAGCAAAAATGAAGCAAAAACGGGTGTTGGATGCACCGTATTTGTTATCTACGTTTTACCGATGGTTTAAAAAATCAAGCCAAATTTTGAAAACTTAAAAAGATAACTTTTAAAAACTTGTTTTTGTTTTTGGAGTTTGGCTAAAAATTCAACCATTATACTTTAAAAAGATGCAAATCAATGTAAGAAATTGAGAGAAAATAGACTTAATTTTCAAAAACAAAAAATAAGAAACAAAATAGTTACTAAACGAGACCTTAGTAATCCTAAATTTTTCAAATTTTTAATTATAGGTTTTAACTTTTATTTATCTAATGTTTACCAGACAAGTTAACTATATTATTCAACAATTAATCACATACAACATCCATCTCCAACATGATCATTAAAATAATGCAAAAAAAAAAAAGAAAAAGAAAAAGAAAACTAAGGGTATTTGTAAATACAGCAATGGTTTTCTGAAATTGCGAATAAAGCAAAAAAAAAAAAAAAAATTGAACATGATTCCCAATTCTTTTATTTTTATAATTTTACCTCGTCTGTATATCAGAAGGTATATCTGATATACTTTATATTTTGGTATACCAATCAATTGATATAAATTATATTTGGTATATCAATTAACTAATGTACTTTATTTAAAGAATATCATTTATATAAATGATATAGGATGGTTTTAATTGTGTTATGATCGATGTTATTTGTTTGATTATGATCAATATTATTTTTATTTCTTTTATGTTGATATAGAGTTATTTTCACTCAATTAGTTTAATTTTGATGTTGATGGTATATGTTAAAGGCATTAATTTTGTCAAGTGATATACCAAATATAAATTATAATAGTTAATCTATTTTATTTCAATGTTTGATATGATTTTAATGGTATATGAGTTATATTTTATTTGGTATATCGATTGTATAATAAATATATATATATATATATATTAATTGATTCATATACTTGATTTAGAAAGGACAAAAGACATATCAATGATATTGCTAATATATCAAATATAAAGTATATCATTTAGAATGATACTTAAAGTTTTGATTGATATACCAAATATGAAGTATATCATTTAGAATGACACTTAAAGTTTAACATTGAGATTTCAATATATATTATTACTAATTCAAAATGAATTGCAACTAGATCACTAGTGTATCGATGGTATATCAATATGAGCTAAAATTCAATTTCAAGTATATATATTATTAGTGCATGAGTAGTTATTATTAGGCATTTATTCAAAATTGATTTAAAGGACAAGTTAGTTTATCAATATTGTATTATTGCTCATATAAAAACTAATTTCAAGTATATCATTAGTGTAACAATAGTATATCAACATTTCTTCAAAACAAAGTTTTAAGTATAATATTGGTGTATTAGTATAATGTCAACATTAATTCAAAATTCATTTCAAGTATACAATATTGGTATATCATTAGTATACCAATACTTCTTAAATATACATTTGTTCAAGTATATCAATTCTATATCAACATATGTTCAAAAATCAAATTCAAGTTAAAATTGGTGTACTAATAGTTTATCAACATTCATTCAAAATGATTACTAACAATAATAGGTTGAACCATTAAAAGTTGATTATAATGTAGTAGAAAAATATATTCTATCACAAACAAATAAATAAACTAAGTCCACAAATAATAGTAAATGAAAAAGCACTTTTTAACCAGTAAATATAGTTCATGATGAGAAATTTGGTATATCCATTGTATAACTAATATATTTTATGTTTCTTATATTAGTTTATTGATATACCAAATATAAATTATATCATATGACTTCTATACCAGATATAATGTATATCATATATACTATCGATATGCATGTTGATGCACCAATAAGAATAAATTTGGGATAATAAAAATAGAAATATACTTTTATGATTTTTTTGCTATATTTGCAAATTTTGATGAATTATTGCTAAATTTGTAAATTTAACAACTTTTTTTTTTCTTGCTATTCTCACAAGTGTCCCTTAAATAATACATTAAATTAAGAGTCTAGAGACTTAATTTTTTTAGACACGTTTATAAAGTATGAGAAACTTTAATGGATACTATTTGGGAACTTTTTTAATTAGTTTCCCAATACAATGATTATATAGACACAATCTAAACAATTTTTTTTTAGTAAATTTTGTTATTTAATCTAGGGTTTAAATAATTATATATTTTGATTATTCCCTTTCCTCCAAAAAGAAGAAATCTACCAACATATAGGGAGGGCCTATTTAGCTCCTAATTCCTAAATATACCTTTTTCACCCTATTTTTTTTACAAGTCAACAGCATCATGAAAAGTGGTCTATAATATTGTAGTTTTGTCTCTAGACTTAGAAAAGTTTTTGGTAGATGCCTAGGAATAAGTTTCTTATTACACACTGAATTTTCATAGAAATATTTTAATAAATGTAGCCAAAATGTTCATTTTCAAGATATGAAGCAACAAATTCAGAGAAGATTAATTACGTGTGAAATACATGCATGTGAGGTGGAGTTTGAATTTCTGACTTCCTAATCAAATATATACATCTTAACTAGTTGAGTTATATAAAATTGACATATATAATTAAATTATTCATTAAGGATGGGAACATATGTATTATGTTGATGATAAGAAAAAAAAAACTTACGAGAAATAAGAATACATGATCAAGATTTAGCTAGCTTTTAACACAATTAAAATGCATAATTATGATCTAATTTATAATCATTAAAAGAGCAATATATGATCTTCCTATCTATGTACGTAATTTCATGACAAATTCCCCATTCATTTTCTAATCTCAAAATTACCAACTTTTTGATTAGGGCTTGTAGTGATTTCTTATCACTAGCTACTCTCCATCTTGTAGGCAATCTTGCTATAACTCATTTTCCATAATTGATCTCACAAAGTTCAATCTTTATGCGTATGATCCTTGAATTGTGAGGCTATTTAGCTTACTTTTATATCTAGTGTGAGAGCAAAAAATCTATCTCCACTTAGATTATACCCATATTTAATTTTATTTCTCCAAATAAAAAGTAGTCATTGAATTACCATACATGTAGCNTATTAATATTTACTTCCAATTTACAAGTGACTAGGGACAAGTGACAAGTGTAAGAAATTAAAAAAGAATCAAGCTAGCCAAGTTAATTTTACTAGAAAATAATGTGTTTTTATTTTTATTTTTATTTTTGTTTTTATTTTTATTTTTATTTTTGTTTTTATTTTTATTTTTATTTTTATTTTTATTTTTATTTTTATTTTGCGATACTTGAAAGGGAGGAAGAATAGAACCTTTGACTTCAATATTGATAGTATATGTTTTATGTCAATTAAGTCATGCACATTTGAATGAAAATAATAGTATAGTTTCTCTTAGGTCATATTTATACCAAAGTAAAAGTAATAAATGAATAGTAATATGAAAACATTGAAAAGTGGACCCCAATAAATTATGTTTGTTGTTGTTTATCTTGTGTTTTGTACTTGTACTAACACAAAGGATCCACTGTTCTAATAAAATAAATGCAAATTGATTGACGAGTAGAGGATGATCAATCCGTTTGTATTTCGAAATTACATGATCATTATCGTTAGCGTTATCATTGCCGTTAGTAGACTATTACAATCTAAGAAATATAAGTTTGTCACATTTATTTTTACCAATATCGTTACTGTTACTACTTAGGATGAAACGAACAGTAAATGCGACAAATTAATAATTATTCTAAGTAAATGTAATAAAAAAAACAATCCAATTATACTTGTAAACTTAGTCCATTACGATTGATGTATCAATAGAATTCCATTACGATGCTTCATTATGAATTGATAAAGCGGACTTAGATCAATTTATTTGTTAAAACTCATGAGTCAAACGGTTCACATTACCTAATATATTACCTAGGATTCACCATGTGTTTGGTAAAAAGGTGAATGAAAAAGAATTAAAAATCACTTAAATTTGAAACATTTGAAGCTCCAAAAAAAGGAAAGTTTTTGGGAGAAAAAAAAAGCAAGGCATGTGAAATAGCAAAAAGGCATAATTTGAGGAATTAAAAGCATTCACCGAATTTTTCATATATTACAAAATAAGTTGTGGTCACTACTAATGAGGAATGACCAAATGCGTTCACAATCATGCTTGTAACCCTAACCGAAAGCAACCAAAGATTTCCTCTTTGCCTTGTGTTTCACACTAAGAAAAAATAGCATCTACCTATAAACAATGGTCCTATTTTATAATAATTTCTCTATAATTTTTTAGTTTTTGGTTTTTGAAAATTATAACTTATAAACATCATTTTCACCGATTGATTTTTATATTTTGTTGTCTATATTGTAGGAGTCTTTTCAAAATATAAATCAAAATTTGAAAACTTAAAGAAAATATAGTCTCTGTTTGGTAACCATTTGGTTTTTTTTATTTTTCTTTTTTAAAATTAAGCTTATTTTATCCACATTTTTTTACAATGATTTACATCTTTCTTAAGTATACAATAGTTGAATTCTTATCAAATCTCAAAAACAAAAACAAAAACAAAAATTGAAAACTATTTTTTTTAGTTCTCAAAATTTGGCTTGATTTTTTAAACCATTCGTGAAAAGTAGAAAACGAAGGAATAAATCTGGAGGTGAAAATAGTGTTCATAGGTTTAATTTTCAAAAACAAAAATCAAAAACCAAATAGTTACTAAACATGGACATAGTTTTTTAGAACTTGTTTTTGTTATTATAATTTGGTTAAGAATTCAAATGTTTACATATAAGAGATGAAAATTATGATTTAGAAATTAATTGTGAGTAAACAAGCACAATTTTCAAGAACCAAATGGTTAATTACCAAATAGTGTCTTTGTTTTTAGCTTTATGTTTTTGAAGTTTATGTTTGTTTTCTTTCAATTTTTCAATTATGATTTTCACTTTTGGTAAAGAAACATTCGAATTCCTAGCCAAATTCTAAAAAAATAAAAAAAAAATAAAAAAAAAAGCTAGTTTGTAAACATTTGTACAAAGTGGATAATAATACATAAAAACTTATAGATGGATAGTAGTATTTATAAGTTTAATTTTTAAAATCAAATACACCAATATAAAATAATTATCAAGCGAGACTTATACTTTGAGTTTCATTGTAATTTATTCTTTATATATGAAAACATATTCACATGGTAGCTTTTTTTTCATACGAAAATTATTGTTAATATTATTATTTAACTAATTTTAATTAAAAAAAAAACTAATTTCAAACCACTGAATTTAAAATTTATTATAAGTACATCAACGAAGATAATTGAAAATGAAAAAACTAAAGTAGAATAAACGTCAAAATTGATGAACCAAAAAGGAAAATTCTTATAAATAAAAAAATATTTATATTTTTTATCGAAAAATTTTATACTTTTAAAATTTTTAATTATAAAGTGTAAATATTNAATATAAAAAATATTTAACATTTTATAGTAAAAAATTCCAAAAGTATAAAATACTTTTAGAACTTTTTGCTATAAAGTGTAAATATTTTTTTTTTTATATTTAAAAAGGTCCCAACCAAAAAAGCATTTTTAATCTGAATAAATACTACTTAACTTTTGCACTTTCATCTCTCTCTTAGAATCTAAAATACGTTTATCTTTGGCTCTCCTAATTTTAATTTCTCGATTTTAATATGCATATCAAACAGCAACAATTAATGAACTTATAATTAATGCACAAAACTATATATGGACACATGGTGAAGTTTGATGAATATATGAATTTGGTAAAGCTAATGGGTCATGTATTGCGGAAAGAAATGGAAAATGTGGAAGAAATTTGTTTGCTCTTTTGATTCAAAAAGATAAAGGGGATTTGTCAACAAAGGAGAAAAGAAAGTTGAGATATGAAGGATTGTGTATGTTTTTGAGACCCATGGAAAAAAGTAACGCTCGGGCGCAGCCTCTCTGTGCATCCTTTTCAATCCTAAAGAGAAAAAATAATATTCTAAAAAATAAAAAATTTATCACATAACTACTTGTAATTAGACATTTAGGTAGACTACACAAAAGTGGATACAGTCGAGAATACACCAAATATTTTTCCATGGAAAAAGTGAATCCACATGAGCTTTTAATATTTAATCATATATAGCTTTACCCTTTTTAGACTATATTTATTTTTTTTAAAAAAAATAGTTTCCGATCACCCTTCAGAACAAAATGGAAAAAGGGAGGAGATTCTTGAACGAGGAAAATGATCCACGTTTCTATGAAATATATATACGAATCATTTCTAGATTATAACTAAACATTTTTATGAACAACAAGAGCGAGTATAAATATAATGTAGAATAAGGTATTTTGTTTGGACTTTTTCCTTAAACAACTTCTTTTGATCTTTCAGCTTGAGTATGGTTTCTTTTCTTTTTAGTCAAAAGTTTCACAGGTTATATGCTTAATTTTCGTTTTGAGTTCAATTTTCATTTGGTCCATCGATTTCAAAGTATTACATTTTTATTCTTAGGTTTTAAATTTAATCTTCATTTAATTTGAGATTTCAAGATTTTGTACTTTTACCATTGACTTTTCACTCATACTTGCTTTTAGTCCTTTATGTTAATTTTACTTAATTAAAATTTATCATTATTATTTTATATTAACTAAAAGTAAGCATTAGTGAAAATTCTAACGTAAAATTGTTACATCTTAAAACTTAAAAAGTAAATAAAAAGTAAACTCAACTCAAAAGTAATAATGTAATATATTGATCAAAGAGAGCATAGCTCAACCAATATCGATATATATTAGCAATAATAATAATAATAATAATGTAACATGTTAAAAATTAGGGACCCAAAAAAAAAACTAAGCTCAAAATTCGAGAGTAAAAATATAACGTTTTAAAACCTAAAGATCAAGTAGAAACTATATGCAAAAACTTAAAGACGAAAAGACAATTTTCGGTGTAATTCATTCTCATACTTTTAATTCAGTAAAATTACCCCTAAATTTAAATCATGGCACTTATTACGTTTAGCTTCATGAAATGGTTGCAATTAAGTTGCATATCTAATTGTTTTATTGCAACAATTTTCTTCGAAAAAAATTGTTTAATTGCATTAATCTGAGGGCAAATTTTCCTTGTAAATACACATGTTGACAAATTCAAACATGAAACCACTTGATCAAGAATCCATAGTTTATGTCGATTAAATTATGCTCATAGATAAATCGATGGTTTAAAATTTGTAGCATAAAATAGATGGTGATGTACAATTTTAATTGTCAATCATTATAATAGTAGTTGGACAGATAATAAGACTTTTGCCGATGACTTCAATAACTTTAATAATTTTATTGATCTGCCATACTTAATTGAGTGTCTGTTTAGTTCTCGAACTTCAAAATTTTACGGTTTCACCATGGTCGATAGTAATTAACATGTCTTGCTTTTGTATCAAAACTACAAATAATATGAATGTACTTTATTACGCGTGTGTATACATTATTCCTCTTCCCTTGATTTTGGTAGCTAGAGCACTCTGATGAAACCCTCAAATTACTACCTAGCCAAGACAGATTGGTAGAGATGAGAAATAGGTCAAACGAGAATACAATGACTTGTTATTATGAAATACAGGCGCCCATTGAAGATTTCTGTGAGTAAAGGCAAATCCCAAAGCAAATCCAAGGATAGATTTCTTACCAAAAAGAGTACCAAATGAAATGAACCGATGTGTTGGTGGACATATCGTATCACCAGCACTTTAGTAGGAGGGCTAGGGAGCAAATCTGGCAAGTATTACAATAATTGGTGTTAGGGGAAAATCACTCTTTTGGGTGGTAGCAAAGATATCAAGATGGGGACCTCCAAGAGTTTCTCATAAACTTACTGTTTTCTCTGAACTACTTCTAAGCTGGGTGGAAATCTCAACATATTAAGCCACAAGGTCTGTTTTTTGAACTTCTAACTAATGGCAACATAAATTATAAGACAGACTGACAAGATTCAGCAGCATGAGAGAAAAATCAAACAAGTTAAAAAAGCTTACCTCATAGCTGCAGACAGAAAGGCCAGCGAAAAGAAAAAGGAGACCTCTCGAGTCCTTGTTGCTTTTGAAAAGAAATTTGTTGCTCCATCCAAGAGCTAAAACAAGTCAATTTTGATCAAATATAAAATATAACTTTCTCTCTATTTGAAACAACTTGTTTGAGATGACTTGCTAAGTGGCTTAAAAACTTTTATAAGCACTTTGGAGTCATTCCAAACAAATTCCTGAGTAAACTGCTAGTTTTGTTCTTTAGAAGATACCACCAAAATGATTTCATTGGCTATGCATTCTCTTTTCTTTTCAAGAATTAGAAGGGAGATACCGTTCCGTTCCATATTAAATGACAACCATGACGGTCAACAGTTAACTTGTTGTTTTGTGTGTGCGTGTGAGAGTTGGGGGGTGTTGTGGGACATAAAAATGGTGAAAAGAGCTTCACTGGAAACGGTAACTTCATCAATTATCAAAAAGAATTGAACTGTAGGGGCCGCTGCTGAGTTACTTCTGTTTAAAATAAACTCAACAAGATATTGTGTTCTTGGTTAAGAAAACAAAAGTGTAAAGTCACGCGTAAGTAACTGAGTTAGAAGCGTAGCAAACTAATTAAGCTTCTGCTTATGCATCGGTGGAACAGCTTTAGACAGCGTCCATTGCTTTATATTGGAGAAGACCGCAAGGAAGGTGAATTGAGAAAAGCAAAGAAGCATAATTACTGCCTCAAAGAGAAAGGGATACCTCTCAGGAGGGCGCACCACCAAGTAAACAACGTGGAGAATAAGTGAACACAGAGCACATCCGAATAAAACCCCACCAGAACGAAACGCTCCCCCTTTTTGCTTTCCTTTATTTGATGCATTGATAATAAGGAAGGTAAGAGCATAAATGGCAAGATATGCTTGAACCAGTTTGTCTCGAACTACAAGAGGAAACATTGAAAGCAATGCATAGTGTAGAAAATGTATAAATAATGAAGGTTCATCCAGAGCCAACATGCTTGCAGGAAGAAGAGGCAGAAGAATAGACTTCTCATGCACTGCAATGTTATCCAGAGGCGGTAAATTAGACTTTCTTCATAATAATATCATCCTAACTCATAGAGAGAGAGAGGGAGAGATAGAGCAAGTACCTTGAAATGAGAAAAGGTAGAATGAGAAAGAACTACATAGAAGGCCATAGAGAAACCCCTGGTTACTCGGGACATGAATCTGTTGAATCATGGAAGGTAAACATGTAGACAGTGTAGCAGTGAAGCTGAGAAATTTCAGTAGTTTCACTGAAAATAATCTCTTCCACTTAATAAGAACAGATGTGGTACACCAAAAGTTCGCCACATAATCTTCATATAATCCTCTATCAAAGGGAGCAAGACGTGATAGAACCTAAGCCAACCAGACTTGGATTAAACTTCAAAAAAACAGAACGGATGGAAACACACCCGGGAAAAAAATCTGGACATAGAATAATGTACTACCAACACGTTAGATTGTATTGTCAGAATAATTAGACTACAAATCTTAAGCCATGTTTCATTCCTGCCTTCGATCCAAACAAAATCCACAAGAGTTCAGTGGTAGAATAGAAACAATGTTTTGTTTTAGTACCCACCCACCAAATACATAGTCCAAACTTTATTTGATAAGATAGATAAGACACCGGTGTGTTTTGTTATGCTAAAAGGGGAGTATACATGTAACTTTCGGGAGATCCTCAGAACTCCTGAATGTCTAGAAAGGGCAATAATCTCTCTTTCAACACAAGCATATCATATATCAGTTGAAGCCCATCTTCAGCCCAAGTTTGTTGATTAAAAAAGACGATAGTTTTCAGTTTAATGTGGATTATCAAGCCCTTAATCATGAGCACATTCCAGAGACAATTTTGAAGAGATTGAAGTCATCTTCTGCTACATGTAAAAAGCCAGGGGAAAAGGTTGAAGTTTGCTTTAATATGGATAAAGAACATTATATTGACACTTCAAGGTATACTGGCAGAGTGACAAATAATGATTACGTTATTGAACAATTCTTCGTACCTGCAAAAGGGCATCAACTGAATGAAGGTATGGCAACCAAATAATAGCAAAAGTTCCCAAGACTACGAAGCCCAATTTTAACACTTCAACAATGGGGTTTCTACGCCTCATACATTTTCCAAGGAGATGGCTGAAAAATGCTGGAGCAAAATATGCACTCATCTGCAAGACATCAAGTAGCTTTAGCATTCGCTCTAGTTAAGGTGACTACACGAAGTTTCAACTAATTAATTTAATAGGTCCTCACGTTCATGACCTAAAAATTAGTTGGGCAAGGTTAAAAAAGATAAAAACTGAACAGTTAACTGCTGGAAAAATATAAGATATTTCCAGATGTATATATATTATGTATTTATTCTACTGAATTAATATGTCAGATCAACACAACCAATCCAACATAAACTGAAACATACACGTCATTGACATGAAAAATTCTATGTTCAGTATTTATCGCACAAGAAGCAGATAGAGGAAAAAAGTAATATATAATGCTTAGGGATGAGAAAGTTGAAACATACCTGCTTATGATTCAGAGCAAGAGTAAATAGGAAACTACCCAGAAGATCTTTATCCGTACATATGGCAGCAATAGCTCCCACAGTGAGGCCCAAGCTTATACAGTTGTACTGTGACAAAAGAGAAAAGGTGAAGAACTAACATGCTTCCAAATTTAAAATTTAAAAAAAAAAAAAAAAAAAAAAAAAGAGAAAACCCATGGAAAACACAGCTATTCTGTAAGTAATAACCTGAAAATGACCATGATCAATTAAGATGAGGCACGGGTTGATGAGAAGGATTGCAATATGCCATGCTATATCACTTTTACGAAAGCTGGAGTTATCACTAAAATATGCAAGAACAAAACAGAAAACTGCAGGAAAGAAAATCAGCACATCAGAGGATAAAACCGTCCATCTCATAAGAAGTTTTCTGCAAAGAAGCCAACAAAAGGTAGAAAACTTAAAATGTAATGAAGTTTGAAGAAGAAAATAGTGATTGATTTATTAAAAGATGCAAAATATAATCATACTCACCCAAAATAGGACTCGTAACCTCGCGAAGTAAACAGTGAAACTGAATCTGAATCAAACAACTTGAGAAATAGACCATGAATGAAACTCTGATAGGCTGTAAGGGGTGGATAATCAAGTCCCCAATAGTTGAGGTCATTAGTGGTACTGTTCCGATACCAATCCTTAGCTGGGAGGTTGATGGTGATTTCCATCCAATGCCTCTGTGCCTCATAGTCACCATACTTCGGAGGGTTTCCCGCACCTGAGTAAGGATGAAGGGAGACTGCCACTCGAACCAGCAAAGCAAACAAAGATATGGACATAAAAATAGCTTTAACTCCTTTATGAATCAACCACCAACAAGCGTCATCATGGTTGTCCAAATCAACCTTGTTCTTCATGACTTTGCTTCCTTTAACTTCCCCCATGACTTGTTAGAGAATCTGCATGCAGAATCTTAAAGAAAGAAGTGTGTCACATTTTGGGCCGTATCCTTTCTATAGCTCCAAATGTCCAAAATTATTACGAATGCAATATTGATTCCAACTTAACCATAAACAGCTCTATCAATGAATTTATTTTTGCTTTGATAACAAAGGATGGAAATTATCTTATGGCCTCTAATTAGAATGTCCTTTATACTTGCGTATGTAACTTTAGCTCTTCTTTTTTTTCTATTTTATAAAAACAACGTTCATTGAGGTAAAAAAAAAATGAAAGAATACATGGAGATTATAAAAATAATAATAATAATAAATAAATTAAAAAAAAAAAAAAAGCCACAAAAGCACCACCCCTCCTGCAAAATCACACCTATAGAATAGTTACAAAAGGTCTTCAAAATCGAAGCCCACAAGAAATATGAAAGTGGACAAGGGACTAGACTTCACTAGGGTCCTTGTCCACCCCTCGAAAGATCCTACCATTCCTCTCCCCCCCACAAAACCCACAAAACCGCACACACCCTAGCTAACCATAAAAAAAGCCCCTTCTCCCTTGAGGTGGATTGAGGAGGAACTCCACAATCATAGTACTGACGTCCCCCTGACGAACAAACGAAAAGCCAAACATCTGAAAAAAACGCTCCCAAACCGGACTAGCAAACTTGCACCGCCAAAGAATATGATCCAGATCTTCCTCCACCTTCCGACAAAGAATACAGCAGAATGACTCGAAAAACGATGGGAGCTTCCTAACAAAAAGGTCCATCGTATTCGCAGGGTCATGTAAAACTTGTAGGAATCTTAATCTTCCAAAGAACCGAAAAGACTGACTCACCTAAGGGAAAAGGATCCACAAGGCAATGAAGATAGGACTTACAAGAGAATCCCTCCAAAGGATTGGGCCTCCAAACCCTCACATCCCATCTCCCACGCCTAAAAGAATGGCCCCCAAGCAACACAAGAAGAGAAGCCAAATCGGTCGCCTCCTTATTGGATTGGGGGCGACGGAACCCAAAAGAGAAGGAACAGAAGCTCCCTAAGCAAACAAGAAAATCAGCAAGTAAGCAACAACGTGATTTTTTTAGAGACGACAAATGAAAGAGTCTAGGATAAAGACCACAAAGAGGTCTCTCTCCATCCCAATGGTCCTCCCAAACGTATCTCTCCCCTCTCCCACCACAAAATGGACTAAGTCAACAAACGACGAGAGCTCTTTCGAAATACCCTTCCACAGATTCCGGTAGGTGCCTTTAGACCCCTTTGCCAACCACTCGAATGGATGGGGTCCATATTTGCTAACAATAATCCTATGCATGGGCTCGGAGGAGAAGCGCCATAACCATTTAGCCAATAAGGCCTTGTTTCGTAACCTAAGATTCTCGATCTCAAGGCCCCCCTATCAATAGGCTTCTCAATGACATCCCACCTAACCAAATGGGAACCCATACCTTTCCCTTCCCTTTAAAAGTACATTTCAAATTTTCTATAGAATTTGGTTAGATGATCCAAAGTGATTTTGAAAATTCTAAAGATACTTTTAAGAAATATAGTTAAAGTGCTTCTAAGACAAGGACTTAATTAGTACTTCTAGAAGTACACTAATAAAAGAAATGTTTTCACTTAAAGTAAAATTTGCAAGTTATCCCAAAATCACCCTTGGGGAGAGATTTCTCTATACTGGCCTTTAGGACGTATCCTTTTTTATCATAAATAAAAACAATTGGAAATCATCTTATGTAGATATGATATGCAATACAACAAAAAAATTTACATATATAACATGTGGAGTTATTACCAATAGCCCTTCAAAAAAAAAATTCCTTGGGAGATTGAATTTTTTAGAAATATGTTCGTTTAACATAAGCTTACATTACAAACCTCAGTGCAAATTCAAAAGTAACATAAACATAATCATTCAATCTACCTACACTAACATTAGACTTCTGGAGAGATTAGTTATCTAGAAATATGTTCATGGTATCATTTGGAAATATGCTATTAGCCATAAGCTACGTATATGTTTGGGAGTGATTTTGAAATTGTTAAAATCACTTTTGTGATGTTTAAAATTACTCCAAAACATGCCTTTAATCACTCAAAATTAATTTAATATTAACTTTTACACTTTTAAATGCAATTTTCATAACATCAAAATTGATTTTGAATTAAAAGAACATATTTTGGAGCAATTTTGAAAATGTCAAAAATGATTTTAAGCATTTTAGAATCATTCTCAAACATACCCTACATCTTTATTTGCAATTAATTGGTCCATTAAGAAGCATAAACACAGATACGGATATAGGATATGGATACGATATAATACGAAATGGTGATAAGCTAATTGTGCAGAAGCACAGATACTTCTCAGTGTGCAGAGAATTGATATCAGATACAAATATGTCCAGATACGTGGCAGATATGTGTCTGATACGTGATTTGAAATATCTGATTTTTATAGTTCTTTTTAATTATCAGATACGTGTATCTACTTTCAAATACATGAAGGGGATACGCTGGGTCTTTTTTTTTCCAAATTAAAGCCCAATCACTTAAAAAGCCCAACCCACAACCCATGTTATTTAAAATTCCACTTAAAACTATCAATCCAAAACAAAGTAGATTAAAAATGATAAAAACATATAAAGTTAAAAGAAAAAACCCGAAACGTAATTAGATCTTCATTCTTCTCTTCTTTCTCACTATCTAAATCATGATTCACACCCCCCTTTATCCTCAACTTCATTCTTCAATCTTGATCTTCTACTTCTTTCCTACCATCTGCTCTAGTCGCTCAACCACAACTCAACATCGCTCAACCACCATACACTAAGGAAGAAACAAGGGAGTAGATTGCAGATTGATATTACAACAAATTATCCTTTCTTTGAGAAATTCACTAGGTTCAAAACCAATTTCGGAAGGAAGGCGGGCTTCTAATGAGGATAATTATAGGATAATCAGTATATTTTAGTTAATATTTAGTTTAGTTCATAATTTAGACTAATTAGGGTTTAATTAGTTATTATTTTCATATTTCCTTGTAAGGCTATAAATAGCCACTTTAGGTTTGTAATAGGGAGCTTCGAATATCCATTTGAAGATATAGAACATTTGGTTCTTTTGAAGAGTATTCTCTCATCTTTAAGGGATGGATTTCCCCTACTTGACCATGAATTTGGCCTAATACCTTTTTCGTTGGATCAGCTTCTCTAATTTTTTTTTTTTTTTTTTTTTTTTTTTTTTGCTATTTCAAACAAAAAGGAAGCTTCTGTCCATCATTGCTCGGACTTTGAAAACCGAACTTGGCATTTAGACTTCAGAAGAGGCCTCTTTGATGGATAATTTAGTATTGTGGAGAAATTGGACTTGATCCAAGTGGGGAATGACCTGGACAAAATCCTTTGGAATATAGATGGTTCAAAAATGTACTCAAGCAAATCAACCTTCCAAAAGCTTTCTTTTTGCCCGACAAAGTTTTTTAGAAAAAAAAAAAACCTGACTAGCTTAAATTGGAAACATAAAAGCCCAAAGAAAGTTAAGATCTTCCTATGTTCCCTGACTTTTCAAAGATTGAACACTGATGATAGATTGCAAAGAAAATTCGAAGACTGGGCTCTCCCTCCTGGGTGCAGACTTTGTTTAGAAGAGAGTGAATCCCTTGATCATCTTCTTCTTCACTGTGATTTTACCTCTTGTGCTTGAAATTAAATTGCTGGTATGTTCGGCATTTTGTTTTGTCTTTCCAAGAAAGTGGATGATTGGCTGTTAGAAGGGTTGTGTGAATGGAATTAGAATGGTAAAGCAAGGGTAGTCCATAGCTGCACCTTTAGGGCTCTCTTGTGGCAACCATGGAAAGAAAGGAACGCTAGAGCGTTAGCAGATAAGTCTTTAAGCTTTTAATTTCTTTTGTAACTTTGTACAAAAATCAAAATACAGCCTCTTGGTGGATCGCCTTGCACAAAAAATTCTTTTGTAACTACAACTTGTTAATACTTATTAGCAATTGGCATGCTCTTTTTTTTTTTTTTTTTTTTAATAGAAACAACTTTCATTGAGAAAAATGAAAGAATACACAAGCATAACGATAAACTCAGCCACAAAAAAGGAACCTCCCCCTATAGGAAGGGACTTCAGCTATGCAAAATAATACCTATAGAATAGTTACCAAAGGCCTTTGAAGTCGAAGCTCACAAAGAAACATGAAAGCAAACAAGGGACCAAATATCACCAGGGTCCTTATCCACCCCACTAAAAATCCTACTATTCCACTCACCCCACAAATTCCACAAGATCGCACACACCCGTGCTAACCATAAAAAGTCGTTTGCGTGTTCTCATGTTGTAGTCTTTTGGGAGGAGGCTTTCTCGACCACCGACCCATAGGTTGTTCTCTTTCTTACTTTTATAAGAACTCTTCAATTCCATTGCTTTCACTCTCAATTCCAAGCCCTTGTTCTTTCCAATTAGTGTTTTGTTTCTACTTTACTACTTTTGCTATTTTTTCCTTTTTTTTTGGGGGGGGAAAACAACTGCTTTCATTGAGAGAAAAAAAATAAAAAATACAGAGGCATACAAAAAACTAAGCCTGCAAAACAAAACCCCTAAAGAAAGAGTTTCCAACTAAGTAAGATGTTACCTAGAGAATAATTACAAAAAATCTTCGAAGCCAAGACCCAGGGAGAAACATGGTACCTCACCAAGGACCAAACTTTACTAGGGTCCCTATCCACACCTCTAAACACTCTATTGTTCCCCTACTACCGAAGATCCCACAACAGAGCACACACCCCACAAACCACAAAAAGTGCCCTTTTTCTTTGAAACGTGAATGGAGAAGGAACTCTTCAATCATCAAACAAACATTTCCGACAAGCAAGCACAAAATCAAACTTCTCAAAGACACATAAACCTCGCAAACTGACACTCCCAGAGAAGGTGATCTCGGTTTACCTCCACCTTCCAAGTCTCCGACAAAGGATACGACAAAAAGGACCTACTAACAAAGTCATCTTTCTCATAAGCTTATTCATCGTGTTCACACGATTGAGCAAAACTTGCCAAAAAAAAAAAAACTTAACTTTCTTTGTAATCTTAATCCTCCATAAAATATCAAAGGTCAAAGGATAAGGATCCATTAAAATCCTAAAGAAATACTTAGAAGAGAGTCCTTCTAAGGTATTAGGACAATAGGCACGAATATCCTATCTCCCAAGCGTAAAGTTGAAGTTGAAACCTTCAGCCCAAGTAAAAAGGGAAGTCACCTCCATCATTTCCCTATTGAACAAAGGACGACGAAAACCAAA
Organism: Benincasa hispida; assembly: GCF_009727055.1. NCBI lineage: Eukaryota > Viridiplantae > Streptophyta > Magnoliopsida > Cucurbitales > Cucurbitaceae > Benincasa > Benincasa hispida. The sequence continues at coordinate 41,874,820 of NC_052349.1, read as the reverse complement.
GGAGATAGGCACAGAGTTCCTCGACCAAACCAGAAAATCTTACACATGAAAATTTTTAAAGGAGAACAAATGATATAACCAAGGTAACGCAAAAGAGAGGGGGGCCTATCCCCCATCAATGATCTTCCCAAAAATACGTTTCCTTCCTTTACCCCACAACACGAGATGGGAGAAGGAAGGGAGCTCAAAAGAAATATCTTTCCAAAGATGTCAATATAGTCTTTAACCCCTTTCGCCACCCATTCAAAGAGATGGGAACCGTGTTTACTTACAATAATCCTATGCCACAAAAATTCGGGCTCAATGGCAAAATATCAAAGCTATTTAGCCAACAAAGCTTTGTTGCGTAACCTTAAATTTCCAAGCTCTGACCCCCATGATTCATAGATTTCTCCACCACTTCCCAACTAACCAGATGAGAATCATTCCCTTCATCCACCCCTTCTTAAAGTAAGTCTCTCATGGGCTTCTCCATGCTCTTACAAACCAAGACAAGCGCATAGAAGAGCAAAAGGTAATAGATAGAAATTCCACTGATCTTATTAGAGTAAGACTAACAACTCTGAAGAAAAATTTCTTTCACAAGACTAACCTCTTCCTTATCTTCTCAATGGGACCATCTTGAAAAGTGATAGCTCTCGAATTACCTCCGAGAGGAAGACTGAGATAGGATGAAGGAAAAGAGTCAACCACACAACCAACCAAACCAGCGCAACTATTAAGCTTCACCAGATCACAATTAAACCCTGATATCTCATCATCTTCTTAGTGTTGAATCATTATCTTTTGACTTCATAATCCAAATCTATTTTAGAATTTATTTCTGCTAATTTGTTCCACATCCATGATAACATTCTTGATACATCCTTGGTATATTGAAAAATCTAAACATAACGTTAACGCAATATGATTGTATATTATGGTATTAAAAATATGCGTATTTGCTTTGAGCTATCCTCATTTTTCCTTCCAATCAAATTGTTAGCTTCATTAACTTCTTGCTCTAACTTGATTCCAAAGTCAAATTCTCTCCTACTTTGTTAATAAAACCAACAATCCACCACAAATACAAATTCAACACAACACACTTATTACCCCAAGAGTTAATAAGTCATCATTAAACAAAATTCATATATACTCAAGCAAGATATGTGTTTCGTATCGACAATTATCGCAATCTCATGCTTAACTCAACATAAGCGTACACAAATAATGTACTCACCATCCGTACTAAGCATTATTGAACACATTACACTTTTCCTATTTAGTCACCATATGGTGGTCGCTCTCAGGATCCACCATCCGTACTAAGCTTTATTGAACACATTACACTTTTCCTATTTAGTCACCATAGGGTGGTCGCTTTCAGAATCCACCTTTAGTAATTTCATCATCTCAACATTTCCAACCATACCAAACTCTATTGAATCTACTGCAACCAACACCCCTTTCAAGCATAGTGATCCTTGGCCATTTACCCAAGACCTTACTACCAAATCTTTAAACTCTTTTGTGGGTGGTTCAACTGTTGACCATTTGTACTCGAGGCACATACACCACAAGTGACATAATGATATTCACGTGTTTCTCTTAACTCACCAATAACAATGTCAAAAGTCACAGCCCAAATCCTACAATACGCTTTCAACCACACACTCAAGTATCCACTACAAGAAAACTCAACATGTCAGCACACTCACTAAGTGTTCTATATGTAACACTTGCAATTTCATGCGTGATGTAACATGAATAAACAATTCCACAAAGATCTAACATATAAAATATTTCCATTCAACATTTTTGCTTAAGACATTTTCACTTCAAGCAATTTCAGTTAAAAGAAACGTAGTTTCAAAACGTACAACTACTTTTATTCAAATCTCATTCATACATGCGACATACAGTTCATCATAAAAAGAGCATATCATTTCACACGCATAAACCTAGCCAACTCCAGAACACAATTCCCAACCTAGAATTAAGGCAAACCAATAGTAATAGCTACTGACCTTCAGGAGCGACTATGAAATACTAGTGGATCTCCCCACAAAGGTTCTTAGCCTCAACCTGTATATTTTTCAGAAACTAGTACTATTTTAAATATCCCAAATTCGTAACCAAACCACCTGGAAGTCGTTAACTTACCTAAATCGACGTCAAAACAAAACACCCAAACAAAATCCAGCACCCAAACGACCTCAAACTTCCAAGGATCAGTCTAAAACTACACAAACAAAATTCCGTACATTATGATCTAATTTACAGAACTTAAACAAAGTTTGATACACCAGCTAATCGATCTATACCCACTGAAACTTACCGAAACAGCTCAATCTCTCGCTGAAAGTGTTCGAAAACGTTCGAACCTCAGAAATCTGATCTCGTTGGGTCGTGAGTGTTCGAATCAAGAATCATTCAGAACGTGGGTCACGAGTTTGGAGGGGTTCAAGGTCAGTTAAGGAAGGAAAACGCCGCTGTCGGGACTGTTGAAAGAAAACCGTCCACCAATAGCGGCGGCGACGGTGCTGCTTGCGGTGGCCTGAAGGAGACCCAAGAGTGAGGCGATGATAGAGAAAGAGAGAGAGAAACGAGGAAAACCCCAGTAGCTGAAAATGGCTCCTGGCGACGTGAGACTAACGGACTTCGACGGTGGTAGCCTTTTGCGAATTCCCCTGCCGAATTTGGCACGATTTCAAATTAAGAGCCATTGTGCAGAGAAAAAAATGTTTTTCAGAAAAGTGTTTCATGTCGTGAATTTGAGGTGCATACCTGCAATATGAATAGGAAGAAAATATAATATAATAATAAATTAATTAATTAGAGTAAATTAACAAAATATAAAATAAGAAATTTATCTAAATTCTTCATTTTCTCTAATTTTTATAAATTTTGTCCAATGTGTCCTACAAAACCCATCAAATGTCACTATTTATAGACAATTTAATACATAGGATAATGGATAAGTGACACATGACCAATGGACACTAATAATGGGCATCTACATTACACCTAATTTAACATATTTATAATACTCCCCATTAGATGTTTATTATATATGAAAAAGGGTACATATTTCATATAATATGCTACTCTTAAAAAAAATACAGTATATTTACTCCCCTTCATGGAAACATTACTTGAGATCTTTGAATCGTCGCATTTCAATATTGTGTACCAGTTTTTCAAAATTTGCGGTAGGTAATGCCTTTGTAAATAAGTTTGTCTGGTTATCTTTCGAAAATTTGTTGTATAGTGATGTCGTCATTTTCTTCGAGATCATGAGAGTAAAAAGTTTCGATAAAATATGTTTCGTTTTATCTCCTTTAATATATCCTCCTTTGATTTGGATATGTATGTTGTGTTGTCTTCGTATATTATCATTGGAAGATTTTTACTAGAAGACAAACCACATGTTCCAAAAAATGTGTTGAGTCATTGATCTTAGTCATACACATTCTTGACGAATTGCAATAATTTTAGCATGATTTGAGGAAGTGGTTGTTATGGTTTGTTTCATCGATCGCCATGATATAGCAATTCCTCCACGTTTGAACAGATAACCTGTTTGAGATCTAGCTTTGAGTGGATCAGATGAATATCTAGACTATACATAACCAACAAGATCAAAATTTGATTTATTTGAATAAAACAAACTCATATCAATCGTTCATAGGAGATAACGAAGTATATGCGTAATTTCGTTTCAATGTTTTTTTGTTGGAGAAGAACTATAATTTGCTAATAAATTTACTAAAAATGCAATATATGATCTTGTATTATTAGCAAGATACATAAGTGCACCAATTGCACTAAGATATGGTACTTCAGGACCATGAAGTTCTTCATTATTATCTCGAGGTCAAAATATATCTTTATTCACATCTAGTGAATGAACTTCCATTGGAATGTTGAATGGATGCGATTTTTTCATATAGAACCTTTTCAAAAAATTTCCTGTATAAGTTGACTAATGAACAAATATCTCATATGTTAAATGCTCAATTTGTAAGACAAGACAAAATTTTGTTTTTCCGAGATCTTTCATCTCAATTTTTTTTTAAGACATTTTATTGCCTTTGAAAGCTCTTTGCGAGTTCTAATTATATTTAAGTCATCAACATATACAGTTATAATAGTAAATCTTGACTGTGATTTCTTTATAAAAACACATGGACATATTGGATTATTTTGATAATCAACAAATATCCACTCAGACAATTATACCAATTCGTCCTTATTGTTCTAATTCATATAGCGATCTCTATAACTTTATTGAATACCATTCCCGGGAATTTAATTTATATTTTTCATGTATCTTAAATTCTTCTAGGATTCTTATATCAAGAGATCCATATAAATATGTTGTGATTACATCCATAAGATGCATGTCCAGATTTTCATACACGGTCAGACCAATTAATATCTTAATGTAATTGCATCCACCACCGGAGAATACGTCTCCTCATAATCAATATCAGGTCTTTGTGAAAAATCTTGTGCAACTAGTCTTGCTTCATATCTTGTGACCTCATTAGTTTCATTTCTTTTCCTCACAAATACCCATTTATATCCCACAAGTTTGACACCTTCTGGTGTTCAGACTACTGGTCCAAAAACTTGACATTTTGAAAGTGAGTTTAATTCTGCGTCGATTGCTTTTTTCCACTGAAGCCAATCTTTTCTATGTCGACATTTTTCAATAGATTTTGGTTCAGAATCCTCATTTTCAGATATAATATCAAGAGCAATATTATATACAAAAATGTTGTCACTAACTACATGAATTCAGTTCCATCTTTTTCCTATCATGACATAGTTTATTGAAATCTCGTTATTATCTTTAGATATTCCACCTTCCTTATTATTCATGTCATGAATTTCTTCATGGGTATTTACATCCTCAACCAAGTCTTCTTGACTATTAATTATTTTTCTTTTTCGAGGATTTTTATTTTTGGAACCCATTGATCTACGTGTTCTAGACTCATTAATGACAACTTGCTGTATTGAGATATCAATTTTCGATGGAACATTTGCAGCTGATATATGTGATTTAGTTACTTTCTTTGCATCTATAAAAGCATTTGGTAACTGATTTGCTATATTTTACAAATGAATGATCTTTTGAACTTCAAGTTCACTTTGTTATGTACGGGGATCTAAATGAGACAATAATGATGCATTCCATGTAACCTCTTTTTTCAACTTCTTAATTTCTCCCCCTAATATTGGAAATTTTGTCTCATTAAAATGACAATCAGCAAATCATGCAGTAAATACATCACCCATTGAGGGTTTAAGATATTTAATAATTGATGGAGCAATTGGAACATATATTACACATCCAAAAATCTCATATAAGAAATATTTGGTCCATGGTCATAAGCTAATTGTAACGGTGAGTACTTATGATAAGCTACTGACTTAATGCATACAAGTGACGTTGCATGAAAAATAGCATGTTCCCATACAAATGTAGGAAGCTTAGCTCTCATAAGCAATGGTCTAGCAATTAATTGCAAAAGTTTTATGAATGATTCTGCTAAACCATTTTTGTGTGAACGTGAGCTACAGAATGTTCAACACTTATCTCAATTGACATATAATAATTATCAAAAGCTTAGGATGTAAATTCACCAACATTATCAAGACGAATAGTCTTAATTATATAATCAAGAAATTGTGCTCTTAACTTAATTATTTGAGCAAGTAATCTTGCAAATGCAAGATTTCGACTTGATAATAAGCACAGTGTGACCATCTATTGGATGCGTCTATTAATACCATAAAATATCTAAATGGTCCACTTGGTGGTTTCATAGGTCCACATATATCACTATGAATTCGTTCTAAAAATGTAGGTGATTCAATCCCCACTTTAGCTGGTGATGGTCTAATTATCAATTTTCTTTGAGAGCAAGCATCATATGATAATTAATTAGATTGAAGAATCTTCTGGCTCTTCAATGGATGTCTATTTAAATCCTCGATAATTCTTTTCATCATCATAGACCATGGGTGACCTAATCTGTCATGTCAAATTGTAAATATGTCTGCATTTATGAACTTCAGGTTCACAGTTGCATATGTTTCAATTACTCATATATGAGTATAATATAATCCAGAAGATAAAGCAGGCAACTCTTCCAGTATACGTTTTTTATATGAGACAGTAGATATGATATAAAGATACTTCATATTATTATTTTTGTCAGTCTCAATATGATAACCATTGCAACATATATATTTAAAACTAAGTAGATTTCTCTTTGATTGACAAGAGAACTATGCACTGCCATTTGTAAATTTTGTTCCTCCAGGAAAAATAATATTTTCTTTCCCAAACCTTTCGATTAGGTTTGCAGAACCTGATATTGTATTGACTTTTGTTTCTAGCATTGTTAGTTTGGAAAAATATTTTTTACATGTAAGTATTGTATGTGTAGTTATACTATCTGCCAGACATAGATATTTTTTACTCATTTTTTAGTCACTCAACATATGAAGATGATCCAGGTTTCTTCATTAAAAGAAAATAATTACAAAAAAAAAATACTTAGAATACACAAAAGTTAACATCTACCAAGAGGAGAAAAAAAATATAGAGATGAATAAAAAAACAACATTAAGTCTAGATATTTTCATAGTCAAAGGAAACACTTGATGTTCCATTAATTTTGTTCATTTTCTCTTCAGGAGATTCAAAGAAGTCCGCCACATCCAAATTTGTCATATAAGATGAGCTAAATATCTCATTATCCTGGTATGTAAAATTTGCTTCCATATTTTTCTCTTTTTTCTTTAGGGATGCTTGATAAAGATCAACTAAGTGTTTTTGCCCAATCATTCTACATCAGAAGCATTTATTTTCAACACTTGTTGGACTTTTATCTCGTGGAACCTTTCCTTTGTGATCATTATTTTGTGGGATTCTTTTGAAATTTTAATGATTAGAATGACCACCACGAAAATAATAATTATTTCTTCCTCTGTCACGGTCACAACCACAACCTCGACTACGATTATTATTAAAATTCACAGCATTAACTTCAGGGAATGGTGTCATTTCGGTTGGTCGAGATTCATGATTTTTCATCAATAACTCATTATTTTGTTCGGCCACGAGAAGACATGAAATAAGTTTAGAATACTGTTTAAATCTGTTCTCTTAATATTGTTGCTGCAGAAGCATAACCGAGACATGAAATATAGAAAATGTCTTCTCTAACATATCAACATCAGTAATTTTCTCTTCGCATAACAACAATTTCAAACTGATTTGAAATAATGCAAAGTTGTAATCATTTACTAATTTGAAATATTGTAGCCTCAAGTGCATCCACTCATAACGAATTTTAGGAAGAAGAATTGTTTTTTATGATCATACCTCTCTTTCAAAATTTTTCACAATACACGTGGATCTTTTATTGTAAGATGCTCCATTTTCAATCCCTCGTGAGGATGATGATGAAGGAAAACCATAGCTTTTGTTTTGTCTTAACTAGATATCGTATTTTCTTCTTTAATTGTCTTTCCAAGATTCATAGCATCTAGGTGGATTTTGGCATCAAGCACCCATGACAAATAATTATTGTCGTTAATATCAAGGGCGACAAATTCTAATTTTTTTAGATTTGTCATGGCAGCACTATAATAAAATTTTTTGTATTTATATTAGAAATTGAATATATGTTAAATATGCAAAATAACATTAAATTTATTAATTATAACGAAGAGAGAAAAATGATATACCTTTAGGACCTACCTTTAGTGGGGAAAAAAATAAGAGCTCGTGTTGATAATGTGTTGTGAATTTGACGAGCACAAGAGCGCACAACCAGAACACGAATATGAAGAAAATATAATATAATAATAAAATAAATAAATATTAAAATAAATTAAATATAATATATAAATTAACAAAATATAAAATAAGAAATTTCTCTAAATTCTCCACTTTCTCCAATTTCCATGGGTTTTGCCCAATGTATATCTGTCTTCCAAAACCCACCAAATGCCACTATTTATAGGCAATTTGGCAAGTAGGAGGTGGATTACATGGACATTAATAGTGTATCTTGAGACATATGAACAACACATAGGATAATGGATAAGTGACACATAGTCAATGGATACTAATAATGAGCATCTACATTACACCTAATTTAACATATTTATAATATCTTAAAAATTAATGTGAATGGTGGCCAAATGTTTCAATTTTCCTAAAATAACTTATTTTTTAAATTAAATATTTTAGAAAGTTAAATCAAACACATCCTAAAATTATCTTTATTTCAAATTTGTCCTCTATTGAAGTTGTTAGACGATGATCAACAATGATAGATCTTGAAACGTGATTGTGGTGAGTAAACGACCAACAACGGCAATGATGAAGATCAAGGGAGAAGAAAGAAAAGACTGAGTGGAGTTGACATGGGTGTGGGCTTGGCTGGCATAGGGAGTGGGGTAGAGAAAAAAAAAACTTGACTATGAGTCGTAGAAAGAGGAGAAAATGAATTAAAAGACCCATTCTCATGGCCTAATATCATTTTTTCATACTTTTTAAAGCTTAAAAATTTTGACATTTTACACTTCATCATCAAGCAATTTTATAAAATTATCTTTATTTCTTCTTCTTCCGGTGTGACCAACTTCAACGAGACCACGCATCACCCAGGTGAGTCCACACAAGCAGCTTTGATTGTCTTCTTCTTCTCTCTCTATTCAATTTGCATTGCAAAGCAAGACCAAGCAACAAAGAGTGAGATCGTGAGAGAAAGGAAGATAGGAGAGCGATTTGTGAAAGGAAAGGGAGCGAGAGACAAGAGTAAGAGAGGGAGATCGTGATGAAATGGAGAGAGGAGAACGACCTGTGAGAGGAAAGGGAGCGAGAAAGCAAGAGTACAAGAGCGAGAAAGCCCATTCCTTAGGGTGTTCAAAAAATACGATGACCAGAAAAAATTTATCAATCCAACCCAAACCATACAATTTGGGTTGGGTTGAGTTCAAATAAATGAAAAAGTTTATGGGTTGAGTTGGTTCATGAGTTTACCTAAAATAACCAAATTTCTTTTTTACTTTATGATACAATTATATATACATATATCTATTTTAGTTTTTATTTAATTTCATTATTTTTTGGATAATTTATTTTTCAATAGCTCTTAAAAATAATTTTTTAGCACTTTTGAAAGAAAAAATTCATTATATAAACTGAAATTGAGTTGTTAATCTTAATTTCATATATGAAAACAAGTAAATCAAATTTTTATGTATTAATATTTTGTTTCTTTTTAGAACAAAAATTTAAATATATGACCCAAGTAACCTAACCCAACCTGCCCAAATGTTTCATGGTTGGGCTCACTTTTTAACAATGGTCAGTTGGGTTGAAGAAACTTACAACTCGAACAATTGGGTTGGGTCTAAAACGTCCTTCAACCTAACTCAACCCAATCCACGAACATCTCTACCATTTTTCATGCATAAAGTTTCTTTTTCATAATTTCACCCAAATATAAAGTTAATAAAGAGTTAAAAAAATGCACTATGAGTGCTTGCTGCTCCGCCCGCAGTGCTTGCAGCCTCCCCTCCAAATCCTCAATACGCTCTCTAGCAGTGCAAACATGCTTCTTTCCAGGTAGGATCCAATGTTCTAACACTCCTCAAAAAGTGGTTTAGCACTCTATGGCACCGTTGAATCCGATTTTGCAATTTCCCCATTTCGACTATAATTGCAGAAAGCTATGTCATTTACAACTCTGGCATATTTCAGATGCGTGAAGGCCCCAAATCATAGTAAAATATCATGAATAACAATATCAGAGCAATCAAATCGATTCATCGTTGAAAATTGAATAGTATAATAACGTGAAAGTGCTTAAGGAAATGAGTAGGATGGAGCAAAGCAACTTGCCCTAAAAAATAAGCGAGAGAGAAGTGAAGTATTAAAAAAAACTCTTTTTTCTCATCAGCGGATTTCTCTCATCAAGTTCTTGTTTGATCTGCAATTCTTAGAACACCACAATATTCGTTCTTCCTCATTTTTAGAAAGTGAGGCAAATCCCATTTTTCCCTAAACTTGTGGTCATCCATCGAGCAAATCCTAGAAAGAGGTGGAGATGGAACAAAAATGACAGGTGTTTTAGGTTTTTTTTAGTTTTCTTAATATAGATAGATTTTGGTATAGATGACCCTTTCATAGACGCCTTAATTATTAATGGCATGCCCTTCCCCTGCAAACGTTCAAAATCTTAACTTCCACTTACGTTATGCATTTTTTTTACAGTATTTCGTTAAGGATGGTCGTGTCTATCATAGCCTTAATGCGATGGTAATGTCTATTTTGATCTTCATAATTAAGTGCGACAAAAATGAAGATCATGATACACATGACCATCGCGTTAATACTACAATAAACATGACCATCCTTAATGTGATATTGTATGGAGTGGAGAAAAATAATGATCATAATAGACATATCCATTATGTTAGGGTTACGATAGACATGGTCATCCCTAATCCAATACTGTCCAAAATGTGGTAGTGCACTTTGACATAAGCAGGATATTAGATTTGGGATGGGTAATTAATCATTTAGGGGTTGAGAGAAGGTCATCCTATAAGCTCTGAAACTCTTTCCTTAAAAGTTTTTCCAAGTTAAGTTTAACCATGAGTGCGTTTTATGTGTGGATGGACTTAAGATACCTAGTCAGATTAAGCTTGGTTGTAAGCGTTGGACTTGAAAAGAGAAGATTGGTGAAATGTGTTGTACGTTGAGGAAAATGCACAAAAGTTATAGTATACTCAAAGCCTTTAAGTGTTAAAGGAAGTAGGCTTGATGTTGAACCTGAGTGGTATGATAAAGAGAGGATTTAACTAAGGAGATGAGCTATACGTTGGCCATAGGTGCTCAAGGTGGGAATTGGTTAGGCCTAACAAAGTTGTATGTGAGTCTTGATTAGGAGGTTTATGTATTGGTGAGATGTGAAGAGAAACGTGCATAGGGGGGAAGAAGTGTGAAGCATGTCGAGGAGCTTTGTTTAGTGAGCTATGCGATGAAAGGAATGGGGTAAGGGCTTAGCATGGAGAAGTTGGCTGAGCTAGGCGTTGAAATGAAGGAGCCATGCACTGAGAAGCTGATGTTGGTCATGCATTAAAGGCAAAGGAAGTGAGACCTTGTTCATATATTTGTTAGAAGGAAAGATGCATTGGTGAGAAGCCTTGTCCATGCATTGGTAAAGGTGGTGGCCGAGAGAGGGACATTGGCTTAGTAATTATCTTTTAGTTAATATTTATTAGAGAGAGATAAAATACACTCAACCTAGCTGTTACAGATGTTGGGTAGCTCCTTCCTTAGTTCTTCCTCGAACCGTCTACACTTATGCGAATCTCAGATTACACTAAATCTACTTGGATAACTCCCTGTACTTCTTCTCATACTCTGCTACTGTCATGGAACCCTTGGTACGAGTCTAAGAAACTCATTTTGCTTCTCATCACGGGATTGATCGTGAATAGAACTTCTCATAACTTACTTATCCTGGTGGGTTCCTCCATACTGCTTATCAGCTCTCAAACTCCTTGCCACCAGTCTTTTGCTCCTTCTTACAATAAGAACAAGACAAGTATCACTTTTTCTATCACCCCAGGCACCTCATTACCCTGAAGCACTTCTCTATCAAAATTCATCCAAGTTTCAAAACATCTGTTGGAATCCATAGTCCTTCAAAAGTAGTTGCCCTTAAAGACTGAAAACCTCTCTTATTTCCATACTTTTTCTTTGGATCTAATTGTGCTGATCCCAACCCTTCTATTAACCTCTAAAGCAAAACCGATCTAAGAATTTCTCTTCTACACCAGTCCTAGTTTACCTCAACTGGATGTCCTCCTTGCCTAAAAACTTACAACTCTACCCCTACTTGGCAACTTCATTAACACTTGATTAGCTTCTCTTTAGCCACCTCACCCTACAAATAAATATTAACTAAAAGATAATTACTAAGCCAATGTCCCTCTCTCGGCCACAACCTTTACCAATGCATGGACAAGGCTTCTCACCCAATGCATCATTCCTTCTAACCAATACATGAACAAGGTCTCACTTCTCTTCCCTTCAATGCATGACTAACATCAGCTTCTCAATGCATGGCTCCTTCATTTCAATGCCCTAGCTCGGCCAACTCTCTATGCTAAGCCCTTACCCCATTCCTTTCATCGCATAGCTCACTAAACAAAAGCTCCCCGACATGCTTTACCACTTCTTCCTCCTTAATGCACACTCTCTTCACCTCTCAACCAACATATAAACCTCCTAATCAAGATTCACCTACACTCTTTTTAGGCCTAACAATTCCCACCTTGAGCACCTATGGCCAATGCATAAGCTCACTTCTTAGTAAATCCTCTCTTCTTCATCACACATCAAGTCTAGCGCAAAGCCTACTTCCTTCAATAACTTAAAGGCTTTGTCTATACTACAACTTTTGTGGCATTTTCCTTAACACACAACACACCTCACTCTTCTTCTCTTTTCAAGTCCAAAACCTACAACCAAGCTTAAATTCTTATTAAGTATCTTAAGTCCATCCACGTACTAGAAACAACTCGTGGCTAAACTTAACTTGGAAAGCTTTTAAGAAAAAGTTTTTAGGGCTTACAAATTACCTTCCCGTTAAAGAATTTTGGTCTTTAAAATATAGTGAACACTATCTAAAGCACTCCAAACTTAAGTTTTTGTGTTGTTACGAACAACAACAACAAAAGAAATGACAAAGCCACAAGATTTAAAAAAACATCCGACTAAAACTTACTAATAAACATTACGCACTATTTACAACCACTAGCAAACTACTAAGTACATTACTTTCCACAACCATTAAACACTCAAAACTTATTTATAATTCAACACTTTGAAGCTTGACTTCCACCCTTCATCTCTAGTGCTTGCAGGCTTGGTCTTGTGACATCCATGTCTTTTTAACAAGAACTATGGACATTTTTTTTTGAATCAACCCGGTTGTCCACATTATAACAAATATGGATTCCACTAGGGCACTGTTCCCAATGATACCTGTTGCATAATGCAATAAGGTCTTCATTTAAAAACTGGCAACAGATTCCCTCAGGTTGCTCCAATTTTTTTCTATTATCAGAATCTCTTTTCCTAAACTTGTTTTAGAACTTGATACTTCACCATGTTTGGAGTTAGAAATTCCTTTGCTAAACACTCCAAGTGCAAACCTCTTACTCCCTTCATTTCCTTTGTTTTGCAAACGGACTTTAAGACTTAAATCCATGACGATCGTATCTCTATTCCTTCTTCTTGATTCTCTTCTACCACACTTCTTTTTCACCTTCATAATAGCTTCCACTAGCTTTAGAGAAAATACACTCAACACTAGCTGTTACAGATGTGGGTAGCTCCTTCCCTTAGTTCTTCCTCGAACCGTCTAACTTTGCGAATCATCAATCAATATTCACTAATAGCATACTTGGATAACTCCTGTACTTCTCTTCATACTCTGCTAACTGTCATGGAACCTTGTAACGATTCTAAGAAACTCATTTTGCTTCTCATCACGGGATGATCCGTGAATAGAACTTCTCATAAAAAGCCTTCTTACTCCCTGGTGGGTTCCTCCATACCTGCTTATCAGCTCTCAACTCCTTGCCACCAGTCTTTTGCTCCTTCTTACAAATAAGAACACGACAAGTATCACTTTTCTATCACCCAGGCACCTCAATTACCCTGAAGCCTTCTCTATCAAATTCATTCCAAGTTTCAACATCTGTTGGATCCATAGTCCCTTCAAAAGTAGTTTGCCCTTAAAGACTGAAACCTCTCTATTCCATATTTTTCTTTTGGATCTAATTGTGCTGATCCCAACCCTTCTATTAACCTCTAAGCAAACGATCTAAGAATTTCTCTCTTCTACAACCAGTCCTAGTTTACCTCAACTGGATGTCCTCCTTGCCTAAAAACTTGACAAACTCTTTACCCTACTGGCACTTCATTAACACTGATTAGCTTCTCTTTTAGCCACCTCACCCTACA